>NC_052085.1:19277206-19577920 GCF_015852505.1 Tachyglossus aculeatus | reverse complement strand
GCAGATCCCATGAAAGAGACTGAGAAGGAGCAGCCAGAGAGACAGGAGGAGAACCCGGGGAGGACAGAAGAATTAACTGTAGCAGATTGAGGGGACAGGCTATGATTGTGGAAAGGGCCTGGGATCTGAGGAGGAGTGAAAGAACTTAGTAGGGTTGCAGGGCATGCACTAGGTGTTCAATCAATATCATGAGTGAAGTGACTTAGACCTGGGAATCAGAGGACCTGGGTTCTAATCCAGCTCTGCCACTTACTTGTTGTGTGACCTTGGGGAAATCAGATAGCTTCTCTGTGCCTCAGTTTCCTCACCTGTAAAATGAGGATTTAATACCTGCCCTCTCTCCCCCTTAGTCTGTAAACCCCATGCGGGACAGGGACAGTGGCTGACCTGATAATCCCCAGGGTTTAGCACGATGCTTGGCACAGAGTAAATGCTTACCAGATACCACAGTTATTATTTTTATGAAGAAGAAATCTGGGAGCCAAAGGAAAAAGTGGAGATCTGAGAGGGAAATAAAAGGATCAACAGCTGTGACTAAGAAAAATCTGTCTCCTTATGATACAGATCAAAGCAATTACAGTGGAGAGACGACTACTTCTGTTTTGATACAAGTGTCAGTCTGAAGGGAACTTGTCGTTGTACTGCCAGCTTATAAAATTTCACTGAAGATACTTCAGAGTAGTTGCGCTTTAAGTTATAGTGGCAATCTTAGGGAATTAAGCACGATTGCTACAAGAAAACCAAGTGGAAATTAACCTGGGACCCTTTCTCCATCAATATCAAGGGCATTAATAATTGTTGGTTCCTTGGCATATTGGGCATCTTAGATTTCCTCTGGAGCATTTGAGCAATTTTCCCCCAAGTTTTTTTGTGATTCAAGTGAGAAAGACTTGCATTTAAGAATAGCCCTCACTGATGAATGTCATAGCAGGTTACAGAGAAAAACAGCACTTTCAGCTACGTATATTGGTCTAGGGGTCCCATGTTTTGGAATGGCTCCATCTTTGGCTAGCAACATCTACCCGACTTCTTTTTAGATGGGAATCAGCCATTGTTAAGACCAAGGATGAGCATCAGGTCTGAATTTAAAATTTCTAGTTAGAATGTCTTTTCCCCTTCAAAAACTGCTTTTCAAAGATCTGATTGCCAAAACCTGAGCTCATTTCCAGCAACGGGCTCCTGCTGTTGTCCCACTTTTTATGCTTTATTTTCTTGTTCCTAATTCAACACACGCAACCCAAGAGAGTCAAAGAGGTAATTGCAGCCATTTTGATCAATAGCTGTAGTCTTTGATGGAGGACACATACCCCGAGAGGCTGTTTGTATCGGTTGGAAGCCCGTGGAACAGTGAGCTGAAATATGGGGATATGAAGTGGGGCGATTACAAGCACAGAAGTCAAAAGACTTTTGAGGCTAGAAAAGAGATTGGATTTCAATTTCTTTCCCACCCATATCCCTCAATCCAGACTTGACCAGTCTGATACAGACAGAGATCTAGAGTTCACATATAAGTTGCTAATGTTCATTTCTCTTTCTGTTATATTCCCTATTACTGCGGCTTAATCCCAGAGAAGAAATGTGGCCTATAATAATAATAATAATGGCATTTATTAAGTGCTTACTATATGCAAAGCACTGTTCTAAATGCTGGGGAGGTTACAAGGTGATCAGGTTGTCCCATGGGGGGCTCACAGTCTTCATTCCCATTTTACAGATGAGATAACTGAGGCCCAGAGAAGTGAAGTGACTTGCCCTAAATCATATAGCTGACAATGGGCGGAGCCGGGATTTGAGCCCATGACCTCTGACTCCAAAGCCCAGGCTCTTTCCACTGAGCAGCGCTGCATAGTTACAAAACTGCAATAATAATAATAATAATAATGATGGCATTTGTTATGGGAGGTCACCACAAAAAAAAAACCTAAGGAGGAGCAAAAGTGCTGTGATGATATAGTGAGAATGTTGCCAGGGGAGAGGGGAAGATTAATAATTCAAATGAAACACTGCATTATCATTTCTACCACTAATTAACACTAAAACCAGTCGTGGTTTGAGGAATTCAGGACAACCCAGTTCTAGAACTTAGTTTCACCAGCTGGCCAATAAGTAGGCTTTATTTAGCTCTCTATCATGCAGTGATGTCCTCTTGCAACAGCTAATGAACAAAGTTCAATGCATAATCATAGAGGTTAAGAATGTGGCAATTTGCCTGAAAGGTGAATTGACTAAATCTGTACAACTAATTGAGATTATGTTCTAAATTACATGCTTGCAGTCTAATACAAGGCAGAATTATTAGGATGAACTATGATTCCCAGGTGTAATCAGATGTAAAAAATACAATTTTTTGAAAAAAGGAGCCTTTAGAAATCTTGTTATTTTCATTTTGCTCTTTTGAGACTTGGCGGCCTTTTTATGCTGTATGCACAGGTAAGTGTGAGAGGCATCATGCCTAGTGGACTTGGGAATCAGAGGACCTGGGTTCTAATCCTAGCTCTGCCACATCCCTGCTGTGTGACTGTGGGCAAGTCACTTAACTTCTCTATGCCTCAGTTACCTCATCTGTAAAATGGGGACTTGTGAGCTCAGGGATTTTCACTCTTTATTGCTATATCGTACTTTCCCAAGCACTCAGCACATGGGAAGTGCTTAATAAATACAACTGGATGAATGACCCCCATGTGGAACATGGACTGTGTCCATCCTGATTCTCCTGCATCCATCCCACCACTTAGTACGGTGCTTGGCACACAGTAAGCGCTTAACAAATAACACAATTATTTATTACAATTATCCTTGTCGCACCAGTGAGTTTATCCCACATCAGACCTGTATCTGTCTTCAGCTCTCCCTCCTTATGTCCCTAACTTCCTGAAGTCCACGTCCCTAGGTGAATAATTTCTCTCCTGATTCTCCATCAGGAGGCACAGTCTCTTAGTTCCCCAACAATCCGCTGCTATGCTATACCCCATTGTTTGAGGCTTATCTGCTGTGTGACTTTACGCAAGTCACTTCACTTCTCTGTGCCTTCGTTTCCTTACCTGTAAAATGAGGAACAAATACACATTCCTACTTAGACTGAGCCCCTCGTAGGACAGGAACTGTGTCTGATTTGACTATCACTTAGCTACCCCAGCACTAAATACCTGTCTCACGATCGCACCTGGAGCGATCCCAGTACTCTACCATTCCTTTATTGTCGTATTTATTGAGCGCTTACTGTGTGCACTGCACTGTATTAAGCACTTGGGAAGTACAACTCGGCAACATATAGAGACGGTCCCTACCCAACAACGAGCTCACAGTTTAGAAGGGGGAGGCAGACAACAAAACAAAACAAGTGGTTG
Source organism: Tachyglossus aculeatus (assembly GCF_015852505.1). Lineage (NCBI taxonomy): Eukaryota > Metazoa > Chordata > Mammalia > Monotremata > Tachyglossidae > Tachyglossus > Tachyglossus aculeatus. The sequence continues at coordinate 19,574,573 of NC_052085.1, read as the reverse complement.
TCCCACGGGGGGCTCACAGACTTAATCCCCATTTTACAGATGAGGTAACTGAGGCACAGAGAAGTGAAGGGATTTGCCCAAAGTCACACGGCTGACAAGTGGCGGAGCCGGGATTAGAACCCATGTCCTCTGACTCCCGAGTCCGGGCTCTTTCCACTGAGCCACGCTGCTCATTCCCCTCCCCAGCCCCAGCCCCCTCCCGGGAACCACCCAGTGCCCATGTGCTCAATAATAATAATAATTATGGTATTTGTTAAACCCTTACTATGTGGCAGGTGCTGTACTAAGCGCTGGAGTAGATACAAGATTGGACACCGTCCCTGTCCCACTCAGGGCTCAGGGTCTTCATCCCCATTTTACAGATGAGGGAACTGAGGCACAGAGAAGTGAAGGGCCTCGCCCAAGGTCACACAGCAGACAAGTGGCAGAGTGGGGATTAGAACCCCACTATTTATTACTCTATTTATTTATTTATTTATTTTACTTGTACATATTTATTCTATTTATTTTAATTTGTTAATATGTTTTGTTTTGCTCTCTGCCTCCCCCTTCTAGACTTTGAGCCCACTGTTGGGTAGGGACCGTCTCTATATGTCGCCAACTTGTACTTCCCAAGCGCTTAGTACAGTGCTCTGCACACAGTAAGAGCTCAATAAATACGATTGAATGAATGAACGAATGAATGAAGTCAGTTCATTCTGGCCCAAGCCCAGGCCCAAACTCTAGCCACTATGTCATTCAAGTGTCCTGGTCATCATTGGATGGCAAATTCCTCCACTCCTCAAAGCAGAACAATAATAATAATAGTGGTGTTTAAGTGCTCAATAATAATAATAATAATAACAATAATGGTATCTGTTAAGCGCTACGTGCCAAGCATTCATTCATTCATTCATTCAATCATATTTACTGAGCACTTACTGTGTGCAGAGCACTGTACTAAGCGCTTGGGAAGTACAAGTTTGCAACATATAGAGACAGTCCCTACCCAACGGCGGGCTTACAGTCTAGAAGCACTGTCCTAAGCACTGGGGTAGATACAAGGTTTGTCAAATGTGGGGGCTCACAGTCTTAATCGCTGCTTTACAGATGAGGTAACTGAGGCACAGAGAAGTGCCCCAAGTCACGGAGCTGATGAGTGGCGGAGCCGGGATTCGAACCCACGACCTCTTCCTCTCAGAGACTTGCCTGCTCTTTCCACTACCCCACGCTGCTTGATAACTCAGTGCAATGACCTAGTCAGATCGGACACAGGCTCTGTCCCTCATGGGGCTCACAGGCTGAGTGGGCGCCAGTACTGAGTACCAGCCTCGGTTACGGGAGGATGAGTGGAGCAGAGAGGGACAGAGCGGGATGTTGGTATTTCCTGGCCGCTTCCCCTCTTACCCCCATCTTAAACTCTGCTGATTCCTCCCTCTCTTCTCCCAGCTCCTCCGCGAGGATGAACTTTGCTGCTGCTTTCTTTCCTTTCCCATCCCTTTCCCCACAGCGTCCTTTCCTCTGGCTCCCTGATTTTTGTTTATTCCATTCCATTCCATTCCTACCTTGGGCAGTGGCTACTGAGTGGAAGAACATCTGCTACAAGTCAAAACTCACCTGTACTGGGCAGCAGCGACATGGGAGAGAGTCGTAGATGGAGTTGGGGCATTCAGTCAATCAATCAATCAATTGTATTTGAGCGCTTACTGTGTGCAGAGCACTGTACTAAGCGCTTGGGAAGTACAGGTTGGCAACATATAGAGACGGTCCCTACCCAACATCATCATCAATCGTATTTATTGAGCGCTTACTGTGTGCAGAGCACTGTACTAAGCGCTTGGGAGGTACAAGTTGGCAACATATAGAGACAGTCCCTACCCAACAGTGGGCTCACAGTCTAGAAGGGGGAGACAGAGAACAAAACCAAACATACTAACAAAATAAAATAAATAGAATTGATATGTACAAGTAAAATAAATAAATAGAGTAATAAATATGTACAAATGTATATACATATATACAGGTGCTGTGGGGAAGCGTTTAACAGATACCACAATTATTAATACGATTATTGGTACATCCACACAGACCACCACTCTTCCTACTTCCAGAGTCTTTTTAAAATCACATCCTCAACCCAATTAAGCCTTCATCTTCTCTCCCCACTCCCTCTCCCTTCTGTGTCACTTACGCACTTTGAACTTTACCCTTAATTGATTTTAATGTCCATCTCCCCCTCTAGACTGTAAACTCCTGGTGGACAGGGAACATGTCTACCGACTGGGAGAGATGCGTCATGGAGTCGCTATGGGTAGAGACAACACTACAGTGAATAAATACTACTGTTATTAAGGAGGAGGAGGGGAGTGGGCCAACGTTTTTTTAGTGGTATTTGTTAAGCGCTTACTATGTGCCAGGCACCGTACTAAGTATTGGGGTAGATACAAACTAATCAGGTTGGACACAGTCCCTGTCCCACAGGGGGCTTACAGTCTTAATCCCCATTTTCCAGATGAGGTAACTGAGGCACAGAGAAGTGACGTGACTTGCCCGAGGTCACATGGCCGACAAGTGATAGAGCAGGGATTAGAACTCAGGTCCTTCTGGCTCCCAAGCCCGTGCTCTATCCACTAGGCTATACTACTTCCTTCCTCCTGAAAACTGGGCTCGGGGAGGGCGGTGGCGAAAGTGGCGAAGGATGTCAGGGCAGATGGGAACGGGGCGGCTGAGGCTGAGCTGAGCAGACAGTGCTGGAGAGGAGTCATCATCAATCGTATTTATTGAGCGCTTACTGTGTGCAGAGCACTGTACTAAGCGCTTATCGCGGAACAAGTCACCCCTACACAATGTGCCACAACAGAAGAGGGACAATCAGGTTCCAAACGTGTTGGCGGGACAAGAGTGGAAAACATACACATAGGTACTGTATGAAGAGGTGAAAACAGCCAGGAAAGGGGTTAAGTTGAAGGAAAGCAAGAGTTTTCAGGGTAAAGACAACCTGGACCCATTAGAAGCTTCTGCAAAGGGGTGACATGATAATAGTATAAGCACTTAATTACTGTAATTCACCATCCATTAAATTTCAGCTGTAAATGAGGCTGTGAACAGAACATAGAATTAGTCATGGTCCCTGCCTTTCTAAATTAGCTAGAAAGACAGAACATAAAATCGGGGAAGGTCACCACGTGAGACCACAGTCAGGTGGTACAGAGCAAGGGTGAGTCCATTTTCAAGCCTTCCCTAGTAATAATAATAAATTTGTGGTAGTTAAGCTCTTACTATGTGCCAAGCGCTATACTAAGCACTGGGTAGATGCAAGATGAAAAGGCGTCCATATAGGACTCACAGTCTAAGTAGGAGGGAGAACAAGTACTGAATCCCCATGTTGCAGTTGAGGAAACTGAGGCATAGAGAGGGGAAGTGGCTTGCCCAAGGTCAAAAAGGTGGAGCCGGGCCCATGCTCTTTCCATTAGGCCTTGCTGCTCCTCAAGTAGTCGCAACAGGAAAAGCATTTATTCAGCACTCAGTAGGTGCACAGTAGTTGACTAAGCACTAAGATGTAATAGGTGAGAATTTGCCAGGGTCTTTGGCTAACAAAATGCTCACAATCTAAGACTGAAGGGGGAAAAGGGGCTGGCCACAGGTCCACAGCAGAAAAAAAAAGACAATTGACAAAATCAATCCATCAGGGGCACGGATACATCCAAAAATAAAATTAAATCCACAGGGACTGTGGCTGGAAGAGCAGAGTTTTCTGAGCTTCTCCTGAGTCAGTCAGAGGTCAGGGGTTCAAATCCCGGCTCTGCCAATTGTCAGCTGTGTGACTTTGGGCAAGTCACTTAACTTCTCTGTGCCTCAGTTACCTCATCTGTAAAATGGGGGTTATGACTAAGAGCCCCCCATGGGACAACCTGATCACCTTGTAACCTCCCTAGCGCTTAGAACAGTTCTTTGCACATAGTAAGCGCTTACTAAATGCCATTATTATTATTATTATGACCACAGCTCCACTGACTGCCATGGCTACTGCCTTCCCAGATTCCATATTCCATGGTGCTGACAAGTTGCCTCTGCTTCTGTCCTTGCCACTGGACTTCCCAAGCACTTAGTACAATGCTCTGCACACAGTAAGCGCTCAATAAATACGAATGAATAAATGAATGAATGAATGAATGGACTGGAGCAAGGCAGATTAGGAGGGATGTGGGCGGGAGAGTGGGGAGGGAACATCGAGGGGAAGGAAGTTGAAGCCGGTTGTTTATCCAGTGGGCTCTCTTGCTGTTGCTGCTGCTTCTAATTTTCCCACCAGGATGGAGCTAGGCAGGTTGGGATCAACCGATAGGGACTGTCTCTATGTGTTGCCAACTTGTACTTCCCAAACGCTTAATGCAGTGCTCTGCAAACAGTAAGTGCTCAATAAATACGATTGAATGAATGAATGAATGGAGAAGTGATTGCTAAGGCATGGAATAGTGGATTCATTCATTCATTCAATTGTATTTATTGAATGAATTTATTTATTTATTTATTTGTTTATTTATTGACTTGTAGCTGATTGCCTTCCACTCGCTAGCCACTGCCCAACCTAGGAATGGAATGGGTAGGCCTCTGCTTGACTCTCTCTGAAACTCTCCAGTCGCAACCCGAGAAAGGAAAGCACTTTTATGTCCATATCTGTAATATGATTTATTTGTCTTGATGTCTGTCTCCCCCACTGAGACTGTGAGCTCATGGGCTTGGGAGTCCGAAGGTCCCGGGTTCTAATCTGGACTTTGCTACTTGTCTGCTGTGTGACTTGGGGCAAGTCCTCGCTGACCACCCAGCCCACTCCAGTCCATACTTCACTCGGCTGCCGGGATCGTTTTTCTACAGAAATATTCCGGACACGTCACCCCGTTCCTCAAAAAACTGCAGTGGCTGTCCATCCACCTCTGTATCAAACAAAAACTCCTCACCATTGGCTTTAAAGCAGTCCATCACCTCACCCCCCTCCTACCTCACCTCGCTTCTCTCCTACAACCCAGCCGGTACGCTTCACTCCTCTAAATGTTAACCTTCTCACTGTGTCTCGATCTCACCCGTCAGCACACTTCTCCTCCAAGAGGCCTTCCCAGACTTAAGTCCACTTTTCTTCATCTCCCACTCCCTTCTCCATCACCCTTCATTCATCCAATGATTCAATCATATTTATTAAGTGCTTACTGTGTGCAGAGCAAGTTGGAAAGTACAGCTTGCTCCCTTTGCTATTCCTCCACATCCCAGCCCCAGAGGACTTATGTCCTGTGTTTTCCCATCGAGTCATCTCCGACCCGTAGCCACTCCATGGACACAGAATTCCCCACCTCCATCTGCAATCGTTCTGGTAGTGTATTCATAGACTTTTCTTGTCAAAATACAAAAGTGGTTTACCATTGCCTCTTTCTGCACAGTAAACTTGAGTCTCTGCCCCCGACTCTCTCCCATTACTCTGCTGCCCAGCACAGGTGAGTTTTGACTTCATTCATTCATTCATTCATTCAATCGTATTTATTGAATTTATTTATTTATTTATTGACTTGTAGCAGATTGCCTTCCACTCGCTAGCCACTGCCCAACCTAGGTATGGAATGGGTAGGCCTCTGCTTGACTCTCTCTGAAACTCTCCAGTTGCAACCCGAGAGGGGAAAGCACTTTTATGTCCATATCTGTAATATGATTTATTTGTATTGATGTCTGTCTCCCCCACTGTAGACTGTGAGCTCTCTGTAGGCAGGGAATATCACTGTTTATTGTTGTATTACACTTTCCCAAGCCTTTAGTACAGTGCTCCGTACACAGTAAGCGCTCAATAAATATGATTGAATGAATGAATGAAGTCAGTTCACTTCTCTGGGCCTCAGTTACCTCACCTGTAAAATGGGTATTGAGACTGTGGAGCCCCACATGGAACAGGGACTGTTCTGTCCACCCCAGTGCTTAGTACAGTGCCTGGCACATAGTAAGTGCTTAACAAATACCATCCCAAGTTTCAGGTGAGGAAACTGAGTCCCTGAGTGGCTGTCCATCACTCCATAGCCAGGTGTTGGTACAGTAGAAATGAGAGGAACTTTAGTCATGATCATCATCATCAGTGGTACTTATTGATCGCTTAGAGAAGCAGCGTGGCTCAGTGAGAAGCAGCGTGGCTCAGTGGAAAGAGCCCGGGCTTTGGAGTCAGAGGTCATGGGTTCAAATTCCGGCTCCGTCAATTCTCAGCTGTGTGACTTTGGGCCAGTCCCTTAACCTGAGTCACTGTGCCTCAGTTACCTCATCTGTAAAATGGGGATTAAGACTGTGAGCCCCACGTGGGGCGACCCAATCACCTTGTAACCTCCCCAGCGCTTAGAACAGTGCTTTGCACATAGTAAGCGCTTAATAAATGCCATCATCATTATTATTATTACTGTGTGCAGAGCTCTGAACTAAGCACTTGCAAGAATACTACAGAGTTGGTAAACAGGTTCCCCGCACACAATGAGCTCACAGTCTAGACTCCTTGAGTTTTTGGCTTCCTCCCTTCTCAACTAACAGATAAACAGATATTTCTCCTTTTCATTTGGTACCTTAGAACTATGCAGTAGTAAGCACTTAATAAATGCCATCATTATTATTATTATTACCTGGCTTTGTTCAGCCATAGACAATCAGTTCTACAAAAGAGCATCACCTGACCTTCTTAGGACAAGCTGGATTGTTTGCACCACCAAAAAGAGCATTTTAACTTCAAATGCCCTTGGATGATTTTTCAATAGGGAAGAATAGTTATGTGATTCAGTCCAGGCATAACTAAATCAAAAGAAATTTGATAGGTGAAGTATCATTAATTTTTTGTAACCAGTTCATGATGTGACTAGAATGGAAGTAATTCTGTATTCCAGAAAAGTTATTTGTCAAATAAATTGAGCCCACTTTCACTAACCTTGTCTTTTTGCGGGCTATAAGTTCTCTCAGCGAAAACCTAGAGACTTTGAAGGCAGGTATATTGCTTTGTTACTAAGCGCTTACCTAAAGTGATTAAAATGGCCTATAAAATCATCTGTGTAAGCTGATCTCCAGATAAATGGCAGCTAACCAAAGAAGTTCATGAAGTCATAATGAACTAGATCTAATTAATAAAGGAATGATTAGATCAAATGCCTCTTATAGTCAACCACTGGCTTAGATTTACAAGATTAGTCTAATTTGGCTTCAGAGCAGTTCATCAGCGCTCAAATTTACATAAATTTTGTAATTTCAGCATTCTTACTGAGCTGGCCACCGATCCCCCCATAACCCTGCCCTTTATTTAATTCAATCGTATTTATTGAGTGCTTACTGTGTGCAGAGCACTGTACTAAGTACTTGGGAGAGTACAGTACAACAATAAAAAGACACATTCCCTGCCCAAAACAAGCTTAGAGTCTTGGCGGGGAAGTGGGGAGACAGATACCAATACAAATAAATAAATTACAGATAAGTTCTGTGGGGCTGGGAAGGGAGAGGAATAAAGGGAATAAAGGGAGCAAGTCAGGACAACACAGCAAGAAGACGGAGAAAAGGAAAAGAGGGAGGACTTAGTCTGGGAAGGCCTCTCAGAGGAGATGTTCCTTCCTTAAGGATTTAAAGACAGGGAGAGTAATTGTCAGATTTGAGGAGGGAGGGTGTTCTTCTTCCTGCTGCATTTTCCCGACTCGCTCCCTTTGTTCTTCTCCCTTCCCAGCCCCACAGAACTTCTGTACATATCTGTATTTACTGAGCACTTACTATGTGCAGAGCACTGTACTAAGTGCTTGGGAGAGTGCAATAAAACAATATTAAAGACAAATTCCCTGCTCACAACACGCTTACAATCTAGAGGAATAATAATTGTGATATTTCTCTAGCACTTCCATTGCACCAAGCACTGTTCTAGGCTCTGGGTTTGATACAAAGTAATCAGGTTAGACACAGTCCCTATCCCACATGGCGTTCAAAGTCTTAATCTCCGTTTTATAGGTGAGGAAACTGAGGCACAGAGAAGTTAAGTGACTTACCCAAGCTCACATGGGAGGGAAATGGCTCCCTCCCATGTGCTTAGTACAGCGCTCTGCACACAGTAAGCGCTCAATAAATCTGAATGAAAGAAATGGCAGAACTGGAATTAGAACCCACAACCTTTGGCTCCTAGGCCTTCTCGCCATTTGAGTGAGGGGATGGGGGCAGGAGAGTTGAGAGATTGGCTTGGCTAGGGAGGAATGAAGACCTGAAGTTGGGAAGTGGCAGGTAAATAGACCAGATGGGCAGGAAGGTTTAGATGATGAGGAACGTGGAAGCCAATTGTGAATAATTTTTGTCTGAGGCAGTGAGACCCAAGAAGCCAGAGGAGGGTTTGGGGGAGAGGAGAAATGTGGGCCTAGTGATATTTCAGGAAGATAATTCAAGCAGGAGCAGGGAGAGGCTGGAGGCTGGGAGACCATGAAGAGGCCAAGTGTAATATACAAGTTGTGGCAAGACCAGAGCTCGTGGTAGCAGTGGTAGCAATTTGGGTAGAGGGAATAGAGCAAATTCAAGAGCTGCTTTCCAGGAATAGCTGGCAGGATTTAGCAGTAGCCTGAATGTTAAGGATGAAGGTTAGTAAGCACACACCAAGGTTCTGTGCTTCCGGAAAGGGGGAATGGTGGCGTGATCGTCTGAGATGGGAAAGTTAGGGGGAGGAGTGGATTTAAGGGGAAAGAAAAGGGGTTCTGTTTGTGATAGGTTGAGTTTAAGATGTTGCCAGGGCATCCAAGTGGAGATGTTCCAGAGACAAGAGGAGATATAGGATGGCAGAAGCGCTTAGTACAGTGCTCTGCACACAGTAAGTGCTCAATAAATACGATTGAATGAATGAATGAATGAAGAGGCGATCAGGGTTAGCGAGAGGGAGGTTTTGGATTTATTTGCATAGCAGTTATAGCTGGAGCCATGTGAGCAGATAAGTTTGCTGGGAGGGTGTGTGTAGAGAGAAAAAAGTAGAGGATCCACATCAGAACCGCGAAGGATGCCCACAGTAAGAGGATAAGAGGCAGAGGAGGAGCCGGAGAAGGAAACTTAGAAGCAGTGGTCCGGGAGGGAAGAGAGAGCCAGGCTAGGAATGTGTCAGCAAAACCAAGTTCTGATAGTGTTTTGAGGAGGAAGGAGTGGCCCATTGTGTCAAAGGGTGAGTGGGATAAGGATAGACTGGAGCCTTGGAGAAGACAGCGTCAGTGAAGACTTACATCTTGCATTATCATAATGCATAATGCATTAGATGCATTATCTTGCATCTAATTATCTTGAATCTATCCCAGCGCTGAGTAAAGTGCTATGCCCATAGTAAGTGCCTACCAAATACCACTATTATTATTATTTTAATTATTATTAAGTAAGGGCCCTAGAATTCCCCCACCAGGCTTTACACCCAGTCGTTATAATAATAATAATAATGGCATTTATTAAGCACTTACTATGTGCAAAGCACTGTTCTAAGCACTGGGGAGGTTACAAGGTGATCAGGTTGTCCCACGGGGGGCTCACAGTCTTAATCCTCATTTTACAGATGAGGTAACTGAGGCCCAGAGAAGTTAAGTGACTTGCCCAAGTCACACAGCTGACAATTGGCGGAGACGGGATTCGAACCCATGACCTCTGACTCCAAAGTCCATGCTCTTTCCACTGAGCCACGCTGCTTCTGGGTCCAGTCGTTATGTCCAGTGGTGGTGGACTAGGCCCAAAGTGACTTGAATATATAACCAGGCCCTTCAGCCACCAAATCAAGGACCTGCATTCTAAACTTGTCTGCTGTGTGACCTTGGGCAAGTCACTTCATTTCTCTGGGCCTCTGTTCCCTCATCTGGAAAATGGGGATTAATACTGTGCGCTTCATGTGGGATAGGGATGATGCCCAACTTGACTCGTTTGTATCTAACCCAGCAGTCAGAACAGCGCTTGACACATAGTAAACGCTTAGCAAATACCAGCATCATCTGCTGAGCCAGTGTTAAAACCTCTGCACTCAACTACATTTTTACAACGTCTCCATTTAGTTCTTCTAAGTGAAAAGGCAACCATTACGGCATTTACTTATTTGAAATTAATAAGTGCTTATTAATAATTAATAAGCGCTGAAGTGCTCAGCACTTGGAACAGTGCTTTGCACATAGTAAGCACTTAACAAATGCCATTGTTATTAGTAGTAGTAGTAGTATTAAATTAAACACTATCTCTGGGTCCTGGAATGAAACATTCAGTGCTAAAGAAAGCCTGGCTAACTTTTGTAAAAGTTACTCTGACGTCTGTAGCATTGACGTAAAACATCCAAGACGGCAGTTGCCAGCACACAAAGTGACACGCTCTGAATTCATTAGTTTTCACTTTCTCTGGGGCTGCAGTTTTTCGGCTGCTTCCTGGAGAGCTGCCATCTGCAGTTTGGTGGAGTCCATTTTCATTATATCTTCCTTTCACTTAGGGCCACGTCTTGCTGTCAGATTAACTGTTCGATTCCCAGTGGCTTCGGAAAATATTCCGAGCGGCATTCAGACGGCGCTGTGCCGTCCTCCCGATTTTCTGAGACACCAGACCGAAAAAAACCAGATCAAATCGTTTATCCGATTTTTTTTTTTAATGTATGTTTTCAAACTTTGAGCATCTGGTGTGTATGTATAACACTAGGGGAAAAAAATGTTTCTTGCATGGGTATGATATAGTAATAGACACAGAGGCAGATACACAGAGGAAAGGACGGGGATACATGGGGGTGGGGCGGAGGAGCAGAAATTGGGGACTCAGTGGTTCTCTAGTAGAGTCTTTTAGACTGTGAGCCCACTGTTGGGTAGGGACTGTCTCTATATGTTGCCAACTTGTATTTCCCAAGCGCTTAGTACAGTGCTCTGCACACAGTAAGCGCTCAATAAATACGATTGATTGATTAATACCAGCCTACTCACCGTACGTCAATCCTGTCTATCTGGCCGCGGACCTCTCACTGATATCCAGGCTCTGGCTTTGAACGTTTTCCCTCTTTGTATCTGACAGACAATTACTCTACCCACCCTCAAAGCCTTATTGAAGGCACATCTCTTCGAAGAGGCCTTTCAATCAATCAATCAATCAGTCGTATTTATTGAGCGCTTACTGTGTGCAGAGTACTGTACTAAGCGCTTGGGAAGTACAAGTTGTCAACATATAGAGAGGGTCCCTACCCAACAGTGGGCTCACAGTCTAGAAGGGGGAGACAGAGAACAAAACAAAACATATTAACAAAATAAAATAAATAGAATAGATATGTACAAGTAAAATAAATAAATAGAGTAATTAATATGTACAAATATATATATACATACGTATACTTTTAGACTGTGAGCCCACAGTTGGGTAGGGACTGCCTCTATATGTTGCCAAATTGTACTTCCCAAGCGCTTAGTACAGTGCTCTGCACACAGTAAGCACTCAACAAATATGATTGATTGATTGATAATATATAATATATATACATATATTTCCAGAATAAGCCCCCCTTTCCTCTTTCCCCACACCCTTCTGAGTCAACCTGACTTGCTCCCTTTATTCACCTCCTCCACAGCACTTACATACATTTCTGTAATTCATTTATTTAGATTAATATCTGTCTCCCCCTCTAGACTGTAAATTCATGTGGGCAGGGAATGCGTCTGTCATATCGTGTTGTACTCTCCCAAACATTGGCACTTCCCAAGCGCAGTCTCTAAACTGTAAGCGTGTTGTGGGCAGGAAATCTGCCTGTTTATTGTTCTGTTGTACTCTCCCAAGGGCTTAGTATAGTGTTTGGCACACAGTCAGCACTCGATAAAATAGGAATGAATGAATGAAAAGTGTTCTTCCCAAAATAAGTGCTTGATAAATATAATTGATTGATTGAGGGGAGGAAGTAGGATGTTTTGAGCCCTCAGAGGGTGGTTATGGATGCGGGGTCTTAAGAGGGAGTGAGGTGGGAAGAGAAAAGGTCCCCAGGGTGTGGTAAGAAGGATTGGGTGGGGGTCCGGGAGCAGTGGGAGATGACCATAGGACCACTCTAGTGGTAAATATTTTTACGTTTGCCTTCACCGTTAGAGTCTAAACTCTTTGTGGGCAGGCAGTGTGTCAGTTATTCTGGACTTCCTCAATGCACTACACCAGAGGTGCTCTATAATGCTGCTACTACTACTACAATCGATCAGTGGCATTTGTTGAGTGCTTACTCTGTGGAGAGCACTGCACTAAACGCTGGGGTGGATACAAGCAAATCAATCTGGACATAGTCCCTGTCCCATGTGGGGCTCACCGTCTCAATCTCCATTTTACAGGTGAGATAACTGAGGCACAGAGGAGTGAAGTGATTTCAATCAATCAATCAATCGTATTTATTGAGCGCTTACTGTGTGCAGAGCACTGTACTAGGCACTTGGGAAGTACAAGTTGGCAACATATACAGTCCCTACCCAACAGTGGGCTCACAGTCTACCCAAGGTTACACAGCAGACAAGCAACAGAGCAGGGATTAGAATCCAGGTCCTCTGACTCCCAACTGGGAGGCCGCACTGCTGTCGTGACAACTGTAGAGCCCGGGCTTTGGAGTCAGAGGTCATGGGTTCAAATCCCGGCTCCGCCACTTGTCAGCTGTGTGACTTTGGGCAAGTCACTTCACTTCTCTGGGCCTCAGTTCCCTCATCTGGAAAATGGGGATTAAGACTGTGAGCCCCACGTGGGACAATCTGATCACCTTGTTTCCCCCCCAGCACTTAGAACAGTGCTTTGCACATATTAAGCGCTTAATAAATGCCATTATTATTATTATTATTATTATTATTACTACCATAGTGCTAAAACTCACTCTGTAGCTCCATGGGGATCGTGTCTACCAATTCGACTGCACTGTATCCTCTCAGCACTTAGGACAGTGCTTTGCACACATACGCGCTCGAGAAATACCACTGGTTGGATGATTATGATTCCTTTTTAGATTAAGCAGTGGCCCCAGTGACCTCCTCGGAAGCCTTTCAGCGGTTATACTGGTAGCCACCCTCTCCATAGGCCTCATCCTATGAGAAGCAGAGTGGCTCAGTGGAAAGAGCGTGGGCTTTGGAGTCAGAGGCCATGGGTTCAAATCCCCGCTCTGCCACTTGTCAGCTGTGTGACTTTGGGCAAGTCACTTAACTTCTCTGTGCCTCAGTTCCCTCATCTGTAAAATGAGGATTAAGACTGTGAGCCGCCCGTGGGACAACCTGATCACCTTGTAACCTCCCCAGCGCTTAGAACAGTGCTTTGCACATAGTAAGCGCTTAATAAATGCCATTATTATTATTATTATTATCATCATCATCATCATCCTTGTTTTCTGGGAGAAAAGGCTGTGACAGATAGGAGACATCAGAGCCAAGTCAATCAGCATTTGACTGTAAGCAACTTTACTGCAGTCATCCAGAAACTACTGCCTGCTACGTGACTGTGCTCTTGTGGCTCATGAACCAAAGTCTTGCAGTTGAATATGAATTACCTTGCAGACAACCTAACGCTATAAACTGATATTAAACCTGAATAAAACTTAAATAATTCATCAGTGCACACTCAGGAAGCCCTACCCAGAACAGAAAACTGTCATTGACAACATACAACAATGGCATGGAGGAGTAGTTGTCAGCTGTGTGACTTTGGGCAAGTCACTTAACTTCTCTGGGCCTCAGTTCCCTCATCTGTAAAATGGGGATGAAGACTGTGAGCCCCCCTGTGGGACAACCTGATCACCTTGTAACCTCCCCAGCGCTTAGAACAGTGCTTTGCACATAGTAAGCGCTTCATAAATACCATCATTGTTATTAGTAGGAAGAGAACGGGCTTGGGAGTCAGAGGCCGTGGGTTCCAATCCCGGCTCTGCCATGTATCAGCTGTGTGACTTTGGGCAAGTAACTTAACTTCTCTGTGCCTCAGTGACCTCATCTGTAAAATGGGGATTAAGAATGTGAGCCCCATGTGGGATAACCTGATCACCTTGTATCTATCCCATTGCTTGGCACATAGGGAGTGCTTAACAAATACCACTGTCATCCTTGACTCCTCTCTTTCTTTCAACCCACATATTCAATCCACCACTAAATCCTGTTGGTCCCACCTTTACATCGCTAAAATCTGCTCTTTTTTCTGCATCCAAACTGCTACCGCATTAATACCATCACTCAGCCTATCCAGCCTAGATTACTGCATCAGCCTCCTTGCTGACCTCCCACCCCAGTCCATACTTCACTCTGTTGCCCGGGTCATTTTTCTACAAAACGGTTCAGGACATGTCACCCCATTCCTCAGAAAACTCTAGTGGTTGCCCATCCACCTCTGCAACAAACAAAAACTCCTCGCCATTGGCTTTAAAGCACTCCATCACCTTGCCCCCCTTGCTACACTCCCACTACAACCCAGTTTGTACACTTCACCCCTCTAGAATCTTCTTACTGTGCCTCGATCTCGCCTGTTTCACCACTGACCCCTCGCCCACATCCTGCTTGTGGCCTGCAATGCCCTCCCTCCTTAAATCCGACTGATAGTTACTCTCCCCCACTTCAAGACCTTACTGAAGGCACATCTCCGCCAAGAGGCCTTCCCCAAGTCCCCCCTGCCCTCTGTTCTTCTCCGCTTCCAGCTCCACAGCACTTATGTGCATATCTGTAATTTTTTTATATTAACATCTGTCTCCCCTCCGCCTAAACTGTAAGCTCATTGTGGGCAGGGAACGTGTCTGTTTATTGTTGTACCGTACTCTCCCTAACATCTAACACCTGTATATATGTATATATGTTTGTACATATTTATTACTCTATTTACTTATCTATTTTACTTGTACATATCTATTCTATTTATTTTATTTTGTTAGTATGTTTGGTTTTGTTCTCTGTCTCCCCCTTTTACACTGTGAGCCCACTGTTGGGTAGGGACTGTCTTTATATGTTGCCAACTTGTACTTCCCAAGTGCTTAGTACAGTGCTCTGCACACAGTAAGCGCTCAATAAATACGATTGATTGATTGATTGATTGATCTGTCTCCCCTCCGCCTAAACTGTAAGCTCATTGTGGGCATGGAATGTGTCTGTTTATTGTTGTACCGTACTCTCCCAAGCACTTAATATAGTGTTCTGCACAAGGTAAGTGCTCAATCAATATTCATTCATTCATTTAATCATATTTATTGAGCACTTACTGTGTTTAGAGCACTGTACCAAGTGCTTAATCAATATGATCGAATGAATGAATGACATAGGTTCTAAGCCCAGCTCCACCACTTGTCTCCTGTGTGACCTTGGGCAAATCACTTTACTTCTCTGGACATAAATTTCTTGTAAAATGGAGATTAAGATTCTGAGCCCCATATGGGATGGGGACTACGTCCAACCTGATTAGGTTGTATTCACCCCAGCGCTTAGAACAGTGCTTGACACAGGGTAAGCGCTTAACAAATAGTAACTGAATTTCAGGGCTTCGTTGTTTGTAATCCCGGGTCACCTCTTCCTGTTATGGAATTATTCTAGAAGTCGAAAGTGAAATCTGCTTAGGTATCACAGTTTAGATTCTACGATTCTCTATACCTTTAGTTGGGCCTGAATTTTAACATCCAATTGACACCATACTCCATCTTTGAGTCTCCTAGGGACATACTAACTTTGTGATTCTGTTTCTACCTCCTTGTCAACCTTTGAATTATTGAACAGTGTGCTACCTGGTTCACGGAATTCAGTAACAGCATCCCACTCCATCACTGACGCGGATCCTTGTGTTTACACAAATATAATACCATAATACAATAATAATAATAATACCATTATTATTATTACTACAATATCGGAAGTGTGGAAGCTAGTCTCCCATAGTGCTTGGCTGTCTCTGAGAAGAAGTCTCTAATCATCCGTGTGTTATTTTAGTGCTTGTTTTCAGAACACATGGATCAGAGTAAAAGGAGTTTATGTTTGAATAATTCAAGGACTCCTGAAGGATAATAATAATAATAATAATGGCATTTATTAAGTGCTTACTATGTGCAAAGCACTGTTCTAAGCACTGGGGAGGTTACAAGTTGATAAGGTTGTCCCACGGGGGGCTCACAGTCTTAAATCCCCATGTTACAGATTAGGTAACTGAGGCGTAGAGAAGTTAAGTGGCTTGCCCAAAGTCACAGAGCTGTCAAGTGGCGGAGCCGGGATTTGAACCCATGACCTCTGACTCCAAAGCCCGGGCTCTTTCCACTGAGCCACGCTAAAGGATGCGTTAATACAATCACCCTACCTTCAACCCTACAGCACTTATGCATATATCTTTAAATTATATATTATAATTTAGTTATATAAATGTCTGTCTCCCAGTCTACATTTAAACTCAATAATAATAATAATAATAATAATGACATTTATTAAGTGCTTACTATGTGCAAAGCACTGTTCTAAGCGCTGGGGAGGTTACAAGGTGATAAGGTTGTCCCACGGGGGGCTCACAGTCTTAATCTCCATTTTACAGATGAGGTAACTGAGGCCCAGAGAAGTGAAGTGACTTGCCCAAAGTCACACACCTAACCGTTGGCGGAGCTGGGATTTGAACCCGTGACCTCTGATTCCAAAGCCCAGGCTCTTTCCACTGAGCCACACTGCTTCAAGCACTTAGTACAGTGCTTTGCACACAGTAAGGACTCAGTAAATATGATTAATAATAATAATGATGAAGTGCTTAACAAATGTCACTATTATTATTATTACCATTATTATTATCATCATCATCATCATTATTATTATTACTCTCCCAAGTGCTTAGTACAGTGCTCTGCATATAAGTGCTCGATAAATACAATTGATTGATTGAGTTAGTGCTTTCTAGAGAATCAGAAATCCAACCCATCCACATTTCTCATTACATCCTTCTGTCTCTCCCCACTCTGCTGCCTGGATTATCTTTGTACAGAAACGCTCTGGGCAGGTCCCTCCCCTCCTCAAAAATGTCTAGCTTATAGTTCCCAAGCGCTTAGTACAGTGCTCTGCACACAGTAAGCGCTCAATAAATACGATTGAATGAATGAATGAATGAATAGAGGACTGTGTGCACTCCAGTACTGTGTGCAGGTACACAATGTGTGCACCTGCAGCATGACGAAATTATGTCATTTCGAACGGAAAGAGGGCAGCAAATTTTTCCCTGCCTCACTATTGTCAATTATATAAAACCAGTCCAGGATCCTGTCACCACATGCTCTCCAACCACGACTCGGAACTCCAAGTTTTCCCTGACTATAGACACACTACTGACTAATATCCAGAATTCAATATATTATGGAACGCCAAAAGATGTTTCAAAATACCTGAACAATGGAAAACAGTGATCATAAAGAACCCCAGTGACATTCATTACAGGGATTTCAAAATCCTGAACAAATAGTTTTTCACTAGCTCATGCATTCAGTAAGTTATATTAATTAGGCACACTGAAAACATAAGCTCATAAACCCTTATCCTGCATTTCTAAAATAAGACCGCTAAAAAAATTCTGCTCCGTATGTTCCGAGTTTTGTAGTGGGGAAAAAAAAAGAAGATGCGAAGACTACACAGCAAGAAGTTGTGGAACTCAAGCAGAAGGTGGCAGAGTGCTCTCTCCATCATGTCCTAATGGGGAACTGAAGAAGGCACGCATTCCCTTGGTGCAGAACAGAAGGCTGGCTATTAAAAATAAATATGAATTACATTATGTTTGAAAATATCTACCCGAATAACATCACTAAAAAACTGTATCACAAAAACACTGGGTTTGAAGAAGGGCACAACAGCCTTGATGCTCAATGTCACTGCTCAGTTAGATTTTTAGAGATTTCTCTCTGGGCCCAACATTCACCATGATGTTTTTTCTGATCACACTCTTAGTAGGTTGGAAAGTTGGTTTGGTGAGAGCTTTTTACACTTAAGCAGATACATTTGACGAAAGTAATGTCGTGTTTCCCCAAACCGCTGGTTTTTTTAAAAAATATATAGCTATGGGGATTTACAGGGAAAACTGTCATTAACATTAAAAATTATATTTGCAATAGATATGATTGTGTCCCTCACAAGTAAAGTAATAACTATTTGCATTCAAGCTAATTGGATCGTAGAAAATGGTAACTATCCATATTGGAGCTTTTCTTTCTAGGAAATCTGCCAAACAAGGATTCCTTTTAGATTCTGAAATTACTGAACCAAAAAGAAATGGAAGGCCTCAGCCCACCTCCTCCGCTTCCCATCCCGTCACAACAGCCCTATAAAATGCACAAGAGGCTCACTTCCTCATATTCCAAAGTAACTTTCAGCATCCATGAGAAAAGATTTGACCTTTGTGGGGGTTATTTCTGTTGGGTCAGGAGCTAAAGGTCACCACTGACATCCTCCCATCTGGAACAGCCAGAACCTCCTAGAGTCACCTTCTATTTTTCCCTGGGAACCCCTGTCATCCTATCCATCCTGAGAGCCCAGATGCCCAGATTTTAGGGAGGATCTTCTTGAAGCTGCTGACTCTACAGAGCCAGGGCTACAGGGAATCTCTCCGGAGAGGATGGCTGGAGGATTCCACCACAGCGTGGCCAACGCTAACGTCGACTAGGATGCCTACCCACCCCGGTGGTTCTGAGAGCAACAAGGGAGGAAAACAGGGAAGAGCAGAAAACGGTGCTTTTTCCAACTTCAACCAGTTCACGCAGAGCAGAGACTTTGCGGCCCTTGACCGATTTCTGAGGCAGACCTGTCAGAGCCTCTCATGGAGCTCAAAGGTGTCGAGACCCTTCCAACAGATTCCAGGGTGCCAATCCAGGCTAGGTGTTATACCCATATCCAATCAATCAATAGATTATATTTATTGAGCGCTTACTGTGTGCAGGGCACTGTACTAACAACTTAGGAGAGTACCCACAGTATAACAGACATGTGTTGCCCATGCCCACAACGAGCTTACAGTCTAGAGGGGCAGACAGAAGTTGATATAAATAAATAAATTATGGATATGTTCATAAGTGCTGAGGGGCTGGGAGGGAGCTGTGAATATTGGAAGCAAGTCAGGGCGACACAGAAGGGAATGAGAAAGGAGGAAATTAGGGCTTAGTCATTGAAGGCCTCTTGGAGATGTGCCTTCAATAAGACTTGAAGGAGGGGAGAGTAATTGTCGGATATGAGGAGGAAGGGCATTCAGAGGCAGGATGTGGGTGAGAGGTGGGTGGCAAGATGGAATTAAACTGAGGTACAGCAAACGCCATTAGAGGAGCAAAGAGTTCAGGCTGGGTTTCAGTAGAAGAGTAGCGAAGTGAGGCAGGAAGGGGCAAGACAACTGAGGAGCCCAAGTAAGTCCTTCAGGGAATTCAGCCCAGGCCAAATATCCCATCTGTAAGCCAAAGATCCCATCCATCTCTGACAGAAACCACACATCCTCTGCTCAAAGACAGTGACATTCGGTCTCCCCTTTCTCTTTCCTTCAGAGTTTGGGGGGGAGGAGGGAGGAATTCAGCTAGCATTTGTTGTGGGTGATGCCTTTATTCTTTTAAACTCACATTATGGGAACAATAGAAAGAGGAGGCATTGGCAGGGAGGGAGGAGAAGTGGGAGAGGCAAATGGCAATTATGGTGGCTATATGGAAATTTTGTGGACCTAATTAGCTTTGCAAACAGTTTTCGTATAAAGGCAGCCCCCTTTTTTCCTGGCGCGAACTTGCCTAGGGACTGTTTATTCCTCTGTCTAGCTGGCTCTGAAGCAAATCGGGCCATTTCCAAGCAGAACATATTATAATTTAATTTTCAGACCAGAGGTCTCTGTCTGCTAGGCCACCCCCATAAATACGGTCGGGGATTTGAAGCTGGTTGCCAAGTTGAGGCGGCAACCTCGGAAAAAAGTGCACTCTGAAGAAGGAATACATTGCTGAGAAATCAAAGGCATGTTTGTGGGATCGAAACTGGAGTCAGTGGGGACAGAAGAATGAAAACAAGGCTGGAGTCCTGATTATATACAACGGCAAGGCCCTCGGATTATTATTATCATTATTAGTATCGTTATCATTATTGTGTTTAGAACTTACTAAATGGCAAGCACTGTGTGAGAAACAGCATGACTTAGTGGAAAGAGCACTAATCCTGACTCGGAAACATACAGAGACGGCCCTTACTCAACAGTGGGCTCACAGTCTAGAAGGGGGAGACAGACAACACAACAAACATGTAGACATGTGTCAAAATCATCAGAATAAATAGAATTATAGCTATATGCACATCATTAATAAGAGTGGTAAATATGTACAAGTAAAATAGAGTAATAAATATGTACAAATATATACAAGTGCTGTGGGCAGGGGATGGAGGTAGGGCTGGGGGGCGATGGGGAGGAGGAGAGGAAAAAGGGGGCTCAGTCTGGGAAGGCCTCCTGGAGGAGGTGAGCTCTCAGTAGGGCTTTGAAGGGAGGAAGAGAGCTAGTTTGGCGGATGTGTGGAGGGAGGGCATTCCAGGCCAGGGGAAGAACGTGGGCCGGGGGTCGACAGCGGGACAGGCCAGAATGAGGTCCAGTGAGGAGATTAGCAGCAGAGGAGTGGAGGGTGCGGTCTGGGCTGGAGAAGGAAAGAAGGGAGGTGAGGTAGGAGGGGGCGAGGTGATGGAGAGCCTTGAAGCCAAGAGTGAGGAGTTTTCGCTTGATTTGAAATAAAAGATAGTTTTTGCTGAATTTGATGGCTTTGAGCCACACACAATTCCTTTGCCTAAGCTGTAGACCTGCATAAGTGAAGGAGAAGCAAGCAGTGTGGCTCAACGGAAAGAGCACAGGCTCCTTCTAGACTGTGAGCCCACTGTTGGGTAGGGATTGTCTATATGTTGCCAACTTGTACTTCCCAAGCGCTTAGTACTGTGCTCTGCACACAGTAAGCGCTCAATAAATACGATTGATTGATTGATTGATTTGGAGTCTGAGTCATGGGTTCAAATCCCGGCTCCACCACTTGTCAGCTGTGTGACTCTGGGCAAGTCACTTCACTTCTCTGGGCCTCAGTTCCCTCATCTGGAAAATGGGGATTAAGACTTTGAACCCCCTGTAGGACAACCTGATCACCTTGTAACCTCCCCAGCGCTTAGAACAGAGCTTTGCACATAGTAAGCGCTTAATAAATGCCATTATTATTATTATAAGCTAACTTTCTTTCTCCTTCCAACAGCCCCAGTGAAGTCTGAAAAGGCCTCACCGGATTGCGACTGAAGGAGAAATTTAGCAGGAGCCTCTATTGGCCTGAAGAAACCAGAGCACTGATGGTGAGGCCTCCTTTATTTGTCTGCAGGTTGTCAGGGTAACACACAACCACAGTCAAATCATGCTGCCCTGGTTTGTACATGTGGAAAGGGTAGAATTCTACCCCACATCCCAACACCGCACATCAGGTCATCACCATCAGTACTATTTATTGAGTGCTTACTGTGTGCAGAGCACTGTACTAAGCACTTGGGAGAGTACATCATATTAAGGCTGAGGTGTCCCTCTAATCAGTGATAGTTCCTGAGCACTATGTGCAGAGAACTGACTAAATACTTAGGAAAGTAGAGTGCAATATAGTTGGTGGAAAGGATCCCTACCCACAAGGCAGCCATAAACCAATGGAGACAATTTTGTGGCTTGCGGTGAAAAGAAGTGAAGTGATTTACCCAAGGCCACACAGCAGACAAGTGGCAAAGGCAGGATTAGAACCCACGCCCTCGGACCCCCAGGTCTCTTTCCCGTAAGACATACTGCTTCTTTTCTGTGTGCCTCAGTTCCCTCATCTGCAAGATAGGGATTCTGTACCTGTTCTCCCTCCTATTACAATGTGAGCCCCAGTGAGGACCTGATTATCTTGTATCTACCGTAGTGCTTAATACAGGGCCTGGCATTTAGTAAGCTCTTAGCAAATATCATTATTATTATTAGTAGTAGTATCACTTAATAATCCACATGTTACATGTTACATCACATTGTCCATGTTTTGTTTTGTTGCCAGTCTCCCTTTTCTAGACTGTGAGCCCGTTGTTGGGCTTATGTTGGGTTTATGTTGCCAACTTGTACTTCCCAATCGCTTAGTACAGGGCTCTGCACACAGTAAGCGCTCAATAAATACGATTGAATGAATGAATAATAATCACTTAATTGGGAAGAGCCACTTTGATGTTATTGAAAAGAAACCATAAGACAGTTCTGAAAATTTCATAAAACCAAAGAGACGTGAGGTTTCCAGTTTCCCTTTACCACAGTTTCTTTCTAGAAAAATAAACTTAAAAAAAATATTATGTGGAAAAAGCACATGCAGAATAAATGTTGTTCCTTCACCTGTTTGTTAAGCTGTTTCTTTCAGATGAGTATTAAAAGAGATGGATTCAAAATATTATATGATCCCTTTTTCTCCCGGAAGACTCTTGGTTGTTAAATTTGCGAGGGTCTGTGATTTTTTTCTATTTGCAAGTTCCATTAATAGCTCTTCAGGATTTTCTCTGAAGCTACCGTAACTGTATATTGCCTGTCTCAGCAGAACTAATGTTTGGACAGGGTATTTTCCCAAGCAAATCTGGCTGCCCTGAGAAGTTCATCGAGGTACTGTGACTGTTTCATGATGATGTAAGTGCCCAGCCTTATCCATTCAATTCCCATTGCCAAAGGAGTAAAGCAGGGACGTGTAATCGTCGCTCAGTGGAAAGAGCCCGGGCTTTGGAGTCAGAGGTCATGGGTTCAAATCCCGGCTCCTCCAGTTGTCAGCTGTGTGGCCTTGGGCAAGTCACTTAACTTCTCTGGGCCTCAGTTACCTCAGCTGTAAAATGGGGATTAATACTGTGAGCCCCCTGTGGGGCAACCTGATCACTTTGTAACCTCCCCAGCGCTTTGCACATAGTAAATGCTTAATAAATGCCATCATTACTATTATTATTATTAATGGGCCCTGGTCCTATTCAATTTATTCTATGCAAAGAATGGAACAAGAAACCTGGATGTGGATGTTAGAATCCACACTTCTGGCAAGCTCTTCCAACTCAACAGACACATGGGCAGACAGACTCAACTTATCTGACAATGACTCTCCCCCACTTCAAAGCTTTATTGAAGGCCCATCTTCTCCAAGAGGCCTTCCCCGATGAAACCCTCCTTTCCTCTTCTCCCACTCCCTTCTGCGTTGCCCTAACTTGCTCCCTTTATTCCTCCCCATCCCAGCCCTGCAGCACTTATGTAAAGATCTGTAATTTACTTATTTATATTAACGTCTGTCTCCCCGTCTAGACTGTAGGCTCGTTGCGGGTAGGGAATGTGCATGTTTATGGTTATATTGTACTCTCCCAAGCGCTTAGTACAATAAACATGATTGGCGGACAACAGACGTGGTACATCATCCAAGATCCAAGAAAAAAAATTCAAGAAGGACTGTATGTAGGTGACTGTGCCTTAGAAGTCCACACCCAAGGAGATGTGCAATTGATTGTAAATAAATTCACTGAATCAGTCAGGCCTTTTGGGCTTGCCATAAGAAAACTGAACTGATATGACAGCTTGTACCAGGGAAGCGACACACAAAACCTCAAGTTTCTATTGGCAACACAGAGGTAAATGCAGCCAAAGAATTCTGCTACCCAGGCAACAAGACAGACCAACGACACGATGATGGATAAGGAAGCAGAAAACTGAATCGAGAGGGTCAGCACATTCTCGGAGAGACTGTCGATCAGACTGTGACAGCAGATGCAACTAAAAACTTACTGAGCTTCACTGCTGTCCTTGTCTCTATGGCACGTTCAGCTCCTTGAGCTCCATGGGCAAGTCACTTCACTTCTCTGGGCCTCAGTTCCCTCATCTGCAAAATGGGAAATTAAGACTGTGAGCCCTACGTGGGACAACCTGATCACCCTGTATCCCCCCAGCGCTTAGAACAGTGCTTTGCACATAGTAAGCGCTTTAACAAATACCATTATTATTATTATTGGCATTATTTACGGTTCAAACTCGATATCAAAAGGCAAGACAAAATCATGAACTCTGAAGTTCTGGAATGTAGTCATTCATTCAGTCATATTTATTGAGTGCTTACAACGTGCAGAGCACTGTACTAAGCGCTTGGGAGAGGACAATATAACAATAGATAGGCGTATTCCCTGCCCACAACAAGCTTACAGCCTACAGGGGAAGGCAGACATTGATGTACATAAATAAATTACAGCTATGTACATAAGTGCTTAGGGGCTGGGAGAAGTGGTAAATAAAGAACAGTGCTTGGCGCATAGTAAGCGCTTAACAGATACCATCATTATTATTATAAAGAGAGCAAGTCAGGGTGACACAGAAAAGGCAGCATGGCTTATGGAAAGAACATGGGTTTAGGAGTCAGAGGTTGTGGGTTCTAATCCCGACTGCCATTTGTCAGCTGTGTGACTCTGGGCAAGTCACAACTTCTCTGTGCTTCAGTTACTTCACCTGTAAAGTGGGAATTAGGGCTGTGAGCCCCGCATGGGACAACCTGATAATCTTGTGTCCACCCCAGTGCTTAGAACAGTGCTTGGCACATAGTAAGCACTTAACAAATACCATAATAATAATAATAATTATTATTATTATTAAGAGAGTGAGAGAAGAGGAATGGAGGGCTACGTTGACCTTAACACAGCAATCCTGGGTGTGACATGTGAGGTGACAGAATGACAGGAGGATACCCAAACAGCTGATACATGGAGAATAGAAATTAGGAAAACTGAAAACAAGGAGAGCGGAAGAAATGTCTTAAGGGCGCAGAAAACAAAGCCTCAGACGAGGCTGCCTTCCAGCTGAAAACTGTGAGCCAAAAGCTGGGGAGAGGCCAGCTTGGCATGCATATAGCTAGCAAGAAAGGAGGGGTTCTCTTTGAGCTACAGCTTTGTAAGGAGAAGCAGCATGGCTCAGTGGAAAGAGCCCGGGTTTTGGAGTCAGAGGTCATGGGTTCAAATCCCGCCTCCACCTATCGTCAGCTGTGTGACTTAGGGCAAGTCACTTAACTTCTCTGTGCCTTAGTTACCTCATCTGTAAAATGGGGATTAAGACTGTAAACCCCCCGTGGGACAATCTGATCACCTGGTAACCTCCCCAGCACTTAGAACAGTGCTTTGCACATAGTAAGCGCTTAATAAAATGTCATCATTATTATTATTATTATTAAGAAAAGAGGGAGAAAGAGGAAGAAGAGAAAACAGTAGCAGGCTCTGCAAGCCTTAAACAAAGCAACACAGCAAAGGGTGGCTTTTTTGCTTGCACAGCGTAAGAATGGATGGAGGTCCCACATTGGTCTTAGCCACACACACATTCGTATGTGCTTGCTCTGCACACAGTAAGCGCTCAATAAATATGATAGAATGAATAAATTTTCCCATCAGTGCTGTCTTCTTTAAATCAAAAGAGAGGCATGTATATATACTTTTCTAGTAATAATGAACTCCGATCATATAGTAAGCACTTAATAAATGCCATCATTATTATTATTACATGCAACAGACAATTACTCTGCCCCCACTTCAGAGCCTTACTGAAGGCACATCTGCTCCTAAAGGAATTCCCTGATTAATCCCGCCATTCCTCTTCTCCCACTCCCTTCTGCATCACCCTGACTTGCTCCCTTTATTCATCCTCCACTCCCAGCCCCGCAGCACTTATCTACATATTTATAATTTATTTATTTATATTAATGTCTGTCTCCCCTAGACTGTAAACTCGTTGTGGGTAGGGAATGTGTCTGTTCTAATGTCATACTGGAGACGCAGCACGACCTGGGAATCAGAAGGTCATGGGTTCGAATCCCAGCTGTGATACTTGGGAGCCCATTGTTGGGTAGGGACCGTCTCTATATGTTGCCAACTTGTACCTCCCAAGCGCTTAGTACAGTGCTCTGCACAGAGTAAGCGCTCAATAAATACGATTGAATGAATGAATACTTGTCTGCTCTGTGACCTTGGGCAAGTCACTTAACTTCCCTGTGCCTCAGTTCTGTAAAATAGGGATCGAGACTGTGAGCCTCTCATGGGACAGGGACTGTGTCCAACCCGATCTGCTTGTATCCACCCCCGTGCTTAGTACAGTGCCTGGCACATAGTAAGCGCTTAACAAATACCGTAATTATTATCATCATTATTATAATATTCTACTCTTCCAAGTGCTTAGTACAGTGCTCTGCACAGAGGAAGTGCTCAATAAATATGACTGACTGACACATATCAAGTGCTTAATACCACTATTATTATTAATGTCCTAAAGGAGGCTAGCTTCCAATGCCAAAAGTGATGGATTGTAATGCCAAACAAGGTTTAGATTCTGAAGGCACTGCGGGTGTGGTTAAGCGAAACTCAAAATGTAAGTTGGGAACTTCTTGTCACACGATCACATTTATCATATCTGCTGTCTGGCTGGCTCTGGCTCTTCATGTTCTCTGTCATTGACAAGGTGCGGCAGACTGACACTGGAATGGGAGGTATGACTGTGGACTTGCCTCGGTTGATGAAGCGAAGATATTAGCTTTCACAACTCCCAAGTGAAGGTGAGATATGCCACCGCCCTGGAGTTTGCAAGCTCGTCCTTCTCTGGGAGCTGGAAATGCAGCCACCGTTTGGTTTCCTCAGACATTCACGGGCAGCTGAATTGACTTCTTTTCTCGGACATCAAACGGTGCAGAATCACCCCTCGTATTATTTTGCCGAAGCAATCATTTATTTAGCATCCGTAGTAGCAGCGATTATCGGGAAAAGCTGCAGCATCTTTCCAAAAAAAAGGGGTTACGGAGGACACAGCTCACATAACCTTGCAAAATGCATTTCTACTGCTTCTTAGCAGTTCGTAGCTTTCCGAGCTAAAAAGTTAACTCCCGGTAATAGTCTCTGGACGGTCTTTGGCTCTGCAGTTCGGCTCAAGGCCAGCCTTCCTGGCTATCACTCACCTACTTTCATTACCTCCCTCTGTGGTCAGAAATCAAATTAGGCTGCAAATGGACGGGCGTGCTGTTGGGGACCACCATCAGAACAGCTGCTGATGCGGTACAATATGGCTCCAAGCTTGCAGGAAAATAAAACATAGGTCGGTGATCGAACCGACTGGATGCGTAATTGATTTCTCAGGGGGGGTATACCATGCTCCCTCCCTGCCTCCATCCACTCGTAGCCCGACACAGATGATGTAACTATTCTGGAGATGGACCAGAGGTGGTTTCAGTTCAGTCACTGCTAGGGCATAAGCCATGTTCCTTCACTCTCAGCATTGCGTGTGTTCAGATTGGAGACCCTGGGCGTTGTCCAATCCATCAGTCTTTTTTCCCGAGCGCTTACTGTGTGCAGAGCACTGTACTAAGCACTTTGGAGAGTACAACAGAGTTGGCAGACACATTCCCTGCCCACAAGGAGCTTACAGTATAGAGGGGGAAACGGACATTGATATAAAAAGCAGCATGGCACAGTGGATAAAGCAAGGGCCTGGGAATCAGAAGGTCGTGGATCCTAATCCCGGCTCCACCATTTGTCTGCTGTATGACCTTGGGCAAGTCACCTCACTTCTCTGTGCCTCAGATACCTCAGCTGGAAAATGGGGATGGAGTCTGTGAGCCCCACGTGGGACAGGGAATGTGTCCAACCCAATTTGCTTATATCCACCCCAACGCTTAGTAGAGTGCCTGGCACATAAAGAATGCAAAACAAATGCCATAATTAATACTAATTATTATTTTAAAAGATTACAGATAGGTACATAAAGTGTCATGAGGTGACTAAAGTGTGCAGGGTAACACAGATGGGAGTGGGAGAAGAGGAAATGAGGGCTTGGGGAAGGCCTCTTGGAGGAGATCTGATTTTAATAAGGTTTTGAAAGCAGGGGAGAATGATCTTCTGTTGGAGATGAAGCAGGAGGGAATTCCAGGCCAGAGGCAGGTAGTGGGAGAAAGGTCATTCATGCATTCATTCATTCAATCGTATTTATTCATTCAATCATATTTATTGAGCACTGACTGTGTGCAGAGCCCTGTACTAAGCGCTTGGAAAAGAAAGGGAATAATAGTAATCACAAGAACATTTATTACATGCCTATTATGTTCCAAGCACTGTGCTGAATTCATTCATTCACTCAATCATATTTACTGAGCGCTTACTGTGTGCAAAGCAATGTAATAATAATAATAATGGCATTTGTTAAGCGCTGACTATGCGCAAACCACTGTTCTAAGCGCTGGGGGGGATACAAGTTGATCAGGTTGTCCTGCGTGGGGCTCGCAGTCATCATTCCCATTTTACAGATGAGGTAACTGAGGCTCCGAGAAGTTAAATGACTTGCCCAAGGTCACACAGCACTAAACAGTTGGGAGAATACAAGACAAAAACAGACACATTCCCTGCCCACAATGAGCTCACGGTCTAGAGCAGGAGACAAGCTCTACGTTAAATACAAAATAACCAGTTCCGACACAGTCCCTCTCCCAAAAGGGGCTCGCAGTCTGGGGGACTGAAGCGTCACTCTGATATCTGATAGAATCATATTCTAGAGACCAAATACAGAAGAAACGTTTGGCCGCTTGGAACAAGGGACTACTTCTTTTGAAATGGGGTTTACTTTAGTGGTTTTGGACTAGAGCGGAATCAAACACAAATTCAAAATGGAAGGCATTTTTGAACAGAATTTTAATCTCAGTTCAATGGCAATCATCTATTCATGTTTTCCATCCTAACTCATTCTCTCCTGTGTCCCACAACTCTCCCTCTCTTGAGCCTACTGAAATGTCCTCATCCAGTAGACTTCCACCCCTTCCAACCTACAACTTCTGTTCATAAGGATAATAATTCCTTCTCCAGCTCCAGAAAAACCCTTTCCCCCATTTTACCTCCCAATCACCCCCAGGACTTAATCTCTCTCTTCTGCCCACTCTGATATCTTACGATTTCTCCAACCTCCCAACAATTCACTCCCCTCATCTGCTGCCGGATTTTCCCCTGCTACTTTTTCCTGGATACATTCCTACTTTCTACTGCAGGGATCGTGCAGAGATTTAATGCTGAACTGAATTATTCTGTAATTGACAACACAACAAAGACTGGATTCTTCCCATCCTGGCTTAGCAGTAGAATGTCCTGCTAGTAATTTAATGTCATTCTCAGACTTGGCTAGGTTTTGTGAATAGATAAATGCACAATTACCCTTGGTGTTTCTGACAAATGCCTGCATAAATATGGGGTTGGACGTGATACAATTATTGAACATATAAAATCCTTTTGCCCATTAGTAATGATTGATTGGATGAATCGGTTGCCTATGTCAAAATCAATAGTTGAGTAAATTTCACTTTGAACACAGCAATAGTCAAGGGATTTATTTTCAAACATCTTCCATTATGCCATTGGGAAATGATTCAAGGATTAGAAAAAACTACACCCAATAACTGTCAAATGGCAGGAAGAGAAAAATATGTTTTGTCAAGCTTAGTACTATTTCTAATCACAAGGCTTTTGAGGTTCTTCGTGCATTGAAAATATTCTATTTACATGTTCCTGATTCGCCGGCAAAATGGACCTAATGATGTCAAAGGAAAAAAGGTTTAAAGTGACTCACGATGCTTCTTGGCAAGAAAATGACTCTTATGTATACACGATAACATTTACCAAATGTTAAGGCTATTCAGCAAGTACTACACGAACCTAATGTGAAAAGCAAGCTACAAAGCCTTATTATCACTGTTGTTTGAAAAGGAATCAAAAGGCACAGAGTTATTTTAAAACGCACATTATATTTATCTTAATGTCTCCTCAGCTTTACAGAATTTGACCAAACTGCTTGGCCAAACCCAATCTAATGAGGAAAGAGATTTCTTATATAACCGCAAACAGTCAGTGGCGAATATTCAAGCTTCTGGCTCCCAGGTGATCGTTCCCAAATCTTCTAGACTGTGAGCCCACTGTTGGGTAGGGACCGTCTCTATATGTTGCCAACTTGTACTTCCCAAGCTCTTAGTACAGTGCTCTGCACACAGTAAGCACTCAATAAATATGATTGAATGACTGAATGAAATCTCTTATCTATGCTTTAATAATAAAAGTAAGCTCAATGTTGCCCTTTTTGCTTAGGAACAAACACGTGAATGACTCTCAAATCTACCTCACTAGCCCCTCATTCTTTCATTCGATCGTATTTATTGAGCATTTACTGTGTGCAGAGCACTATACTAAGCTCTAGGGAGAGTACAATACAACAACAGACATGTTCCCTGCCCAAAATGAGCTTCCGTATAGAGCGGGGGAGACAGACATTAATGTAACTAAATTACGGATATGTACCTAAGTGCTGTGGGGCTGGGAAGGTGATGGAGAAGGGAGTGGGAGACAAAGAGGGGGAAGAGCTTAGGGAAGGCCTCTTGAAGGAGATGTGCCCTCAATAAAGCTTTGAAGTCGGGGAGAGGAATTGGATGTCAGATTTGAGGAAAGGCATTCCAGGCCAGAGGCAGGACGTGGGCGAGGGGTCGGTGATGAGATAGGTAAGATGGAGGCGCAGTGAGAAGGTCAGAACTAGAGGAGCGAAGTCTGTGGGCTTCGTAAGAGAAGCCCACAGTAAGAGAAGCCACAGTAAGAGAAGCAGCGTGGCTCAGTGGAAAGAGGATGGGCTTGGGAGTCAGAGGTCACGGGTTCGAATCCCAGCTCTGCCACTTGTCAGCTGTGTGACCTTGGGTAAGTCACTTAACTTCTCTGTGCCTCAGTTCCCTCATCTGGAAAATGGGGATTAAGACTGTATTTTCTTCTAGACTGTGAGCCCACTGGGACTGTCTCTATATGTTGCCAACTTGTACTTCCCAAGCGTTTAGTACAGTGCTCTGCACACAGTAAGCGCTCAATAAATACAATTGATTGATTGATTGACTGATTGGGCTGGGCTGGAGTAGGAGAGTAGCAAGATGAGATTGGAGGGGGCAAGGTGATGGACTGCTTTAAAGCCAATGGTGAGGAGCTTCTGTTTGATGCAGAGGTTAGTGGGCAACCACCGGATTTTTTGAGGACTGGGGAGACATGTCCTGAACGTTTGGTAGTAGTAGTAATAGTAAGTAACAATAGTAGCAGCATTTACTGGGTGTGATTCATTGTGCTAGACACTTGGAAAATACAGGATAAAGAAGTAACATGTTTCCTGCCCACAAGGAGCTTACACTCTTGAAGGGGAGGGAAACATTTTTTTTTCTCAAATGGTATTTGTCAAGGGCTGTGTTCTAAGCGCTGGGATAGATAAAAGTGAACTAGTTTGGATACACTCCCTGTCCCGTATGGGGCTCACAGTCTAAGTAGGAAGTTCCTTCCTCTTCTCCTCCCCATCCCCCCAGCCTTACCTCCTTCCCCTCCCCACAGCACCTGTATATATGTTTGTACAGATTTATTACTCTATTTATTTTATTTGTACATATTTACTATTCTGTTTCGTTTATTTTGTTAATACGAATGAATGAATGAAGTAGGGGGGAAAACAGGAGAACTGAGGCACAGAGAAGTTCAGTGTTCTACCCAAGGCCACACAGCAAGTTTTTTGGCAGAGCTAGGATTAGAACCCGGGTCCTCTAACTCCCAGGCTCACGCTCTTTCCACAAGGGCATGCTGCTTCACAACATTAAAATATTTTTATCTAGAGAGGTAGAAATAGATGATTGAATACACATTGTTTATTCTTAATAATGATAATGATGATGGTATTTGTTAAGCACTTACTATGTGCCAAGCACTGTTCTAAGCGCTGGGATATATACAAGGTTATCAGGTTGTCCCATGAGAGGCTCACAGTCTTAATCCCCATTTTACAGATGAGGTAACTGAGGCCCAGAGCAGTTAAGTGACTTGCCTAAAGTTACACAGCTGACAAGTAGCAGTGCGTAGGGTGTAAAGAAATTCATAAGTTCCTTACCATTTCTCATTTTCTGTTGTCTCCAGTAAATTGCTGCATGGATGCCTCACTCTGAATTTGATAACAATGACTAAAACTATTCCTTTGCTAAACCCACTCCTTTCCTAACTTTTCCATCACAGTCAAAAACACTATGTTCCTTCCTTTCCCAGAGGCTTGCAAACTTGTTGTCATCTCTGACTCGTCTGTGCCTTTTGCCTTCCACTTTTAGGCTGTCCCTAGATTTTGCTGAATTTTCCTCCACAATATTTCCTAGATCCAGCCCTTCTTTGGCACTAAAACGGCCTCCAGGTTGAAGCTCTCATCATATCAGCCTCCTGAATGGGTCTCCAAGCCTCCAACCTCTCGCCTCAACGTTATAAAGCCGTGGCCCGGGTAATCTTTCCAAGATGTCGGTAAATTCATCTCGGTCTCCTCGAAATCTCTCTTCACCCATTTCACCCCTGTCACATTCTTATTCTCAACTGCCCCATCTCTGCTCAGTTGCTTTCCCCACTTGAGACTCCTTCCCCCTACTAATCTTCCAGACCCAAGTTCTTCCCACTTCAAAGCCTTCTTGAAATCCTTGCTCCAGGAGGTAATTCCCAAATCATTCACATCACTCCCAGATGGGTCATTCCTATGTATTTAATGATTTATTTGCTGCAGTGCTCTGCACACAGTAAGCGCTCAATAAATACGATTGAATGAATGAATGAAGTGATTTATTCATTATTCATTTTCCAGTTGTATTATCATCATTCCTCTTTTTATACCTATTATATGTGTAGCAGTAGTAATCCTATTAAGTGCTTACCATGTGCAGAGCACTATACTAAACCTTGGGAAAGAATATATGGGTGGGAATTAGACATTGTTCCTATCCCTCATGAGGTTCAGAAACCAAGCTTAAAAGTGGGGAGAGAAGGCTTGGCGAGGAGCATCGTGGCCTAGTGGAAAAAGCTCAGGCCTGGGAATCAGAGGACCTGGGTTCTAAACTCGGCTCGGCCACGTGCCTGCTGTATGAGCTTGGCAAGTCACTCATCTGCTTTGTGCTTCAGTTTCCTCATCCGTAAAATGGGCATTCAATTCAATTCCCCCTTCTACTTAGGCTGTGAGCTCATGTGGGATAGGAAGTCTGTCCAACCTAAGAGAACCAGTGTGGCTCAGTGGAAAGAGCCCGGGCTTTGGAGTCAGAGGTCATGGGTTCAAATCCCGGCTCCGTCAATTGCCAGCTGTGTGACTTTGGGCAAGTCACTTAACTTCTCTGGGCCTCAGTCACCTCCCCCTCCTCCCCCTCTCCAGCCTTACCTCCTTCCCCTCCCCACAGCACCTGTATATATGTTTGTACGTATTTATTACTCTATTTATTTATTTATTTTGAACATATTTATTTGTATGTATTGATTACTCTATTTATTTATTTTATTTGTACATATTTATTCTATTTATTTTATTTTGTTAATATGTTTTGTTCTCTGTCTCCCCCTTCTAGACTGTGAGCCCACTGTTGGGTAGCGACCATCTCTATATGTTGCCAACTTGTACTTCCCAAGCGCTTAGTACAGTGCTCTGCACACAGTAAGCGCTCAATAAATACGATTGAATGAATGAATGAATCTGGAAAATGGGGATTAAGACTGTGAGCTCCACGTGGGACAACCTGATCACCTTGTAACCTCCCTAGCGCTTAGAACAGTGCTTTGCACATAGTAAGCGCTTAATAAATGCCATCATTATTATTATTAAATAACTTATATCTACCCCAGCACTTAGAGCACAAAACATGTTGTTTGTTAATGATAATAACATAAAGGAGAGATGAAATGATTCAAAAAACAAGTATAAAACAAGGACAAATACACAAAGCAGAAGAAAACAGAGCAGTAGGTAACTGTGGCTAGAGGAGCAGAGGTTTGGCCTCCTCACGGTTCGGAGTTTCAGTCACGGCCACGGCCGTGACCACAGTGAATTCCTCAACTAAAGCAGTAGCCATCACTTCCCAAAGTTTTGTGGAGGCCTGAGGCTGCCTCTGTTTTTGTCCTTCTTGCTGCGGTCATTTCGCTTTCGTTCTATTTGTTCTGACGACTTGACACCTGTCCACATGCTTTGTTTTGTTATCCGTCTCCCCCTTCTAGACTGTGAGCCCGTTGTTGGGTAGGGACCGTCTCTAGATGTTGCCTACTTGGACTTCCCAAGCGCTTAGTACAGTGCTCTGCACACAGTACGCGCTCAATAAATACGATTGAATGAATGCGGTCATGTAAGGCACCGTGAAACAGCCTGACGTAGGGAAGCAGTTTGGCAGAGTGGACGGAGCCCAGGCTGGGAGTCGGAAGGTCATGGGTTCTAATCCCAGCTCCGTCACGTGTCTGCTGTGTGGCCTTGGATAAGTCACTTCACTTCTCTGTGTCTCGATTACCTCATCTGTAAAATGGGGGATGAGACTGTGAGATCCATGTGGGACAGGGACGGTGTCCAACCCAATTTGCTGTATCCACCCCGACACACAGTAAGAACTTAGCAAATATCACAATTATTAATTATTATTATTATCATAGAGCATGGGCCTGGGAGTCAGGTTCTAATCCTGGCTCCATCCCCTGTCTGCTAAATGACCTTGGGCAGACCACTTCGCTGCTCTGTGCCTCAGTTACCTCATCTGTAAAATGGGGATGAAAATTGTGCGCCCCAGATGGGACGCGGACTGTGTCCAACCTGATCAGCTGGAATCTACCCCAGTGCTTAGTACAGTGCTCTGCACATAGTAAGTGCTCAATAAATATGATTGATGATGATGGTGATGATGATGATGCTTAGTACAGTGCCTGGCACATAGTAAGCACTTAACAAATTCCATTTAACAAAAAAAAAAGGCAGGTTGGGATCATAGTCCTGGGGTAATGCCAAGCGTACTGGGGCAGATTGCGTGGCTCAGTGGAAACAGCCCAGGCTTTGGAGTCAGAAGTCATGGGTTCAAATCCAGGCTCCGCCAGTTGTCAGCTGGGTGACTTTGGGCACTTCACTTCTCTGTGCCTCAGTTACCTCATCTGTAAAAGGGGGATTAAAACTGTGAGCCCAACGTGGGACAACCTGATCACCTTGTATCCCCCCAGTGCTTAGAACAGTGCTTTGTACATAGTAAGCGCTTAACAAATACCATCATTATTATTATTACTATTATATGCCACTAAGAGGAAAATCAGACAGAATCATAAGTAAATCATGCAGCAACAAAGCATTAAAAGCACACAAAGCCATCTCTCATGGTTAACTATTATAGGTAAGAGGGACAGAATAAACGTCTCCCCACTTTGCATTTTATCAGATATTTTGGATAGAACGGAGGCCAGGAAGAAGGGTCTGAAAAACATATCCTTTGCTGGACCGAGAAAGGGAGATGAACTATTATTGACTCATTTCTACTCTGTGATGCTCTAAAATCAACAGGGGCCAGCTGCCATAGCAAACCAAATATCCCACAGGCTGACCTTTCAATGATAATAGTTCATCCTCCGGTGAGCAGGAGGAGGTGAACGGGACTTGGCTGTTCTCTTCCCTGTGGGATGGACGGCCCTCCCAAAAGCAGGACACAGCCGGAGGAGGAAACCAAAGTCGAACAGTAGACAAAGAAATGGGAAAACACATCGAATCGGTCGTGAAAGTGTACAAAAGGGTCCTATAAAATTGCTCCATTTATTTCTGAAGACTCCAGGGATTGACTAGCTCGCAGTTAGGAGAAGCAAAACATTGGTTATTTTTTTTGTGGGGAAGGCGGTTAAATGGGGTGATCACAGAGCTCAGTGATTAAGACTCACCCCGCAATTCCTCGGAAAGCCAAGTTCTTCGTTGATAGTCGAATGCGGAATTAAAAAAATACAGAAGATTAATGGCTTTACCCTTTTGGAAGGGCAAGCTCTAGTCTAAGGGGAATTTGTGGAGGCTGGGAGCACTATAGCAACTGATCCCTAATTAATCCCTAATAAATAAGATTCATGGTGACATATTAAAACGATAGAGTGAAGCCGCAGAATGCACCCCGAAAGGGATTATGAAAGGAATGTAAGCTGTGAATGGCCACTGGGGAATCCATGAAAGCTCGGAGAAGAGAACAGCAGAGCAAAGCGATTTAAATCCTTTACCCTGACGTACAGAAAGAAGATTAAAGAATTTTGTAAGTGGCTCAAAAAGGAATAATCTCACAGTTAGGATAAAGAGAAGACAATATACGGATTCCTGCTACAAGACAGTCATTGTTTGCATTGAAACTCATGTTTCGGTAAAAATCACATTAAAGTCACCCTGAGTCAATAGAAATGAACAGGTTAGGGGATAGGAGGTTAGGGGATAGGAGGAAGAAGATTAAAGAATTTTGTAAGTGGCTCAAAAAGGAATAATCTCACAGTTAGGATAAAGAGAAGACAATATACGGATTCCTGCTACAAGACAGTCATTGTTTGCATTGAAACTCATGTTTTGGCAAAAATCACATTAGAGTCACCCCGAGTCAATAGAAATGAACAGGTTAGGGGATAGGAGGTCTTGAGGTACTATCATGACCTACAGTACATCATACAAATTCCTATGAGGTCCTCTGCTAGCAGAATACATTGCATTTTTATCTCTTCTCATTTTACCATCCTTTCTGATCTCCCAACCTCCTGCCTCTCCCCATTTCAGTCTATACTACACTCTGCTGCAAGGATTATCTTTCTACAGACTCTGAGCACGTCACCGCGCTCCTCGAAAATCTCCAGTGGTGGCCTACCAACCTCTGTACCAAGCAAAAGCTACTCACTGTTGGCTTCAACAGATGGGGAAGCAGCGTGGCTCAGTGGAAAGAGCCCGGGCTTTGGAGTCCGAGGTCAGGGGTTCAAATCCCGGCTCCGCCACTTGTCAGCTGGGTGACCTCGGGCAAGTCACTTCACTTCTCTGTGCCTCAGTCACCTCATCTGTAAAATGGGGATGATGACTGTGAGCCTCATGCGGGACAACCTGATCACCTTGTATCCCCCCAGCGCTTAGAACAGTGCTTTGCACATAGTAAGCGCTTAACAAATGCCATTATTATTATTATTATTATTTCAAAGCTGTTCGTCACCTTGCCCTCTTCTTACCTCACCTCCCTTCTTTCCTTCTTTAGCCCAGACCACGAACTCCGCTCCTCGGGTTGCTAACCTTCTCACTATGCCTCCGTCTCGCCTGTCCCAACATCAACCCCTGGCCTACGTCCTACCTCTATCCTGAAATGCCCTCCCTCACATCCGCCAAACTAGCACACTTCCCACCTCCTGAAAGCTCACCTCCTTCAGGAGGCCTTCCCAGACTAAGCCCCCCTTTTCCTCTGTTCCCCCACCCCTCCCCATCGCCCCAACACCCTCCCCACCCCACAGACTTGGGTGTATATATGTACATATTTAGAATTCTATTTATTTTATTAATGATGTGTATATAGCTATAATTCTATGTATTACATTGATGCTATTGATGCCTGTTTACTTGTTTTGATGTCTGCCTCCCTCCTAGACTGTGAGCCTGTTGTTGGGTAGGGATTGTCTCAGTTTGTTGCTGAATTGTACATTCCAAGCACTTAGTACAACAGTGCTCCAGCACTTAGAACAGTGCTTTGCACATAGTAAGCACTTAATAAATGCCATTATTATTATTATTATTATCCCAACAGCTGTGAATGGGCTAGCAAGATTGTGAACCCTATGTGGAGTGGGGACTGTATGTGTGACCTGATTACCTTCTAGAAGCAGCATGTGGCTCAGTGGCTTGGGAGCCAAAGAATGTGGGTTCTAATCCCGGCTCCTCTACTTGTCCGCTGTGTGGCCTTGGGCAAGCCACTTCACTTCTCTGGGCCTCAGTTACCTCATCTGTAAAATGGGGATTAAGACTGTGAGCCCCACATGGGACAACCTGATTACCTTATATCTACCCCAGCATTCAGAACAGTGCTAGGCAATTAGTGGGCGCTTAACAAATACCATTATTATTATTATCCTACTGCTGAAGACACAGCTTGGCACATAGCAAGCACTTAACAAATGCCAAAATTATTATTATTATTATTATTATTATTATCGTTAATATCATTATTATTATGTAGATGTGTTTAGCAGCAGGCCTAGTGGATAGAGCACTGACCTGGAAATCAGAAGGACCTGGCTTCTAATCCCAGCTCAGCAGGTCTGCTGTATGACCTTGGGCAAGTCACTTAACTTCTCTGTGCCTCAGTGACCTCATCTATAAAATGGGGATTAAGACTGTGAACCCCGTGTGGGACAAGGACTGTGTTCAACCTGCCGAGCTTGTATTACTCCAGTCCTTAGAACAATGCTTGATACATAGTAAGTGCTTAACAAATACCATCATCGTCATCATGACCATCAACTCTGTTGCATTGTACTCTCCCACGTGCTTAGTACAGTGTTCTGCACACAGTAAGCACTCAATAAATACAATTGATTGATCGATCGATTGTATAACAGAAGCTTTAGCAATAGATGGGCAGCTAGTATGCAGCAATGGGAAATGGGGAAACTGTGTCGGGTTTAGTTTTCAGAAAGATTAGCTGGATTAGGGAGATTAGGAGAAGGAAATGAAAACAGCATCAAGCCCTGGGGACAGTAAATACAACGATGAGACAAGAGATTGTCATGCACTGACCTTATCGGACACACACTCTGATAATGATCACCTGCAGTATCATCTTCTGAACCTGAAGAACAGACATGTAGGTAAAACCTACCCATTTGTAATTGCTAGGGCAAAACTCTACCTAGAAGCAGTAGGATAGATTTCTTCTTGAACTATTGAGGTGACTTCCAGCCTTCTGATTCTATGATAATGGATGCCCCGAATGTCTTCCTTGTGATTGACAGTCCCGACACCAATATTACCAAGATGGAATAGTAAATGAACAGGAAAAAAAAATGAGACGCAGTGTGTGCATTGCTGGTTTTCTTGTTTTCATCACATGCAGAATGAGGAAAAACAGACAACTCCCTATAGGATCTTCATAACCATCTCCATCTACCATCTTACAACAAGGAGTGAAAGGCAATGAGAGAGCTCTCTCGATAGGCATAATTAAGAACTCCAGAGATGGATGAAAATATTCAAACAACCCGTCAGCGGATTTTGTGCTTTAAGATTGTAGGTTCTTCCAAAATACAAACTCTAGGATAAAAAATTTGGAAACTCAAGTCTCAGGAGAATCTTGGAGACTGCACCCTCTCCTGATGTGATAATAATAATAATGATGATGGCATTTATTAAGCACTTACTATGTGCAGAGCACTGTTCTAAGCGCTGGAGGGTTACAAGGCAATCAGGTGATCTGTATGAAGCAGTCCAGCGTAGCAGATAGAGCACAAGCTTGGGAGTCAGAAGGTCATGGGTTCTAATCCTGGCTCTGCCACTTGCCCACTGTATCGCCTTGGGCAAGTCACTTTACTTCTCTGGGCCTCAGTTACCTCATATGTAAAATGGGGATTGAGACTGTGAGCCCCATGGGGGGCAGAGACTGTGTCCAACCCATTTGCTTGTTCCTACTCCTACACTTAGTACAGTGCCTGGCACATGGTAAGCGCTTAACAAATACCATTATTATTACTATTATTATTATTATGATCAGGTTGGGCACAGTCCCTAGTCCGTCCACTCAGGGCTCACATTCTAAGGAGGGAATAGGATTTAATGCCCATTTTACAGATGAGGAAACTGAGATCCATACAGGTTAAATGACTTGCTCAGGGTCGCACAGGAGACCGGAGGTGAAGCGAGGATTAGAAGCTAGTTCCTCTGACTCCTAGGCCTGTGCTCTTCTTTTATTTTTAATGGCATTTATTAAGTGCTTACTATGTGCAAAGCACTGTTCTCTGCTTCCCACGGTCGTGGTGTCTTCTCTTTGTCTGGGCTCAATTTATTAGTAATGCCTGGAATACAACATCATGGAAAAAATGCAGCATGGCCCAGTGTTTGAAGCACAGGCCTGGCTACCAAAGGACCTGGGTTCTAGTCCCGGCTCTGCCTCTTGTCTTCTGTGTGACTTTAGGCAACTCATTTTAGCTTCTCTGGGCCTCAGTTTCCTCAACTGCAAAGTGGGGATTTACTATCCGTTCTCCCTCCTGCTTAGACTGTGAGCTCCTCGTGGGATGAGGACTGTGTCTGACCTGATTGGCTTGTACCTCCCAAAGTGCTTGACATGCAGTAAGCACTTTATAAATACCATTAAAAAAAATCCCCTTTCATTGTGTGTGCTGGGAATTGTGGTTTGATTTTTTTTTAACATGGCTGCTATGATACTGTTGCAAAGTTCCTTCTTCATTCTCCTGCACTATAAGTGCTTGGGAAAGTATAACAGAAGCAACAGATTCCCAGCCCACAAAGAATTTACCCTCTAATGAAGAAGATAAAACAAAAAATATTTACAATAAGAGTCTGCTTGTGTGTGTTTGCTGAAGATGAGTGATGCTAATGATACCTGTTTATTTATTTTGATTTCTGTCTTCCCCTTCTAGACTGTGAGCCCTTTGTGGGCAGGGATTGTCTCTATTTGTTGCTGAATTGAACTTTCCAAGTGTTTCGTACAGTGCTCTGCACACAGTAGTCGCTCAATAAATACGATTGAATGAATGAATGAAACAGGAAATAATTATTAGAGGAGGGGACATTTCGGGAGGGCTTTGAACCTGGGGAGACCTGTGGTCTGTCGGATTTGGGAAAGGAGGGAATTAAAGTCCAGTGAACAATATAAGTGAGGAGAGGAAGGTGGAATAATAGTGTGAGAAGTACGGTTAGTGGGCTACCTTTGAGGGAACATAAAGAGTAGCCTAGGGAGCAGCTGTTGAGCGATCACTCAACCACTGATGGAACTTATTGAGCGCTTATTGTATGCAAAGCACTGTACTAAATGCTTGGGGGAGTACAATACAACAGAGCTGGTAGACACAGCCCCTGTCCACAAGGAGCTTCCAAGCCAATATTTTAGATGGAAAGAGTTGGTGCAGCGTCTCAAAGCCAATTTGCTTGTTGCAAAGCGGAAAAAGGGAGTCAGTGGAGGCTTTCGAGGCATGGAGAAGACCAGTGCTTAGTGACTCTTCGAGAAGATCTACGCAGGGGTGTGTAGTATAGATTAGAAAGGGGAAAGTCTGAGGCAGGAAGTCCACTGAGGAGGCTGACAATATAGGGAAATGACAAGGAATTGGAGCAATATGGAGAAGAGGGGTCAGATTCAAGAGCACTTCAGAAATCCCATTTTTCTCTCAAAAACCCGCACAGCACATTTTTTTTTGATGGCATTTATTAAGCGCTGTCCTAAGCGCTGGGGAGGTTACAAGGTGATCAGGTTGTCCCACAGGGGGCTCACAGTCTTAATCCCCATTTTACAAATGAGGTAGCTGGGGCCCAGAGAAGTTAAGTATACTAACCTGCATATATGTATATATGTTTGTACATATTTATTACTCTATTTATTTATTTTACTTGTACATATCTATTCTATTTATTTTATTTTGTTAGTATGTT
Source organism: Tachyglossus aculeatus (assembly GCF_015852505.1). Lineage (NCBI taxonomy): Eukaryota > Metazoa > Chordata > Mammalia > Monotremata > Tachyglossidae > Tachyglossus > Tachyglossus aculeatus. Next base: position 19,533,188 of record NC_052085.1, on the reverse strand, counting down.
TGGTTTTGTCCTCTGTCTCCCCCTTTTAGACTGTGAGCCCACTGTTGGGTAGAGGCCATCTCTATATGTTGCCAACTTGTACTTCCCAAGCGCTTAGTACAGTGCAGTAATCGCTCAATAAGTACGATTGATTGATTGATTGACTTGCCCAAAGTCACACAGCTGACAATTGGCGGAGCAGGGATTTGAACCCAAAACCTCTGACTCCAAAGCCTGTGCTCTTTCCTACTGAGCCACGCTGCCTACGGATGAGGTAACTGAGGCCCAGAGAAGTTAAGTGACTTGCCCAAAGTCACACAGCTGACAATTGGCAGAGCTGGGATTTGAACCCATGACCTCTGACTCCAAAACCCTTGCTCTCTCCACTGAGCCACACTGTTTCTCATTGCATTTGCAATGACAGCCTTCTGCATTCCCTAGGCATATATACAGTTATATATTTTGCTATACAGGTATCTCTTGGTTCTATCTGTAAATGAGTTTATGTCCGTCTCCCCTATTAGACTAGGCTTTATGGGTCAAACCCATGAGCACAGTAATGATTTACCCTACATTGCAAAAAAGGTTGCAACAAGTATCACTCAATCTCACAGCCTCAATAGACTTGTGAGCTCATTGTGCATAGGGAATGTGTCTGCTTGTTATATTGTACTCTCCCAAGTGCTTAGTACAGTGCTTTGCGCACTATAAATGCTCAGTAAATGTGATTGAATGAATGGGTCTTTTAAGCAATTCTCACCCACTTTATCTTCAGACATGAGAAGCAGTGCGGCCTAATGGATAGAGCACGGGCCGGGGAATGAGAAGGACCTGGGTTCTAATCCTTGCTCTTTCACATGTCTTGTTGTGTGATCTTGGGAAAGTCTTTTCACTTCTCTGTGCCTCAGTTACCTCATATGTATGTTTGGTTTTGTTCTCTGTCTCCCCGTTCTAGACTGTGAGCCCGCTGTTGGGTAGGGACTGTCTCTATGTGTTGCTGACTTGTACTTCCCAAGCACTTAGTACAGTGCTCTGCACACAGTAAGCGCTCAATAAATACGACTGCTTGATTGATTGATATGTAAAATGAGGATTAATACTGTGAGTCCCATGTGGAACACGGAATGTGTCCAGACTGAGTAGATTGTATCTACACTAGTGCTTAGAAGCAGCGTGGCTCAGTGGAAAGAGACAGGCTTTGGAGTCAGAGATCATGGGTTCAAATCCCGGCTCCGCCAACTGTCAGCTGTGTGACTTTGGGCAAGTCACTTAATTTCTCTGGGCCTCAGTGACCTCATCTGTAAAATGGGGATGAAGACTGTGAGACCCCCATGGGACAACCTGATCACCTTGTATCCTCCCCAGTGCTTAGAACAGTGCTTTGCACATAGTAAGCGCTTAACAAATGCTATTATTATTATTATTATTATTATTATTATTATTATTATTATCATTATACCCAGAGCAGATTTTAGAGGCTGTTATCTGAGGCTGCACTTCATTAGAATGATTACAGCAACTGATTCATTATCTAAATCCCCTCAGGCTAGCCCATGCACCACCTAATTAGTGATGGAGGAACCAAAGCTAATTCAATAAAGTCTGCGACTCCTGGGACTGAAATATTGTTTCAGACATCTTAAGGGAGCATAGATTTTCTGAACTTCTGCTGGGCCTGGATACTGAACTGGAAAAAAAAAGATTTTTTTGAGCTCCAGCTAAGTAGGTATTGATATGATTGATATGAGAGATGGCATAAAGAATGATATTTTTCTAGGTTGCAGTAGTAGTAGCAGTAGTAGATTGTGACCCCCGTATGGGACTGAGACTCCGTCCAACCCTATTTTTTTTGTATCCACCCCAGTGCTTAGTACAGTGTCTGGCACATAGTAAGTGCTTAACAAATACCACAATTATTATTACTATTATTATTATTCATTCAATCGTATTTATTGAGTGCTTATTGTGTGCAGAGCACTCAAAAAATATAATTGATTGACAGGGCTGGTGGGGGGGGGGAGTAGGGGCAGCAGCAAACCTGCCAGTGAGGAAACTAGAGCACTGAGAAGTTAAGTGACCTGCCCAAAGTCCCACAACAGGCAAGCGGAGGTGTCAGAATTAGAACCCACGTCATGTGATTCCCAGACCCATGCTCTTTCCACAAGACAGTGCTGCTTCCCAGAGCAACGTGGGATTCTGCGGTTTTCCACTGACCCCCGGCAAGCTGAATCCCAGCTCCTTTCATCACTGGGAAACTCTTTCGAAGTGCAATTTCCAAAGAGCTTGGACCAAAGCCTGAATAACAACAAAATATAGTTCTCTTTCCAAACAAAGAAACAGCACCATCAAAAACTGATGCACATTTAGAGAAGCAGCGTGGCTCAGTGGAAAGAGCATGGGCTTGGGAGTCAGAGGTCATGGGTTCAAATCCCGGCTCCGCCAATAGTCCACTGTGTGACTTTGGGCAAGTCACTTAACTTCTCTGTGCCTCAGTTCCCACACCTGTAAATGGGGATTAAGACTGTGAGCCCCCCGTGGGACAACCTGAGCACCTTGTAACCTCCCCAGCACTTATAATAGTGCTTTGCATATAGTAAGTGCTTAATACATGCCATTATTATTATTTAGCCAGGGCTTAGCAGCGTATGATGTATATTTCTTTCAAAACTGGAGGACAGTGACTCTAATGAAATTTTAATAATGAGTTATCTGCATTTTTATTGTTTTTCAGTCACATAATCCATGTGCATAATCTGAATACAAGGAAAGGCTTTCCCTTTGCTTTCAACTCATTAATTTCTCCTGGGAACTTGAAGTCAATGACCTTTAAATACAGGGCCAGTATTTCATTAACAGTTTTCTAAGCAATGGGAAAAACTTGAATGAGTGTACAGCAAATGTGTTGCTTTTTAAATTTGCAATCGATGTTTTGGGGTTTTTTTATAGTATTTGTTTAACCCTTATTGTGTGTCAGACACAGTACTGAGCCCTGGTGTAAATACAAGCTAATCAGGTTGGACACAGTCCATTTTCCCAAGAGGGGCTCAAAGACTTAATCCCTATTTTACAGATGAGGTAACTGAGGCACAGAGAAGTGAAGTGACTTGCCCAAGGACACACAGCAGAAGCGAGGCAGAGCGCAGATTTGAACCTAGGTCTGCCTGTGCTCCTTCCAGTAGGGCATGCCGCTTCCCTCACGATACCTCACAATTATATGTTGCCAACTTGTACTTCCCAAGCGCTTAGTACAGTGCTCTGCACACAGTAAGCGCTCAATAAGTACGATTGATGATGATGATGATGATGATGATACCACCCCGGGGCCTGGAAAAGGAGATCCTTTCGATTTGCAGTCCAATGCTTACCTCAGCCATTTTACTTTTTTATTTGCGTAAACTTTCCTGACTACAAATGGCACCACAAGAGGATTTCCTTTTAGGGAAGGGCTGAACAAATGTTGTGTAATTCAGTAAGAAAGAAACCAAGAGACCTGCGTCCTTTTGAATCCATATCTTTCTGAAAGTTCAGTAAAATTGTTGGGAAAATAATCATCCAACTATGAGAAGTCCGTGAGATGCTGTGTGCATCTAGTAATTCCACAAGGAGGAGACACAGCTACATAAATCATTATCAGTATCAAGAGGAGACTGGAAGAGATGCATGGATTGGAAAACCTCCCTCACATCTATCTCGACGTGGAAAATTCTTAGTTATTATTTTGAATACGTAAATTTCTTTAATGGGACAGAGGGTGTGTTTACATGAAAAAAACATAGGCACTGGAACAAGAGTCAATGTACTCAAGTCTTAGCAATATTCATAATCGGAAATGTTTCTTTTTCAGGGTGGGGACCTTTCTATTTCCTTATAAAGATCGGATACAGATCTTTTAGACTGTGAGCCCACTGTTGGGTAGGGACTGTCTCTATATGTTGCCAACTTGGACTTCCCAAGCGCTTAGTACAGTGCTCTGCACACAGTAAGTGCTCAATAAATATGATTGATTGATTGATACAGATTCATCAATGTCTGTACAATCGCTTGACCTCATAATAATAATAAATGCCATTATTATTATCATTATTGTAACCTCCCCAGCGCTTAGAACAGTGCTCTGCACATAGTAAGCGCTTAATAAATGCCATTATTATTATATGCCCTACAAATATGAACTACCAAGGATCTTTGCTGCATCCCTGAAGAAATGTTATGGACCCACTGAAGAATTTAAGCGACTCCATTCACATCATATTTAAACAAGGGAATCGTGAAAAGTTATTCATAATATCCACCTCCAACAAAGAAGGACTGTTGATTGGTGGAAAGAGCAAAGGCCTGGGAGTAAGAGACTCTGGGTTCTAATCCCAGCTCTACCACTTATGTGCCAAGGGACCTCGGGCAAGTCACTTAACCTCTCTGCACCTCAGTTTCCTCATCTGTAAAATGGGAATTCAATACCGGTACTCCCGCCTACTTAGACTGGAAGCCCCAATGTGGATCCTGATTATCTTGTATCTACCCCAAACTTAGTACAGCGCTCGACACGAAGTAAGTGCTTCACAAATACCATATTATTATTGCTATTATTAAAGAGTTAACTTTCCCTGAGAAGACATGGCCCTTCCTGTAATAATAATAATTATTGTTATTACCAAAGCATTTATTAAGAGCTTACTCTGCACCAGACACAGTTCTAAGGTCTGTGGTAAATACCGATTAATTAGGTTGGACACAGTTCCTGCCCTGTGTGGGGCTCACACTCTAAGGGGGAGGGAAAAGAAAGTGTTTCAATCCCATTTTATAGATGAGAAAAGTGGGGCACATAAAAGTTAAGTCTTAGAAGGTAAGGGGCAGAGTCCCATTCCCCTGCAGAGACCTCTGATCATTTGACCCCATCCAATTTTCTCAAGTCTTCACGCCCCATTTAGCCTCTTTACCCAAGCTACCCCACTTAATGATCAAACCAACTCCCTCAACACTACCGTCTCTACTGAACTCAACTCTCTCGCTCCCCTTTCCCTTGATCGATCGCATATCATATGTTGCCAATTTGTACTTCCCAAGCACTTAGTACAGTGCTCTGCACATAGTAAGCGCTCAATAAATACGATTGATGATATCACTAACCCACAGCCCTGGATCACCTCCAGAGCCCACTTCCTTCGCTCCTGCGCATGAGCCACAGAGCGCTGCTGGCAGAAATCTAGACATCAAGCCAACCTCATCCACCTCAAGTTCATCCTTGCGTCCTTTAACTCAACTCTTTCATCTGCCCGGCAAAATTATTTCTCCATCCTTATTAACATGCATGAATATGATCCTCTTTGTCAGTGATTGACTTATACTATGTGTCACTACTTTACAATTTCAGGCAAATTTATAAAGTCTTGATAAAAAGTTGAGAAACAGGTTGGCCTAGAGGAGAGCATGGACTTGGGAGTAAGAAGGACCTGGGTTCTAATCCCTTCTTTGCCATTTGTGACCTCGGGCAAGTGACTTACCTTCTCTGTTGCCTCAGTTACCTCATCTGTGAGGTATGAGAACCTATGTTGGCCATGGACTATGTCCCACCAGCGTAGCTCAGTGGAAAAAGCACGAGCTTGGGAGTCAGAGGTCATGGGTCCAAATCCCAGCTCTGCCACTTGTCAGCTGTGTGACTTTGGGCAAGTCGCTTAACTCCTCTGTGCCTCAGTTACCTCATCTGTAAAATGGGGATTAAGACTGTGAGCCCCACGTGGGACAACCTGATCACCTTGTAACCTCCCCAGCACTCAGAACAGTGCTTTGCACATAGTAAGCAGTTAATAAAATGCCATCATTAGCTTGTATCTACCCCAGAGCTTAGAAAAGTGCCTGGCACATGATAAGCACTTAACAAATGCCACAGAAAAGAACTAAAAAACTCACCTTTGTGGGTATTAAAGATGAGCTGTTTATTTCTAGAGTATCACTCTTCCTGGCTCACTGAAGGCCCGGGAACAATAACAGAAGCCAAAGTATCTGTGTTGAGTGACCTCAGTAACCAAAGAACGAGGCAGAAGCCCAGGAGAGGGCCTTGAAAAATGACTGATTTTAAAATACAACAACTATGTGCTCAAATTTGAGAATAATTAATCCTCTACCGGCCAGGAGGCCCATTTATTTAAGTGGTATTAATTACAGACTTCTTCACTCTTTTTTTTTTCCTGGGCTAAAACTATTACTCATCCATCAGTTTGCCTTCAAAACACGGCCTCTCCTGTTGGTAACTCGTTCAAGGCATGACTGTTAATTTCACTGAGGAAGGAATTAGGGATTCCAGACTGCGTGTCAGTGAAATGAAAAGGTCTGAGACTGCTCGGTTAAATCTCAGGCCCAGGGAGGTCTCGTTTAAACTGGTAGCATGGCCAGGGAAAGGCTTTACATTCGTGGCCAAGTGGATCTGGACTGACCAACTCTGCAACAGATAAATCCTGGTGATTTTGCCACCCACGATGAGGTCACCAGTCATCCTTGTCATCCCTAATATTGTTGATAAAGAACAACTTTCAGCCTGCTTCCGAAACTTATTAAGAGCCAAGTTCCCTTAGGGGATGCCGCTGAGCTGAATACTAATTACTGAGCCAGACAAACTCAAAATGTAGGAATTTCCCAAGTGGAAATAATCCCCGAGTTGGGCCCAGGGTCCCCAAGATGGGCCTGGGGGTCAAAGGACTTGGGTTCTAATTCTAGCTCAGCTGTGTGACTTTAGGGAAGTCACCTAACTTCTCTTATCTCATTGTAAATTGGGGATTGAGACTGTTAGTCCTATGAGCATGGGCTTTGGAGTCAGAGGTCATGGGTTCGAATCCCGACTCCACCACATGTCTGCTGTGTGATCTTGGGCAAGTCACTTAACTTCTCTGGGCCTCAGTTCCCTCATCTGTAAAATGGGGATTAAGACTGTGAGCCCCACGTGGGACAACCTCATCACCCTGTATCCTCCCCAGTGCTTAGAACAGTGCTTTGCACATAGTAAGTGCTTAACAGATGCCAATTATTATTATTATTATTATTATTATTATTATTATTATGTGGGACAGGGACTGTGTCCCACCTGGTTACCGTTTATCTACTCCAGTGCTTACTACAGTGCCTGGGACACAGTAAGCGCTTAACAAATACCATAAAAAAGTGCGATTCCTGCCATCTTTCCCGGTTATTCTTTTGGATTTGTAATCAGGATGTGATCATAGCTTCCTTAACGAGCTACAGCAGCAGCAAAAATTATTGGCCAAAGTACAAGGTAATAATAATAATGGTATTTATTAAGCGCTTACTATGTGCAGAGCACTGTTCTAAGCGCTGAGACTTTGTACAAGGTACAAGAATCCACGCAAGATGTATTAATTGGACATGGCTTCTCAGGCCTATTGGGCTTTACGCTCTTCAATGGCAAATCATGGTATTTGTTAAGGATTTACTATGTGTCTATCACTGTGCTAAGCGCTGGGGAAGATACAAGGTAATCAGGTTAGATACAGTCCCTGTCCCACATGGATCTCGCAGTCTTAATCCCTGTTTTACAGATGAGGTAACTGAGGCACAGAGAATTTAAGTGGATTGCCCAAGTTCACACAGCAGATAAGTGGCGGAGACGGGATTAGAACCCAGGTCCTTCTGATTGCCAGGCCTAAGCTCTATCCACTAGGTCGTACTGTCTCTCATCAAAGCAGTAGGGTGGAGAGCCAGTTATTCTGATCAGGAACCCATTTCTAAGAGGTTGATTAGGCAATTCAAGCAGGAGCTTAGGGAGAGCCCTGAATTAAAATGAACAAGAAGCTTCCATGATCTAGACAACAGATTTTCTTTTAATGTGTTGGATTCATCTTATCATCAGTGATAATCCTTGAAATGGGTCAAAAGTCAGTAGCGTTTAATGATCAATCATTTGCCCGGTTTTAGATAATTGACGCTACATGCATGTGTGTATGTGTGTGTTACCCTCAAAAAACTTCAAAACCCAAAGTATAGCTGTTTGACAAAGAACCATCACTATTGTTTTTAGAAAAACCCCATTAGGTCTGCTGTTGGAATAGTAAAAATAAATAATAATAAGTGGAATAATAATAATAATTAAGATATTTGTTCAGTGCTTACTATGCAGTGCAAAGCACTGTTCTGGTTCCACAGGAAAGAGGATGTATATGTAGCTTCTGAGGCTCCTTAAGCAGTGGAAACAGCTGATTGACAGAAACTGTGTAAATTACTTGCATCTTCAGATTCCTCCCTTAAAGAGGAATTTCCTCATCTCCGCTTGTCTGCTGTGTGACCTTGGGCAAGTCATTTCACTTCTCTGGGCCTCTGTTACCCTACCTGTAAAATGGGGATTGAGACTCTGAGCCCCACGTGGGACAGGTACTGTGTCCAACCCAATTTGCTTGTATCCACCCCAGCGCTTAGGACACAGCCTGGAACATAGTAAGCACTTAACAAATACTGTGATTATTATTATTAAGAACCATTCTCTTAATCTATTACACTCTCCCAAACATTTAAGCCCAAATCGCTATTGTTTTTCTCTACCCCTCAGACTGTTTCAACTCTCACATTCAATCAACTGCCAAAGCCTGCTGGTAGGCTGCTTCTTCTTCTTCCTCTCCAACCAAACAGTCACTATCCTAGTTTCACTTATCACATCATGATTATAGTACCATATTAGCCCACTCCCTGGACTCCAAACTTGCATCTTCTCAGCCTTCTTCTCACACTACTGTCCCCATCATCCTAAAAGATAGCTTTGCCTACAATCCCATCTTCTCCAAGAAGCTTTCCCTGATTAATTCCCAACACTCCGAGTCATATCTGAGAAGCAGCGTGGCTCAGTGGAAAGAGCCCGGGCTTTGGAGTCAGAGGTCATGAGTTCAAGTGCCGGCTCCGCCACATGTCTGCTGTGTGACCTTGGGCAAGTCACTCAACTTCTCTGAGCCTCAGTTACCTCATCTGTAAAATGGGGATTAAGACTGTGAACCCCACGTGGGACAACTTGATCACTTTGTATCACCCTTCAGCGCTTGGAACAGTGCTCTGCACATAGTAAGTGCTTAACAAATGCCATTATTATTATTATTATATCTAGCACTTAGAACAGTGCTTTGCACATAGTAAGTGCTTAATAAATACCATCAGTATCATTATTATTATTATATCAGCCTCAAAGATATTCATTCATTCATTCAATCACATTTATTAAGCACTTACTGTGTGCAGAGCTCTGTACTAAGCACCTGGGAGACTACAACAATAAACAGACACATTCTCCACCCATGAGTTTACAGTCTAGAGAGGGGAAGACAGACGTCAGTACAGATAAATAAATTACAGATATGTACATTAGTGCTGTGGGGCTGGGAGAGGGGAAGAATAAAGGGAGCAAGTCAGAACAATGCAGAAGGGAGTGGGAGAAAAGGAAAGGGCAGGTGGGGGGGCTTAGTCTGGGAAGGTCTTTTGGAGGGGATGGGCCTTCAATAAGAATTTGAAGGGCGGAGGGGGAGAGGAATGGGCTTTCAGATTTGAGGAGGGAGGGCATTCCAGGCCAGAGGCTGCAATCAATCAATCAATCAATCAATCGTATTTATTGAGCGCTTACTATGTGCAGAGCACTGTACTAAGCGCTTGGGAAGTACAAATTGGCAACACATAGAGACAGTCCCTACCAAACAGTGGGCTTACAGTCTAAAAGGGGGAGACAGAGAACAAAACCAAACATACCAACAAAATAAAATAAATAGGATAGAAATGTACAAGTAAAATAAATAAATAAATAGAGTAATAAATATGTGCAACCATATATACATATATACAGGTGCTGTGGGGAAGGGAAGGAGGTAAGATGGGGGGATGGAGAGGGGGACGAGGGGGAGAAGAGGGGGACGAGGGGGAGAGAGGGGGACGAGGGCTGGAAGTGGACTAGGTTTCGGCGGCGAGACAGGAGAGATGGAGGCACAGTGAAGCACGGGAGGAGTGAAGTGTGAGGACTGGGTTGTAGAAGGAGAGTAGTGACTTGAGGTAGGAGGGGGCAAGATGAAGGACTGCTCTAAAGCCAATGGTGAGGAGTTTTTATTTGGCGCGGAGGTGTTAGTATTTATGTATATTCATCTGTCTATCCTCAGCAGTTATGTACACATATTCAATATTATATTCAATTATTCATTCAGATATCCCAAACATCCTTCCATATTTGTATTTTTCTCTGTTTTACGTTTGTTCTTCCTTCTGCTTTCACTATTTTTAAAGAATTTAAGTCTGCCTGCCTTCCCCCTTTGTGATTAGCAATCCTAAGAGTAATTACATCTCTGAGGTCGGAGGAAAGGAGATCAGATGGCTAAATGGATAATTTCAAGATTCTGAGCCTTATTCACTTTTTCCAGGAACATCTGTCATCAGCGCATAGGACAGTGCTTTGCACATAGTAAGCGCTTAATAAATGCCATAAAAAAAGCCCCCTCCTGCTGCCTATTGAGAAGCAGTGGTACAAGTGGTTCCATGGCTCATTACTGCTAAAGAATCACACGAGTCCTCTGAGTCCAGCTGCCCATTTCTTCAACTGGACCTCAGGGTGACTTGCAGGGAACCCTGAGCTGAAGTGCTTTTGATGATCAGTGATGTCATGGAAAGATTGTTTTTCCATGGCGTTCATAGAACAAGACCTTTCAGTAACACTCCGCAGGTCAATAGTATATTCTGATTCCTTCCTCTATGCAGAGCACTGTATTAAGCTCTTGGGAAAGTACAAGTTAGCAGACACAATTCCTGCTGTTAAGGAGTTGACGGTCTAGCAGTAAAGAGAGAGAGAGACACTAAAATAAATTACAGGTAGGGGAAAACAACCAAGTTATAAGTATGCATGTAAGTGCTGGAGGTAGGGGGTTGAGTTGAGTACTCAAAGGCTTAGAAGCTGAAGATTTCATGCATAATTGATGTGGAAGTCCAGACACTGGGGCAGAGAGGGAGGTAGATGGGGCAGCGCTTAGTACAGTGCTCTGCACACAGTAAGCGCTCAATAAATACGATTGATGATAACCAGAATGGAAAGAGCACAGACCTGGAACTCAGAGGACATGGGTGCTAATCTCGACTCTGTCAACTGTTTGCTGTGTGAGCTTGGGCAAGTCATTTAACTTCTCTGTGCCTCATCTGTAAAACAAGGATTCGATAATAATAACGATGGTTTTTGTTAAGCGCTAACTATGTGCCAAGCACCGTTCTAAGTGCTGGGATAGATACAAGGTTAACAGGTTGTCCCACGTGGGACTCACAGTCTTAATCCCCATTTTACAGATGAGGGAACTGAGGCCCAGAGAAGTTAAGTGGCTTGCCCAAAGTCACATAGCTGACAAGTGGTGGAGCGGGATTCGAATCCATGACCTCGGACTTCCAAGCCCGGGCTCTTTCCACTAAGCCACGCTGCTTCCCTAACTCAATCCTCTTCCCTCCTACTTAGCCTGTGATACCCAGGTGGGACAGGGACCGTTTCCAAACTGATGATCTTGTATCTACCCCAGTGTTTAGAATAGTGCTCGGTACATAGTAAGTGCTTAACAGAGACCCTTAAAAATAAAAATCGGTTTAGGGAACTGGCATGGAAACTACCCCCATCATTTAGTATCAGAGGGAGGGAAGATTTGTTAACTTTTTCTGTTCGAAACCTCTCAATCCTTGGAATATTACTTAACCATCTGAAGTGGAGTTACAGCCACCTCACATGGGTCCAGAAAGGAAGTGGCAGAGGGCTGGCAGATGGCAAAATGAATAAGCCAAAGGCAGAGGCCAAGAATCAACAGAAGCACAAGGAAGCGGCTCTGGAGCTAACAGCTGTGGTTATTAACCAGGGGCCAGCTGGGCACATAGTCAACACGGCAGCCACTGAACCTCAGATGGCAGCCAAGATTCACCCTAATCTTGGGTCCTCTTGGCCTATGGCAAGTGTTAGTATGGATTTCTGCTGTAAATATTCCATTGAACCCAATGAAGCCATCGAAGAGTAACAGTACACAATCAACTCCTTCCACATTGAATATTGGCAGGTTTGGAAGCGCTGAATCAGATACTGGTTCTTTTCTAGTGGATGAAATGTGCTTCCAAAGTTGCGCTTTTTGTTGTTGGTTTTTTTTTCGGAAGGAGGAAATAGAAACTTGCTCATTCCAAGGCCCGAATCCTGAGGGATCAGCAAGTCCCCAAACTACAGGAATAATGAAGGATTCAGGCCAATGACCATCCCTAAGTTGTAGCTATAAGAGTCCCCTTTAGATAATGGCATTTTGGATTCTTATTCCCCCATACTGAGGGAAGGTCATAAAGAAAGTAAAGAAAGAAAGTAAAGGAAGAGAAGGAGGGGAAGAGGAAGGAAGGAAAGAAAGAAAGTAAAGGAAGAGAAGGAGGGACAGAGGAAGGAAGGGAGGAAAGCCAGAAGGAAAGAGAGAGGGAAGGAAAAGAATGAGGGATAAAGGGAGGGCTGGAGGGAGGGAAGGAATAATAATTATGATATTTGTTAAGCGCTTACTATGTGCCAAGCACTGTTCTAAGCACTGGGGTAGATACAAGGTAATGAGATGGTCCCACATGGGGCTCACAGTCTTAATCCCCATTTTACAGATGAGATAACAGGCACAGAGAAGTTAAGTGGCTTGCCTAAAGTCACACAGCAGACAAGTGGCAGAGCTGGGATTAGAACCTGCGACCTCTAGGAGAGAAAGGGAGGTGGGAAGCAAGATTTAAAGAGAGGGGGAGGCAGGGAAGGAGGGAGAAGGGAACAGTGAAATTCTTTACCCATTACCCATTAGGAGCAGCGTGACTCAGGGGAAAGAGCCCGGGCTTTGGAGCCAGAGGTCATGGGTTCAAATCCCGGCTCTGTCAACTGTCAGCTGGGTGACTTTGGGCCAGTCACTTCACTTCTCTGGGTCTCAGTTCCCTCATCTGGAAAATGGGGATGAAGACCATGAGCCCCCATGGGACAACCTGATCAGCTTGTAACCTCCCCAGAGCTTAGAACAGTGCTTTGCATATAGTAAGCGCTTAATAAATGTCATCATCATTACTATTATTATTACTAGAGAGCCTCTATTTATGCGGAGGTGAGTCTGCATGCCACCTGGTTTGCAACCTGAAGTCATCTTCTGGGGCTTTGTAAAAGAAGGGACCCTGCTTGGGACTGAATCAGCTCGAGTATCATTATCTCAGTTTCCAGGGCGGGAGTGGCATCTCTGCACCTGAATACTAAAAGTATTGACGGCTGTTCCCTGTAGACTGGATCCCACCACATTGGTGAGGAGAGGGATTGGTCTCCTGCAAAACGTTTTCAGTGCTGGAAAGCCAGCTCCACGTAGCTCCCAAGGGGGATTTGAACAAAGCAATGACCGATGGCATTCTAGGGTATCAATTAGGAGTAACAGCTATTGAAGAAAATAGATAAACTACATTGCCAAAGAGCGGCTCTGCCTTGATTCACTCATTCAGTCGTATTTACCGAGCGCTTACTGTGTGCAGAGCACTGTACTAAGCGCTTGGGAAGTACAAGTTGGCAACAAATAGAGACGGTCCCTACCCAACAATGGGCTCACAGCCTTCTTCCCGGACACTAATTTTAGGTGGCAAATGGAAAAATCAATAGATCAAACATGAGATATATTCATCTTTTTGGAAATTTACAACCCAGATCGCAGCCCACATAGGCCTACCCCTGCATAAACACATGTAACTCCAGATTCTAGGGAGAAATTTGGCTGTCATCCCATCCAGGGGCCGGAGAAAGCTGAGGTGAGGTCAGCTTTAAAGTAAGAGAGCATTAAATGCAGTGCTGAAAAGGTAATATACAAGCTGCCAGAGGGAGAGTGCTAAGTGGTGCACGTTGTTTGAATAACACTACAGAATTTTCTTTGCTATAGACGTCAGTGGTTGTTGATTTTACTGTCCACATAGTAGCCTTATCTTTAGTTGGGACATTTGATAAGTGCTTACTATGTGCCAGGCACTCTACTAAATATGGGAAGGGGGAGATACAGGCAAATCAGGTTGGACACGGTCCCTGTCCCACATGGGGCTCACAGTCTCAATCCCCATTTTATAGATGAGGTAACTGAGGCACAGAAAAGTGAAGTGACTTGCCCCAAGTCCCACAGCAGACAAGTGGTGGAGCTGGAATTAGAACCCACAGGTTTCTAATTCCCAAGCCCATGGTGTGGCCACTATATGCCATTCATTCATTCAATCGTATTTATTGAGCGCTTACTGTGTGCAGAGATAAAAGCTAATCAGGTTGGACACAGCCCCCACATGGGGCTCACAGTCTAAGTAGGAGGGAGAACTGGGATTGAATCCCCATTTTAGAGCTGAGGAAACAGAGGCACAGAGAAGTTTAGTGACTTGTCTAAGGTCACACAGCAAACAATTGGTAGAACTGGGATTAGAATCCCGGTCCTGTGACTCCATGGGCCTTGCTCTTCCCACTAGGTCACGCTAAGGAACGTATATTCCTCTTTCACTTGTAACCATACGGTCGCTTGTCCTTTTTCAGAGTTATCACAACACGACGTATGGAGTATTTTGTGAGATCTTTACAATTTAGGGCAGGGACCGAAAGAGTATATAGCAAATTCCTCTCCTGGGAGGTAAAACTGTCTTCACTTAATAAATCAGATTTAGTTGCTGTGCCATCAAAGTGTTCTACTATTGATTTTTGCCATCAGAATGAAATAAAACATGGACTAAGGGGGGAAAAGGTCTAGAAGGAAGTGTGAAAGTATCCTTTTTAACCATAAATACAGTTTGCTAGAGTATCTCCGATTACACTTACGGTTTAAGGGAAACGAAAGCATTTTTTCCCTTTTACAAGTTAAGTGATCACAATCCCCAGTTCTCAGCAAATCTGGATAGAATTTTTTTTTAAAATGAATAAAGGTTTTTAACGAATGCTGTGAATTGAACTGGAATTTCTTATTAAGGCTCAGTCAAGCCTCACAACCTGTAAACATGTCATTAACATCATTATTATCACAGTTTGATTTATCACGTCCTTATGCATTACAGTAAAACAGGAAATAGCCAAGTTTATTCATTCATTCTTTCAATCAGTCATATTTATTGAGCGCTTACTGTATGCAGAGCACTGTATTAAGTGCCGGGGAGAGTACAATATAACAAGAAACAGACACATTCTTTGCCCACAGTGAGCTTGCAGTCTAGAGCGGGGAGACAGACATTAATGTCAATTAATAAATTACAGATCTGTACCTAAGTGCTATGGGGCTGGGAGGGGAGATGAATAAAGAGAGGTGGTCAGGATGATGCAGAAGGGAGTGGGAGAAGAGGAAAGGAGGGCTTAGTCGGGAAAGGCCTCTTGGAGGATGTAACGTCAATATGGCTTTGAAGGGGGAGAGAGTAATTGTCTGTGGATTTGTGGAGGAAGGGCATTCCACGCCAGAGGCAGGACATAGGAGAGGGGTTGGCGGAGAGACAGATGAGTTTGTGGTACAGTGAAAAGGTTACCATTAGAGAAGCAAAATGTGCCGGCTGGGATGTAGCAGGAGAGTAAGTGAGGTAGAAGTGGGCAAGGAGATTAAGTGTTTTAAAGCCAATGGTAAGAAGTGTTTCTCTGATGTGGAGATGAACTGGCAACAACCGGGGGTTCTTGAGGAGGGGGGAGAGGTGTCCTGAAAGCTTTTGCAGAAGAATGATCCGGGCAGCGGAGTGAAGTATGGACTGGAGTGGGGAAAGACAGACAGCAGGGAGGTCAGAAAGGAGGCGAAAACAGTAATCAAGGTGGGATAGGATGAGTGATTATATTACCTTGGTAGCAGTTTGGATGGAGAGGAAAGGGAGGACTTTGGCGATGTCCTGAAGGTGGCATCGACAAGATAATAATAATAAAAATAATAATGATGGCATTTATTAAGTGCTCACTATGTGCCAAGCACTCTGGTTGGAACAAGATTTAGTGTTGGATTGAATATGTGGTTTGAGTGAGAGAGAGGAGTCAAGGAAAACGCCAAAGACATGGGCTTGTGAGACGGGAAGGATGGTTGTGCCGTCTACAGTGATGGGAAAGTCAGGGGGTGGACGGGGGAAGAGAAGAAGTTCTGTTTCAGACTTGTTAAGTTTGAGGTGAGGGAAGAACATCCAAGTAGAGATGTTTGAAAGGCTGCAAGAAATATATTAGTAACTTTGTTGAAATAGAAGCCATGGTTTTGTTAAAGGCATGTCCTTTGCTCCCAGACTGAGCCCCCATTTTTCTCCCCTACCTCCTTCCCCTCCCCACAGCAGCTGTATATATGTTTGTACAGATTTATTACTCTATTTATTTTACTTATACATATTTACTATTCTATTTATTTTGTTAATAATGTGCATCCAGCTTTATTTTTCTTTATTCTGATGACCCGACACCTGTCCACATGTTTTGTTTTGTTGTCTGTCTCCCCCTTCTAGACTGTGAGCCCATTGCTGGGTAGGGACCGTCTCTATATGTTGCCAACTTGTACTTCCCAAGCGCTTAGTACAGTGCTCTGCACACAGTAAGCGCTCAATAAATATGATTGAATGAATGAATGAATGAATGAATGATTCTATTTCTCTGGCTGAACTGCAAACACGGAAGTTATATTCTCCCATCCATAAGGCTTTTGGATTTTCTAGGGCTTTTGGATTTCCTTTTCCCTTCTTGAAGAGATGTTTCATAAGAGGGTTTCCAAGAAGTAGAGAGACGAGAGGTAGCATAAAACTAGACATAAGGACTAACACTGGAAGAAAGCACAGACAGAAATGAGAATAAGGACATGAAGAAGCAGATGGATCCTGGCAGTAGATACAAGTGGGGAAAATCATGACAGAAAAGGCAGAATCATAGGACCCTAGGACTAGAAAATACTTGGAGAAATATTTAGTCTAATCTCATCCTCTGAAAAAATATATTCAAACCATCCTAGAGAGACAATAGTCAGTTCTTTCAGAAAAATCTCCACAGAAGAGAGAAAACCAGCGTGGCCTACAGCACAGACCTGGGAATCAGAAGGGCCTGAGTTCTGATCCCCTCTCTGCCACTTGTCTGCTGTGTGTCCTTGGGCAAGTCACTTCACTTCTCTGTGCCTCAGTTATCTCATCTGTAAAATGGTGATTAAGAATGGGAGCCCTGTGTAGGACAGGGACTGGTCTATCTACGCCAGGGCTTATTACAGTGCCTGGCCCATAGTAAGCACTTACCAAATACCACCAACGTCTCTGTGTTTAGCTACCTTATCGGTGAAATGGGGATAAGGATTGTGAACCCCATGTGGAACATGGACTGTGTCCAAACTGATTAGCTTGTATCTATCACAGCACTTAGTACAATGCCTGGCATATAGTAAGTGCTTAACAAATGCCATTAAAAAGAACACAAAACCTCCTTAAGTAAACTATCAGTTTCACCAGCCAGATAATTCATCCTACTATCCCTCCAACTGGAATTCAAGTCTAGCATGGCCTCATGGAAAGAACAGGGGCTGGAGTCAGAGCACCTGAGTTCTAATTTGCCTGCTCTGCCACCTTGGATATGTCCATTAACTTCTCATAATTTCAGTTTTCTCCTCTGTAAACTGAGGACTCAAAATCCGTCCTCCCTCCTACTTAGACTCTGAGCTCCATGTGGGACACGGATCATTTCTGGCTTGATTATCCTGTATGTACCCCAGTGGTCGGTGCACAGTAAACACTAAATAAAATCAGAATTATCATTGCTGTTCACTCACGGGAAGGAGGAATTCCTTTTCCTCTCACCAATCTACCATTGTTGGAAATGTTATTGGAAATATTGCGGGTCGCTTCCATTTTAGGCTCCAACCATCTAGACGAAGGTACCCAAACCCGTTGGTGGGTAGGGATTGTCTGTGTCTGTTGCTGAATTGTACTTTCCAAGCGCTTAGCACAGTACTCTGCACACAGTAAGCGGTCAATAAATACAATTGAATGAATGAATTACCCTCCACCTTTCCTGCAGAGGACTTGGCTCTGGCCACGTTTAGTGCTGAGTCAGGGATGAGGCCTGGGGTCAATCTGGACATTCCCATCTTGGCTTGATCACGTTTGAGGGCAGAGTGTGTATACTCTACCAAATAGCACTTACTACTCTACTCATCTGTTTCTACTTCCTCATTTTTGCAAAATGACAGTGGACCAGACAAAAATCTTTTCTTCACTCTCCTTCCCATTTCCAACTCCCGTTTCCCTACATCTACTTGGTTCCCCTCCATTCCCTGAAGTTTCCCCATCTTCTATTTTTATAGCTCAAAGCCAGTCCATTTTCCCTTTAGCTTTCCTTCACTGAGTTCAATTTCTTCGTCAGTCTAAGCTACAACGCTGATCTTCCTCTCCACTCTTGTTTGGGGGCTGATGCGAAGCAATCATCTCAGGAAAAAGTTGTCTTTTCTATCCTCACTTTCAGAGGTTCCATTCACGGTTCCATTCCGACTTCAAACCAGAGCAAGGAGGAACAGGATTTCAAGCTCACCTAGCTCAGGGCCAACATTAATCAATCAATCAATCAGTGGTATTTACTGAGCACTTGTGTGTGCAGAGCACTGCTAAGCACTTGGAAGAGTACAATTCAACAGAGTTGGCAGACACATTCCCTGCCAATATAAAGCTTACCAATATAAATATATATAAATATAAATATAAAGCTGCCAATATAAATTTAGAGGCTGATTTTACAGACTAGAAGTCCTAGCTGTGGTGGCATTGGTGACCTTCTCGACATTCTAAAAATTAAGATCGAGTCGTTGCCCAGCCTGGAATAGGGCCTGGAGGTCCTAGAGCAAGACTCCAGGGAGAAGCAGCGTGCTTTAGTGGACAGAGCACAGGCCTGTGAAGCAGAACCTAACAGCAATAATAACTCCATTACCAAACTAACAGTGTTTTGGAAATACCAAACAACAGGAACGCTCTGACTTACTGATGGTCCAAAAGGAATAAAAACTCAGGTTAAATATCAAATCTTTCTATCAACCTGTGGATTAAATTGACCCGAAATGGAATGGCCCGGTTCAGTTTTCATTTTTAGGAACTAAGGGAGAGACCTGCCATTTTTATCGCCCCTTTTGTTTCAAAAAAACACTTAGTGAACTTTAGTGACTCCACAAGCTGAAGTTGGGAACTTACTGGAGTGGTAAATACCATAAATAATGCACTCTCCATGTACCTGGTCTCAGGAAGATTAGCACAAATTAAACTTCACACTAACTTCCCAATTTAGAAAGTGCTTCATTAGTTTCTCCTAAAAATCAGGTTGAGAAGCTACGTGCCATTTTACACTAATTGGTCAGTTCGGAGAAAATGTGCTCATAACGACGGTAATTCATTTTACTGTAGAATTAGTGTGCCTAGAAAGCCACTTTGAAAATGAAATACTGGAGCTATTTCACAAGCCTGAGCAACCTAATAGATTTTGGGTGGGTTTTTTTTTTCATGCAATGCATTGTTTATTCATTCAATCGTATTTATTGAGCGCTTACTGTGTGCAGAGCAGTGTGCAAAGCGCTTGAATATATTTGGAAGGTGGATTATAATTTGGAAGACGGATTTCAGTCTATTCAAACATCTTAGAACCTCCGTGCTTTAGCCTCCAGAAGTGATGAGTGAAACTCCAAAAGATAATGTCCAAAGCTTAGCAAATCAGGATGTTTACCCAGAATGCTTGTCTGGACTCCTTGAAAATTTGCTTTAAGTTTCTCCCTTTGGGAAGACAATGAAAGCAAGTTAACAGGGCTCAAGGCAAAATCAGACAGGCACAAACTTTGGAATGTATTCAGAGCCTAGAGGAAAGAACTTGGAGCTGAGCGCCAAGAGATCTGGATTCTAATCCCAGCTCAGTCACTGGCCAGCTGAATAGGCTTGGGCAAGTCAATCAGTGGTATTTATTGAGCGCTTACTGTATGCAAAACATTGTACTAAGCTTGTACTATGGGCTCAGTGGAAAGAGCACAGGCTTTGGAGTCAGAGGTCATGGGTTCAAACCCCGGCTCCGCCACTTGTCAGCTGTGTGACTTTGGGCAAGTCACTTCACTTCTCTGTGCCTCAGTTACCTCATCTGTAAAATGGGGATTAAGACTGTGAACCCCCTGAGGGACAACCTGATCACCTTATAACCTCCCCAGTGCTTAGAACAGTGCTTTGCACATAGTAAGTGCTTAATAAATGACATCATTATTATTATTATTATTACACTGCACTAGAGTTGATAGATAAGATCCCTGCCTTCTTCAGTTCTGGGCCCTGTGTGAGACAGGGATAGTGCCTGATTTGTAAACTCTTAATACATGATATCATTATTACTATTATTGTTTTTATTATCGTAACACATTCCAGAATTCCCATCTTAAGCAATTAAATCCCACAACCAGCGATAAGCAGTTGAGTTTTTCAAACGCCAAATAGCACTGGGTTTCCACACACATACTGTCTTTGAACATCATCCTTCGGAAAAGTTGATTGTTACTAAGAAGGCATTATTGATTTTCTAAGTTAAAGTCAATTAGATTCTCTACACAGCTACAGATCGTATTAGAAAATAGAATCTGATTCTTGGTGCAGCACCGTAAATTAGTTCTAAAGTCCTCTCCCACCCCCGACAACGCAAAATAATGAGCAGCACAGCTGATTAGCCACGATTCCCTCCGGAGTTTCACCAACTCTATCCATCCCCTTGCTACAGACCCTGAGGGGGACTTCCCATTTCAGGCGCCTGACATTTCCCCTTCTGCAGCCTCCTCGGCCGCCTCCGGGATTTCGGTTTAATATTGGACGTTTTCCTCTGAAAAGTTTCGCTGTCGACTTAGCAAGAGCTTAGTTGAAGGCAAAAGAAAGGTGTCTGTGAGACATCAAAAGGAATCTTTCTGTCATTTCTTCTCCAGCATCTCCTCCTCCCCCTTCCTCACAGGCCCCAGTGTGAGGATATAGCTAAAATAGAAAGGGTTTGAGCGTCGGCAGTTTTCCTGCTGTTCCGTTATCTGAGGCCTGGTGGGAGAGAAGGACAGTGCCCTCAAAGCAGACCACGGTGGGAGCGGGAGGCCTATTTATCTGATCTTAATTCTCCAGCGCTCACCGTTGGCTGCTCTCATCCCCACCCTGTCCGCAGAGGGATGATTAAGGGAGGAAGCAGGTTTTTTCTCCTGAACCTGTCGTAACACATCACCTCCGATCCCGGTAAATCAAAGGCCCCTCGCTCACGGCACAACCACCTGCCTTGCCTGTTTTCCGAGCGCCGACAGCAGTCTCTGCTAACGTTATCGAGGCCCCTCAGTTGAGAGCGATGGTGCTGGATTACGTTTACTGTTCAATCTGCGTTGAGATGTTCCTACAAGTTATGTTGCCAACTTGTACTTCCCAAGCGCTTAGTACAGTGCTCTGCACACAGTAAGTGCTCAATAAATATGATTGATTGATTGATTGATTGGCAATTTCCCTCTCTGCTCCTCTTCTCCGGCAGTAACGGTGGCGAATGATGCTTTTGGTCTTTCTTCAGCTCCACGGTTTGTTTGGCCACCAAGATCCTTTCCTGATGCTTTCTTTTGACCATTTTAGTGGCAAATCTTTTTTGTTTTAAAGAACAGTGCTTTGCACATAGTAAGTGCTTAACAAATACCAACATTATTATTATTATTATTATTATTATTATTATTATTATTATTATTTTCTCCTGTGTTACAGTGTAAGTTTCTTGTTGGCAGCAAATGCATCGCTTTGTCCTTATGTACTTCCCGAGGACCTAGCACAGTGCATCACACCAAGTGGGTGCTCAATAAATGCCCCTCCTCCTCCAGTTCTCTTTCCTCCTCCTCCTCCTCCTCCTTCTATTTATCTGATGACTACATGGAGCTGTGATTAAAGGGGTAGACGCAGGGATAGAATTTCAGGACTTCTTTCTGGCTAAGGAAATTGAATCTGTGTCTGAGGGAGGAGTCAAATGGTGCATGACAATGAGTATGAGAAGCAGCGTGGCTCAGTGGAAAGAGCCCGGGCTTTGGAGTCAGAGGTCGTGGGTTCAAATCCCGGCTCTGCCAATTGTCAGCTGTGTGACTTTGGGCAAGTCATTCAACTTCTCTGTGCCTCAGTTACCTCATTTGTAAAATGGGGATTAAAACTTTGAGCCCCCCATGGGACAACCTGATCATCTTGTAACCACCCCAGCGCTTAGAACAGCGCCTTGCACTTAGTAAGCGCTTAAAAAATGCCATCATTATTACTATTATTATTATTTTCCTTAATCAAATACTAGGTTTATTTGAGAACTTGAGTGAGTGGTTGAATGCATGTTTTTCTATAGAGTCGCCCTTCCCTTTGTAATGCTTCAATGGCTTAGCTGGACATACTCAGTGGAAAGAGCCGGGGCTTGGGAGTCAGAGGTCATGGGTTCAAATCCTGGTTCCGCCACTTGTCAGCTGTGTGACTTTGGGCAAATCACTTCACTTCTCTGGGCCTCAGTTCCCTCATCTGTAAAATGGGGATGAAGCCTGTGAGCCCTATGTGGGACACCCTGGTTACCTTGTATCTACCCCAGCACTTAGAACAGTGCTTTGCACATAATAAGCGCCTAACAAATGCCATCATTATTATTATTAATACATGATGGATATTTATCCACCCGCTTCATCACCCCACCACAATGCCACCCCCACAGCACATATGTACATCTACGCAATTTATTTTAATGTCTGCCTCCTCCTCTAGACTGTAAGCTCTTGTGGTCAGGGAACATGTTCATTCATTTGATCATATTTATTGAGCGCTTACCAACTCTTGTATTCTCGCAAGCGTTTAAGTGCACACTCTAAGTGCTCAAAAAATACCATTGATTGATTGATCAATTAATTGGATAATGAGGTCCTTAAATCAGGGTTTGCATCTCATATTCCTTCTACATGCTCTTCAAGTGCTAAGCACAGCATTCTCTGATAAGTAAGGCTGATGAAGGAATAGCAATGATCAAGTAGTTTCCCATCAAAGGATCACTCAAACAATCTATCAATCAATGGTATTTATTGAATGCTTACTGTATGCAGAATACTGTACTAAGTGCTTGGGAGAGTACAATATAACCGAGTTGGTGGACATGATCCCTGCCCTCAACAAGAGGTAATGTGGCCTAGTAGATAGAGCCTGGGCCTGGGAATCAGAAGGACCTGGGTTCTAATCCCAGCTCTGCCACTTGTCTGCTGTGTGACCTTGGGCAAGTCACTTCACTTCTCTGGGCCTCAGTTCCCTCATCTGTAAAACAGGGATGGAGACTGTAAGCCCCCTGTGGGACATAGACTGTGTTCACCCTGATTAGCTTGTATCTACCCCAGTGGTAATAATAATAATAATGATGGCATGTATTAAGCGCTTACTATGTGCAAAGCACTGTTCTAAGCGCTGGGGAGGTTACAAGGTGACCAGGTTGTCCCACGGGGGGCTCACAGTCATCATCCCCATTTGACAGATGAGGGAACTGAGGCCTAGAGAAGTGAAGCGACTTGCCCAAAGCACACAGCTGACAATTGGCGGAGCCGGGATTTGAACCCATGACCTCTGACCCCAAAGCCCAGGCTCTTTCCACTGAGCCACATTGCTTCTCTTACAGTGTCTAGCGCATAGTAAGTGCTTAACATATAACAATAAATAAAAGAGCTTCTCATTTAGAGAATCCACTTTCTCTGCCGTCTTGTTGGTGGAGTTGGGGGAAGCGCCCTCTCTCCTCATCCCCCACCTTGGAGGTGGTCCCTGGCTTTCTGTACCCCTAAATCATCCCTTCATCCTTTCTGCCTGCCTGCCTCCTCCCCAGTTCCCATGGGGGATGCAGAGGGCAATGACGGATAGGGTCCATGCCTACCAACTCTGTTATATTATTAGATTGTATTCTCCCAAGTGCTTAGTACAGCATTCTGCACACAATAAGCACTCAATAAATACCTTTGATTGACTGGTGCCACCAAAAGAGGAAGGTAGAGGGGTACCCATCTTCCAGGGCGATTACAAATAGCCCTGACAACATGTTAGAGGCCGCCTGCCGGATTAGTGGACATTTCTCTTGTTTAGCAAAAAACAGAAAATCCCTCCCTGAGTTGCAACAGGAAAACAATTTACCACCCCATCACCCTTAAACAAAAGGTTTAACTCAAAATGTATTCCATCCTCACACCTCCCATATGCTAGAAATGGTTCTTCTGAATTCAGGAACTTGTAAACAAATAGAACAAGCCACCGGGGTGCAAACCACGGAGCACTGTGATAAGCTCTCAGTCTTGTGCTGAAAATACTACCAAGCTTCACCAACTCTGTTGTAATGTTCTTTCCCGAGAGCTTTGTACGGTGCTCTGCACGCATTAAGTGCTCAATAAATGCTACTGATTGATTCATACATTCAGTGCCTTAGGGTTCAGAGCTCCTTGGAGAATTTGGGATTTTTCTTTTTCCAAATGAGAAAACATCATTTTTCTTTAGGCACAGGCTTTGGAGTCAGAGGTCACGGGTTCAAATCCCAGCTCCGCCAATTGTCAGCTGTGTGACTTTGGGCAAGTCACTTCACTTCTCTGGGCCTCAGTTACCTCACCTGTAAAATGGGGATTGAGACTGTGAGCCCCCTGTGGGACAACGTGATCACCTTGTTACCTCCCCAGCGCTTAGAACAGTGCTTTGCACATAGTAAGCGCTTAATAAATGCCATTATTATTATTATTATTATGGCTATTAGACTGCAAGCTCACTGTGAGCAGGGAACATTTCTACCAATTCTGTTCTATTGTCTTCCAAGTGCTCTCCACATAGTAAGCACTCAATTAATATGAGGTAATGATTGACTACCCCTCTTAGGGTCACATCTGGAGAGTTTCTAATACTCTACCATTCATTCATTCAGTCGTATTTATCGAGCGCTTACTGTGTGCATAGCACTGTACTAAGCGCTTGGGAAGTACAAGTCGGTGATATATAGAGACGCTCCCCTCTCCCAAGCAGAGGCCTACCATTTCCATTCCTAGCTTGGGCAGTGGCTGGTGAGTGGAAGGCAATCTGCTACAAGTCAAAACTCACCCGTGCTGGGCAGCAGCAGCATGGCAGAGAGTCGAGGGCAGAAACTCGAATTAACTGCACGGAAGATGGCAAGGGTAAACCACTTTTGTATTTTTACCAAGAAAACTCGATGGATACATGATCAGAACGATTGCAGACGGACAGTGGGCCATTCTGGGAGAGATGTGACCACGGTGTCGCTATGGGTCGGAGACGACTCGACAGCATGAGACATGACATTGATTGACTATTAATCAATCAATCAATCAATCAATTGTATTTATTGAGCGCTTACTGTGTGCAGAGCACTGTACTAAGCACTTGGGAAGTACAAGTTGGCAACATATAGAGACAGTCCCTACCCAACAGTGGGCTCACAGTCTAAAAGGGGGAGACAGAGAACAAAACCAAACAGACTAACAAAATAAAATAAATAGAATAGATATGTACAAGTAAAATAAATAGAGTAATAAATATGTACAAACATATATACATATATACAGGTGCTGTGGGGAAGGGAAGGAGGTAAGATGGGGGGGATGGAGAGGGGGACGAAGGGGAGAGGAAGGAAGGGGCTCAGTCTGGGAAGGCCTCCTGGAGGAGATGAGCTCTCAGTAGGGCCTTGAAGAAAAATGGACCGCTTCACGAAGTTGCGTGTATTATTACATGAATGATTGTTCATTCTATCAATCAATCAATCAATCGTATTTATTGAGCACTTACTGTGTGCAGAGCACTGTATTAAGCACTTGGGAAGTCCAAGTTGGCAACATATAGAGACGGTCCCTACCCAACGGTGGGTTCACAGTCTAGAAGGGGGAGACAGAGAACAAAACCAAACGTATTAACAAAATAAAATAAATAGAATAGATATGTACAAGTAAAATAAATAAACAGAGTAATAAATATGTACAAACATATATACATATATACAGGTGTTGTACCACTACTACTATTACTAATGGTCTTTGCGAGCACTTACTGTTGTGTCAAACACTGTGCTATGTAGGGAAGAAATTGTTTTTAGAGTGTTTGGCACATTGTAAGTGCTTAACCAGTATTATGATTGCTATTATTGTCATTATTGTTATTAATAGCAATAATAATTACATTAAGCCCTGGAGTCGATATAGGATAATCAGATCAGGCCTCAGGGTCACAAGGAGAGGGAGAACAGGTCTTTAATCCCCATTTTACAGATGAGATAAATGAGGCACAGAGAAGTTAAGTGACTTGCCCAAGGTCACACATCAGACAAGTGGTGGAGCCCGGATTAGAACTCAGATTTTCTAACTCCCAGTCCTATGCTCTATCCATTAGGCCATGCTACTTATTTTCATAAAATGTCAAAACTTGGCAGCCAACAATAAACCAAAGGCAGTCAAAACATCAATCAATCTTACGGGTCACCTATGGTGCTGGGTCATTGTAAAGCCAGAGGGAATTACTAATTGGGTTTCTGATTTGCTTGTGAGCCCTCTGTTGGGTAGGGACCGTCTCTATATGTTGCCAACTTGTACTTCCCAAGCGCTTAGTACAGTGTTCTGCACACAGTAAGCGCTCAATAAATACGATTGAATGAATGAATGAATGAATACACGTGCACCTTTACCAGTGGGGTGATAAGAGGGAAGCCTGCTTTAGTCTTGCATGACGGCTTACCAGAGGAGATCAGACTCATAATAATAATAATGGCATTTGTTAAGTGCTTACTATGTGCTAAGCACTGTTCCGTGAGGATATATCAATCCCCCATTAGATACGATACCTAGGAGAGAGAGACCATAATCCAGAGAAGTCTACACTTCAAACTGTTAAGCACTTACTATGTGTCAAGCACTATATTAAGCACTGGGGCAGATACAAGATAATCAGGTCCATCCCACTTGGGGCACTAAGTCTGAATAGGAGGGTATAAGATTTAATCCGCATTTTACAGACGAGGAATCCGGGGCACGGAGAAGTTAAGTGACTTGTCCAAGGTCACACAGCAGACAAGTGACAGAGCAGGCCCATCCTCTTTCCACTAGCCCACACTGTTTCTCTAAATTTTAAACTTTAAACTTAGAATGTTTGAACCCTCCGCTCTTCGTCTCTAGGTAAATAATATTTGAAAGAGTAAGAACGAATGAGTAAGAGTAAATAATATTTGAAAGAGTAAGAACGTAGTTTAAATCAAGTTTGCCAAAGGACACTGTTTCCTCTGCTTTGAATGGATAATAACGTTTTGGAAGAACGGACACTAGATAAACATAAATCTTCTCACCCTTCTTCTAAACACAGATATTCTCCTATCTTAGTAATAACAATGATGATGGCATTTGTTAAGCGCTTACTATGTGCAAAGCACTGTTCTAAGCACTGGGGGGGTACAATCAATCAATCAATCGTATTTACTGAGCACTTACTGTGTGCAGAGCACTGTACTAAGTGCTTGGGAAGTACAAGTTGGCAACATTTAGAGACAGTCCCTACCCAACAGTGGGCTCACAGTCTAAAAGGTGATCAAGTTGTCCCACGTGGGGCTCACCGTCTTAATCCCCATTTTACAGATGAGGTAACTGAGGCACAGAGAAGTAAAGTGACTGGCCCAAGGTCACACAGCTGATAAGTGGCGGAGCCGGGATTAGAACCCGTGACCTCCAGCTCCCAAGCCCGGGCTCTCAACCTAAGCTAGAACCTAGAGAATCCCAAAATGCTTCTAAAAGCAATAGTGAAACATGGTAAATACACGTGCTTGGGTCGCTCTGTCTTAGTGTCAGGATTAAGGGCAATAGTATTTATTAAAAGGCTGTTACTACTACTAACAATAATTGCGGTATCGTGGTATTTGTGAAGCATTTATGCATCAAGAACAGTACTAAACAATGGAAAAGACACAAAATAATCAGGTCAGACACAATTCCACTGTGTCCAGGGCAACTTAATCATTCCCCTCCCATCTGCTCTCCTCAATCCTTTCCTCGTTGTAACGTACAATTTACACTAGTCATAACTCCTCATTCTCTTTCAACGTTCACAGTCAGTTGGCATATGCTCTAGCTTTTCCTCCATAACATCTCCCAGATCCCAGACTGAATATATAAAACTGAATTATTTTCTCAATTTTGGCAACCTTATCATTTCTCCATCTTTCTATAATAATAATTATGATATTTATTAAGCACTTACTGTGCCAAGCACTGTGGTAGGCACAAGTTAATCAGATCAGACACAGTCCCTTTCCCACATGAGGCTCACAGTCTAAGTATGGGGAGGTCAGATTTAATCCCCATTTTACAGATGAGGAAACCGAGGCACAGAGAAGTTAAGTGACTTGCCCAGGATCACACAGTATTCTAGAAGCACACAGAAGCAGTGTGGCTCAGTGGAAAGAGCACGGGCTTTGGAGTCAGAGGTCATGGGTTCTTTGGAGTTCACGGGCTTTGGAGTCAGAGGTCAAGCGCTTAGTACAGTGCTCTGCACATAGTAAGCACTCAATAAATACGATTGATGATGATGGGTTCGAATCCCAGCTCCGCCACATGTCTGCTGTGTGACCTTGGGCAAGTCACTTAACTTCTCTGAGCCTCAGTTACCTCATCTGTAAAATGGGGATTACAACTGTGAGCCCCACATGGGACAACCTGATCACCTTGTTTCCCCCCAAGAGCTTAGCACATAGTAAGCACTTAACAAATGCCATTATTATTATTATTATTATTAGTGGCAGGGCTGGGATTACAGATTCCCAGCCCTGAGCTCTTTTCAGTTAGGCCCATGCTGCTTTCTCTGACTTGAATTCAAATCCCAGTGGAAAGGTGAAATATTTTCGGGCCTAAATCACATTCCACTTAGTGTCAGTGTACAGCCTCTGAAAGGAGTCATGAGGCCTAGTGGAAAGAGCACAGGCCCAGAAATCTGAGGATTTGAGTTCAAATCCCCACTCCACCACTTATCTGTTGTGTGACCTGGAATAAGTCGCTTCACTTTTCTCCCTAGGCATTTTTTTCACGGTGTTTAGCTGTAGTATTTATTATGTGTCAGGCACGGAGTAGGTAGAAGATAATCAGGTCGGACAGAGTCCACGGTCCACATGGGGCTCCCGGTTTTAATACCCGTTTTACAGATGTGGTAACTGAGGCACAGAGAAGTTAAGTGGCTTTGTCAAGGTCACACAGCAGGGAAGTGGTGGGGCTGGGATTAGAACCCAGGTTCTCTGTCTCCCAGGCCCATGATATTTCAACTAAGTCATGCTGCTTCTTACCCGTATACTTTTTCACAGCGCTCTGTGAACGGCAGGCATTTGCGTTTTTCAATACAGTGACTTACTGCCATCTTGTGCCTTTCATGATAAAATTCATCTTTCCTTGCCAGTTAAACTATTTCATTTTGATTGTCCTACCTACTAGAAAAAACGTGGAAAAGCTTCACGTGATGTTCCTTTTTTCCCCCAGGTTCTTGCTTCTGCCTTTACTCTGCTGAGATCCTGTCTTCCCCACTGTTACAAAAGTAGAAGACTTCTTTTTTAAAATAGGATTTTTTTTAATTCCTCTGTCCATCTAAGACTGAAAGGACCATCTTTTTTTTATAATAATCAATCGTATTTATTGAGTGCTTACAGTGTGCAGAGCACTGTACTAAGCGCTGGGGGGATGCAAGGTGATCAGGTTGTCCCACGTGGGGCTCACAGTCTTAATCCCCATTTTACAGTTGAGGGAACGGAGGCCCAGAGGAGTTAAATGACTTGCCCAAAGTCACACAGCTGACAGTTGGCGGAGTTGGGATTTAAACCCATGACCTCTAACTCCAAAGCCCGGGCTCTTCACTGATATGATCCACCCAGCTGAAGGAAAGTGTAGACATCAATTTGAAGTCCTCCCTGAGACTTCCCAAACATATAATCAATCAATCAATCAATCAATCGTATTTATTGAGCGCTTACTGTGTGCAGAGCACTGTACTAAGCGCTTGGGAAGTACAAGTTGGCAACATATAGAGACAGTCCCTACCCAAAAGTGGGCTCACAGTCTATATATATATATAATAATATATAATAATACAAGGGAGAATTTTAGTGATGTTGTGAAGGTGGGACTGACAGGATTTGGAAATGGATTGAATATGTGGGCTGAATGAGAGAGGGGAGCCAAGGATAATGCAAAGATATGGGCTTGTGACACAGGAAGGATGGGGGTGCCGTCTACTGTGATGAGAAAGTCAAGGGGAGGACAAGGTTTGGGAGGGAAAGTAAGGAGCTCTTGTTTGGACATAAGTTTGAGGTGACTGGAGGACATCCAAGTAGAGATGTCTTGATGGCACGAGGAGCAGGTTCCTTCCCCACAGTCTAATAGGGGAGACAGACATTAATATAAACAAATAATTTATTTGTTAGAGCCAACCCATAGCAACACCATGGGCATATGTCTCCCAGAACACCCCACCTCCATCTGCAATCGTTCTGGTAGTGTATCCATAGAGTTTTCTTGGTAAAAATACGGAAATGGTTTACCATTGCCTCCTTCCGCGCAGTAAACTTGAGTTTTTGAACGTAAGTGTGATGGGGCTGAGGGTGGGGTGACTACTAATTGCAGCATGGCTCAGTGGAAAGAGCCCGGGCTTGGGAGTCAGAGGTCCTGGGTTCTAATCCCGGCTCTGCCACTTGTCACCTGGGTGACTTTATAACCTCTCTGTGCCTCAGTTCCCTCATCTGCAAAATGGGGATAAAGACTGGGAGTCCCATGTGGGACAACCTGATTACCTTGTATCCCCTTCCAGCGCTTAGAACAGTGCTTGGCACATCATCATCATCATCATCAATCGTATTTATTGAGCGCTTACTATGTACAGAGCACTGTACTAAGCGCTTGGGAAGTACAAATTGGCAACATATAGAAACAGTCCCTACCCAACAGTGGGCTCACAGTCTAAAAGGGGGAGACAGAGAACAAAACCAAACATACTAACAAAATAAAATAAATAGACTAGATATGTACAAATAAATTAAATAAATAAATAGAGTAAAAAAAATATGTACAAACATATATACATATATACAGGTGCTGTGGGGAAGGGAGGGAGGTAAGATGGGGGGATGGAGAGGGGGATGAGGGGGAGAGGAAGGAAGGGGCTCAGTCTGGGAAGGCCTCCTGGAGGAGGTGAGCTCTCAGCAGGGCCTTGAAGGGAGGAAGAGAGCTAGCTTGGCGGATGGGCAGAGGGAGGGCATTCCAGGCCCGGGGGATGACGTGGGCCGGGGGTCGATGGCGGGACAGGCGAGAGCGAGGTACAGTGAGGAGATCAGCGTCGGAGGAGCGGAGGGTGCGGAGGGTGAGGGCACAGAGTAAGCGCTTAACAATTGCCATTATTATTATTAATTGCCAAGAGGGTATTGATCCAAGTGCATAGATGATGCAGAGGAGAGAGGGAGTTGGGGAAAAGGGGGCTTAATCGGGGAAGGCTTCTGGGAGAAGATGTGGCTTTGAAGATGGCGAGAGTAGAGGTCTGGGGTATATTGGGGGTGGAGGGAAGGGGAGAGTTCCAGACCAGAAGGAGGATATTGGAAAGGGGTCACTAGAGGAGGAAAGTGTGCCGGCTGGGTCTTGGAAGAATATAAGTGAGATACAGCAGGAGGTCTTGTTTTATCTCATGCTGTTGAGTTGTCTCCATGGTCACATCTCCCACAACACCTCACCTCCATCTGCAATCGTTCTGGTCCACAGAGTTTTCTCGGTGAAAATACGGAAGTGGTTTACCATTGCCACATGCCTCTGGCCTGCAATGCCCTCCTTCCCCCAATCCGCCAATTACTCTCCCCTTACCCCCTTCAAAGAAGAAGAGAAGCAGCGTGGCTCAGCGGAAAGAGCCCGGGCTTGGGAGCCAGAGGTCATGGGTTCTAATCCTGGCTCTGCCACTTGTCAGTTGGGTGACTTTGGGCAAGTCACTTCACTTCTCTGGGCCTCAGTTCCCTCATCTGTAAAATGGGGATGAGGACTATAAGCCCCACGTGGGACAACATGTATCACCCCCAGCGTTTAGAACAGTGCTTCGTGCATAGTAATCACTTAACAAATGCCATTATTATTATTATTATTATTATTCAAAGCCTTACTGAAGGCACATCTCCAAGAGGCCTTCCCAGACTAAGCCCCACTTTACCACCTCTTCCACTCCCTTCTGTGTTGTCTTGATTTGCTCCCTTTATTCTTCTCCCTCTCCCAGCCCCACAGCACTTATGTATATATCCGTAATTTTATTTATTTATATTGCTATCTGTTATTTGTATTGATGTCTGTCTCCCCACCTCTAAACTGTGAGCTCATTGTGGGCAGGGATTGTCACTCTTTATTGTTGTATTGTACTTTCCCAAGTACTTAGTACAGTGCTCTGCCCACAGCAAGCGCTTAATAAATAGGATTGAATGTTTAAATGAATGAATGAACCTCCCCAAAGACTGTGAACCCATGTGGGACAGGGATCGTGTCTCACCTGATTAACTTGTAGCTACTCCAGAACTTATAACAGTACTTCCCAAGCGCTTAGTACAGTGCTCTGCACACAGTAAGCGCTCAATAAATACGATTGAATGAATGAATGAATGAACAGTGCACATAGTAAGCACTTAACAAATACCATGATTAATGATTTAATTAACTCATTCTCCAGGCCGTTAATAGAAAATCCATGTCAAAACTTAGCTTTCCAACCCGTTCCTCTTGGGCAGTCAGATCACAAACCAGCAGGGAAGGTATATTTTTATTCCTGCCAGCAGATGATGGTGGCACACATCATTTTCCAGAGGAAATGTGACTGTACATCAGAGAGACCCTTGAGCCCCCACTTCTTCAGAGCCTTAATATTTCCCTCCCAGGCAGGAATCAAGTCTGGCCTGGCATCTGAGAGTTAGAACCCAGCAAAAGACATCACGGTGGAGGGAGGTCAGGCACTGCAAATTTAAAAACAATTCATATTATCATGTCGTACTGACCCTCGTTATTTTACCAATACTACGAACCAGGCTCGACCAATTTACTTTCATCGCTGCTATCAACTCAACCTAAGCCAAGCTGTTTCACTAATTTGCCGTCACGTAGCCTGCAGGCGTTACATCTAGTAACGGTCAACGTGCCCCAACATTGAAGAACCATAATAGAGATAGACATGACCTCACTTGATGGTCTTTAGACACTGAAACTATTTTCATTAGTTTGTTATGGTGCCGGTGAGATTGATCGATAGTGAACCTGATATTTGAGAAGCAGTGTGGTCTAATGGAAAGTGCATTGGCCTAAGAGTCACAGGGTTTTGATCCTGGCTCTGCCACTTACCAGAGAAGCAGCGTGGCCCGGTGGAAAGAGAACGGGCTCTGGAGTCAGAGGTCGTGGGTTCAAATCCCGGCTCCGCCAGTTGTCAGCTGTGTGACTTTGGGCAAGTCACTTCACTTCTCTGGGCCTCAGTTCTCTCATCTGTAAAATGGGGATTAAGACTGTGAGCCCCCAGAGGGACAACCTGACCACCTTGTAACCTCCCCAGCGCTTAGAACAGTGCTTTGTACATAGTAAGCGCTTAACAAATACCATCACTATTGTTATTATTATTACCCCTGTGTGACCTTGGACAAGTCAGTGCCTCAGTTTTCTCACCTGTAACATGAGGATTCAATATCTGTTCTCCCTCCTTAGATCTTTGAGCCCCATATGGGACAGGGACTGTATCTGAGCGCTTAGAACAGTGCTTTGCACATAGTAAGCGCTTAACAAATACCATCATCATCATCTTCCCAAGCGCTTAGTACAGTGCTCTGCACATAGTAAGCGCTCAATAAATATGATTGATGATGATGATCATCATCATCTGAGCAAATTTTCGTCTAGTAACCACCTACCAAATGCCACAATTATTTTTATTATAGTTGAAGGATGTGAAAGAGTAAAAAATGCCCATTTAAATTCTCTTCCGTCTTCTCATCTGTACAATGGGTATTCAATTCTTATTCTCTCTGCTACGTAGATTGTGAGCCCCATGTGGGACAGACTGTGTTCAACCTGATTACCTCCTATCAACTCAGCACTTAGCACAGTGCTTGCATATTCATTCATTCAATCGTATTTATTGAGCGCTTACTGTGTGCACAGCATGGTACTAAGCGTTTGGGAAGTACCAGTCAGCAACATATAGAGATGGTCCCTAGCCAACAACGGGATATAATAAGTGATTAAGCGCTTAGTACAGTGCTCTGCACATAGTAAGCGCTCAACAAATACGATTGATGATGATTAACAAATACCATAATTATTCAGCCATGGGTAGAATAATACTACCACAACTCTACTAAAGGTAGAAAGATCTGGGAAAATAATGGATTTCTTTGGGTCAGAAAAAAGTTGCTTATATTCCAGAAAGAACAGATGTTCTTAATACTGAATATGAACTCTGATGACATAATTAAAAAGCTGAGTGATCGTTTATTATTTATGCTTCTTTAAAAATGACTACCTGAATCATTGCACTTGAACTCTCCAGGATCTCTAGAATGGGTCTCGGGAGAGAGGAAAAAGCATTCGGGTGAGGGAAAGCTCCTTGAGGGTAGGGAACGGGTCAGTTGTATGTTTTGAGACGCATCATGGCCTAGTAGCAAGAGCACAGGACTGGAAGAAAGGAAAACTAGGTTCTAATCCTTACTCCGCTGCTAGTCTGCTGTGTGATTTAAGGCAAGTCGCTTAACTTCTCTTTGTCAGTTTTTTTCATCTGCAAAATGGAAGTTAAATACCAGTTCCCCCCCACCTTTAGACACTGGGGTGAATGGCTTTTTCGGACTGTATCTACCACAGTGCTTGGCACATAGTCAGTGCTTAACAAATTCCATTATTAATTCTAGGATTACTATATTTTCCAAGCTCTTAGTTCAGTTTATTATACCCAGTGGGTGCTCAATAAATACTACAATGGCTACTACTACTACTACTACTTCGAAATGGCAAGAACGGCCACAGAAATAGCTAAATATTTGCTAATGAAACAGCACTGGAAAACATGGAGAATTCTGGATGCAGTCAGGAGATGAATAAACATAATTACAGAGTTAATGAATATGCAAAATAGAGTTTCTTGAGAAATTGAACAACTTGCAGAGTAAAACGTGCACTGTTTGAAGAGTGGAAGAATGTTAATTTTATAGTTCTTTGTCTGAGATGCATAGACATAAATATTTAGTTACAACTGACACAGGCAGGTATCACACTGAATTTTGATATGAATAGAAACAATATTAAATGAACTCCAAAAGAACAAAATAATTATACATATATATAATATATATATAATATGCATATATATACATATATTATACAATATATACATAGATAGATA
Organism: Tachyglossus aculeatus; assembly: GCF_015852505.1. Taxonomy (NCBI): domain Eukaryota; kingdom Metazoa; phylum Chordata; class Mammalia; order Monotremata; family Tachyglossidae; genus Tachyglossus; species Tachyglossus aculeatus. The sequence goes on along the minus strand of NC_052085.1, from coordinate 19,497,833 downwards.
GATAGATAGATAGATAGATAGATAGATAGATAGATAGATAGAGATATGGCTTCCTAGTCACTTGCAAGTCTTCTCACACAGAAAATAGCTTATACTGTTTGGACCTAATTAGTAAGTATTATTTTACAATTCGCAATAATACAAAGTTTTAGTTTTGTCATCACACTTCTTTCACTGATTATCGGACAGGCAATCAATCTAATATTGTTGAAGCATATTTCCTTCAGTTTTTTTTTTTTACATTAGCGAACACCATTTTTCTCTCTGCCTCTGTCAGGATAGGAATTACAGAGTTAAGGCATTTGATGAATAAAAGGAAAAATGGAATTACAATTAAACTATGAAGAAATTATTTGAAAGACTAACATTTCACTGGAAATAAGACACCTTAAAGAATATGTTAGAGTTGGGATTTAATTGAGCAAGATCCCAGACATTTTCGGATGATTTAAGATGAAGGAAGCAGAATCATAAATTAAGAAACTATTCAATTACATTTTTTAAAAATGTTTTTTCCAAACTCTCTAAACTATAGTATTATGGAAATTTTCTGCTGATTCTTATTTTCTAAAGGCACTATGCTAATCAGGACTCACACAGTCATGAGGAAATGTGACGATTTTTAGCTCATTTAGTGTAGAAAGAAAACTAAATTGGTCATATTTAAAACGCTCAGATGATTTAAAAGTGATTACACTAAAAATATGGCCAGTAATCTTCCTGTGAAAAAAAATAAAGGTATACCTATGGTGTCTTGGAAAATTGAAGCAGTGTGCAAAATATGAAAAAATCAGTCAAACTGTGGGACTTACTGAGTGCTTATGGTAAAGCATTGTACTAAGCCCTTGGGGGAATGCAACACAGCATGGGAGTTAGAAGGACCTGGGTTCTAATCCCGACTATGATACGTCTGCTGTATGACTTTGGGCAAGTCACTTCACTTCCCAGGGACTCAGTTCCCTTACCTGTAAAATGGGAACTGAGACTATGAGCCCCATGTGGGACAGGGACTATGTCCAACCCCATTTTCTTGTATCCACCCCAGCACTTAGTACAGTGCTTGGAACATACTAAGCACTTAACAAACACCACTATTATTATTATTACTATTATTACAGTAGAGAGGTTAGACATGATTCCTGCCCTTAAGGCGCTTACAGTCTCACGGGGAAGATCGATATTAAAATAAATTATAGGTAGGGGAAGCCACTGAGTACAGTATCAGTATTTTGGAGTTGGGGAGTGAGGTGACAATCTAAATGCTTAATAACATTACTGAAGGAGGGCTTCCTGGAAGAGATGGGATTTTAGTAGGACTTTGGGGAAGTAGCATAGCATAGTGGAGAAAGAAGGACTTGGGTTCTAATCCTGGTTCTGCTGGTTGTCTGCTGTGTGATCTTGGGCTAGTCTTTTAGCTTCTCTGTGCCTCCGTTACCTCATCTGTAAATTGGGGATTAAATCCTACTCCCTCCTACTCAGACTCTGAGCCACAAAGGGGTCAGGGATTAGGTCCACCCTGATTAACTGTCTCCTCTCTTCTAGACTGGGAGCCTGTTGCTGGGCAGGGATTGTCTCTGTTGCCGAATTGTATTTTCCAAGCGCTTAGTACAGTGCTCTGCACACAGTAAGCATTCAATAAATACAATTGAATGAACGAATGAATGAATGAATTAACTTATATCTTCCCCCCAGAGTTTAGGACAGAGCTTGGCACATAGTAAGCGCTTAATTATTCTTCCTCCTTTTGTGAGCTATGCAGTGGAGCCATCTTTATTCTTCAGTGGCAGTGTGGTGTTCAGTATGAGTAAACGTATACTTTTCAGGGGTGATAAATGAATTAATCGTAAAATTTAGTGAAAAAGGAGGAATTCATTTGTCACTTGATAGCAGCGTGGCTCAGTGGAAAGAGCCCGGGCTTGGGAGTCAGAGGTCATGGGTTCTAATTCCGGCTCTGCCACTTGTCGGCTGGGTGACTCTGGGCAAGTCACTTCACTTCTCTGGGCCTCAGTTCCCTCAGCTGTAAAATGGGGATGAAGACTGAGAGCCCCACGTGGGACAACCTGATGACCTTGTATCTACCCCAGTGCTTAGAACAGTGCTTGGCATATAGTAAGTGCTTAACAAATACCAACATTTATTATTAGTAGTAGTATTAGTATTAGTAGAAGCAGCACGGCTCAGTGGAAAGAGCCCGGGCTTTGGAGTCAGAGGTCATGGGTTCGAATCCCGGCTCTGCCACATGTCTGCTGTGTGACCTTGGGCAAGTCACTTAACTTCTCTGAGCCTCAGTTACCTCATCTGTAAAATGAGGATTAAGACTGTGAGCCCCGCGTGGGACAACTTGATCCCATTGTATCCCCCCAGAGCTTAGAACAGGGCTTTGCACATAGTAAGCGCTTAACAAATGCCAGTATTAGTATTAGTATTAGTATTAGTATTAGTATTAGTATTAGTATTAGTATTAGTATCAGTATTAGTATTATTAGTATAGTGCTGGCTTTCGCCACCAGGGGGAACTGCTCCACAAGCTGAATGACAAGTGAACTAAAAATCAGGATTTCTATTTCTTCAGAGTCCGTTGGGGGCTTAATCAACCAATAAATGTTATTTATTGAGCACTTACCCTGTGCAAAGCACTGTACTAAGCCCTTGGGAAAGTAAAGTACAACAGAATAGGTAGGGGGGAATCCCTGCCCTAATGGAGTTTACAGTCTACAGGGTGTGGTGGGATTGCTTTCTTGGGAGCATGAGGTTTTCCTGGGTTGCTTCTGGGGAGCACTGTCCCTTCCCTGTGAGAGTCCTGATGCCTCAGTGGGTCATTTTCACATCAGGGGTCAGTAATGGAAGCTTAATCAAACTGGAAAAAGGTAGCAGCATGGCTCAGTGGAAAGAGCCCAAGTTTTGGAGTCAGAGGTCATGGGTTCAAATCCCAGCTCTGCCGCTTGTCAGCTGTGTGGCTTTGGGCAAGTCACTTAACTTCTCTGTGCCTCAGTTACCTCATCGGTAAAATGGGGATTAAGACTGTGAGCCCCACATGGGACAACCTGATCACTTTGTAACCTCCCCAGTGCTTAGAACAGTGCTTTGCACATAGTAAGCACTTAATAAATGCCATTATTCTTATTATTATTATAGGGAGCACACAAGCACACACACAGAGCAAGGTTATTTTTTTAATGGTATTTGTTAAGCACTTACTATGTGCCAGGTACTGTTCTAAGGGCTGGACTAGATACAAGGCAATCCAGCCGGACACAGTTCTGTCCCACATGGGGCTCACAGTCTCCAACCCCATTTTATAGATGAGGTAACTGAGGCAAAGAGAAGCATCATGGCTAAGTGGAAAGAGCACGGTCATGAGTTCAAATCCCTGCTCGACCAATTGTCAGCTGTGTGACTTTGGGCAAGTCACCTCACTTCTCTGGCCCTCAGTGACCTCATCTGTAAAATGAGGATTAGGACTGTGAGCCCCCCGTGGGACAACCTGATCACCTTGTAACCTCCCCCGCGCTTAGAACGGTGCTTTGTACATAGTAAGCGCTTAATAAATGCCATCATTATTATTAAGTGGCGGAGCTGGGATTAGAACCCAGGTCCTTCTGATTCCTAAACCTGTGCTTTATCCACTAGACTCTGTTGTTTCTCATCACTGGGAGGGGGGATGTGGGGCGATGGGAGGATAGTAGGAGGAGACGGGCATGGCATCTTTGGGGAAGAAGACAAGCGGGCAGAGTGCTCTAGTCCTACCGGGGGGACCGGGGCATCCTGTGGTGCCAGTAAGGACCCCTCTCCCCTCCTCCCCCAAACCCCGACCATCATCATCTCACCTGGCACAGGACTCTCCAGAAGCTGCATACCCCGGGAGCTTCTCCCCATTCCAGATCTGTGGATAAAGCAAACACGAGTGAGCTGGGAAAGGAATCTGTTTATTTTTTGCCTGGGTCAGGAATTTGGAGACTCAGGCCCCCTCCCCTATTCCCAGCTAAATTACTGTTTTTAAAGGGAAGAAAAACTGGCTTTCTTGCCCACCCCTTCCACCTGCAGAGCCAGCTGGTCTCCCCTTCGGCTCTCCGGCCGACAGGATGCTGTATACCCTGCTAAGAGGGCCCTGGACGATGGCCAGGAATCAGTAGGAGAGAAGCAGAGAACTGAGGGGGGATTTTGAATCATCGTCGTCAGTGGCATTTCTTGAGCACTTACTGTAATAGTAATAATAATAATGGTATTTGTTTAGTTAGTGCTTACTATGTGCCAAGTGAGAAGCAGCGTGGCTCAGTGGACAGAGCCCGGGCTTTGGAGTCAGACATCATGGATTCAAATTCTGGCTCTGCCAATTGTCAGCTGTGTGACTTTGGGCAAGTCACTTCACTTCTCTGTGCCTCAGTTACCTCATCTGTAAAATGGGGACTGTGAGCCCTAGACTGTGAGCCCACTGTTGGGTAGGGATTGTCTCTATATGTTGCCAACTTGTACTTCCTAAGCGCTTAGTACAGTGCTCTGCACACAGTAAGTGCTCAATAAATACGATTGATTGAATGATTGACAACCTGATCACCTTGTAACCTCCCCAGCGCTTAGAACAGTGCTTTACACATGGTAAGCATTTAATAAATACCATCATTATTATTATTAAGTGGTGGGGTGGATGGAAACAAGCAAATTGAGTGAGACACAATCCCTGCCCCATGTGGGGCTCACAGTCTCAAGCCCCATTTTACAGATGAGGTAACTGAGGCCCAGAGAAGTGATGTGACTTATCCAAAGTCACAAAGCAGACACGTGGCGGAGCCAGGATTGGAAGCTTCTGATTCCCAGGCCCATGCTCTATCCACTATGCAACACTGCTTCTAAAATGTACAGAGCACTGTACTAAGAGCTTGGGAGACTAAAATGCAACAAAATCAGTGGGCACTTCTCCCTTCCACGATGAGCTTAAAATCTAGAGGGGGAGACAGACATTAATATCAGTAATCAATTTTCCCACCAACCAACCTCAGGCTTGGCGGAAGACAGGAATAAAAAGATGACAATCCGCAGGATCCCTTAGGATGGCACAACCCAGAAGAGCTGTTGGGTGATTCGTAAACATGTACACAGGAGACCAGGCTCAGTGGAAGAAGCCCGGGCTTTGGAGTCAGAGGTCACGGGTTCAAATCCCGGCTCCACCAACTGTCAGCTGTGTGACTTCGGGCAAGTCACTTAACTTCTCTGTGCCTCAGTTACCTCATCCGTAAAATGGGGATTAAAACTGTGAGTCCCAACCTGATCACCTTGTAACCTCCCCAGCGCTTAGAACGGTGCTTTGTACATAGGAAGTGCTTAACAAACATCATCATTGTTGTTATTATTATTATCCTTGGTTTAAAAAACATCCACTCCTCTCTGCTTTTGCATTTTGATGACGGAGCTTTTCTGTTTTGCGGTAGAATTGATTCTTACATTTCCCTAAGGCAGGTACTCCTCTTTGGAATCCACCTGAGAACTGCAGAGCTGAGTTGCTGCCAGAGAAACCGGAGTGCTTGGAATATGACATATTTTACCATATGCCATTCCGCTGTGGAGCTGAGCTCTTCTATTGCACGTGGTTGGTTTTTAAAGCAACTCAACCGTTTACTAGTCTAACAGGCAGACTTTGGGTGCGGGGCGGTGTGTGTCATTTCTTGAGAAAATAAAAAGGCTTCAGGTCGTTTTTACTGTTTCAGATCCATCTTCCTCTGAGTTGGAAGGAAAACAGATTTCTTTTTCTTATAAAAATGAAACACCAATGAGCTGCTAATTCGAGATTTGGATAGGCGGTACTGCAGTCCCTCAGGAATAGGTACAGTAGAATCAATCACTCGGTGGTATTTATTGAGCGCTTACTATTTGCAGAGCGGTATTTAGCGGCTTACTATAACCAGTGGCTAGCAAGTGCAGAGAGCAAATAGTAAGCGCTTGGGAGAGTACAATATAGCAGAGTTGAAAGACACGTTCCCTGCCCATAATGAGCTTACAGTCTAGAGGGGGAGACAGACATTAATATAAACACTCTACAATATATAATTTAAAGATATGTACGTAAGTGCTATGAGGCAGGGAGTGGGGTGAATATCAAATGCCCAAAGGTCGCAGATCCAAATGCAGAGATGATGCAGAAGGGAGAGGCTTGGCACATAGTAAGTGCTTAACAAATATCACAATTATTATCATTCATTCAATAGTATTTATTGAGCGCTTACTGTGTGCAGAGCACTGTACTAAGCGCTTGGGAAGTACAGGTTGGCAGCATATGGAGACGGTCCCTAACCAACAGCGGGCTCACAATCTAGAAGGGGGAGACAGGCAACAAAACAAAACATGTGTACAGGTGTCAAGTCATCAGAATAAATAGAAGTAAAGGTAGATGCACATCATTCACAAAATAAATACCACAGCTCCATCTTGGCCAGGAGCCTATTCCTTATTTGCAATTGTTATAAAGACACGTTCCCAACATATTTCATCCTCCCTTAAGAACACGTGAAACGCCGATAGTACTGCCCACTTGGGAAAATTGAAATTAGCTTTAGTTCAGTAAATGCTCAATAAATATCACTGATTGATTGACTCTGAATCCAGCCACGTCTCTGAGAACCTTATCTCAGCTGTTTCCTGAAGGTCCCCTGGAGAAAGAAAGTCGAGAGGAGAGTTTCACAGCAGTTCCATTCCTATTTTTTCAATTCCAAGAATTCCAGTGCCCAACAACAAGGACAAGAAATAGGCAGAGCGATGTCAGGAAAACTGAGCACACCCTCGGAGTCATTCTGGCTGGAGACCTGTTGGTTTTTTTTTTATATATAATGACATTTATTAAGCGCTTACTATGTGCAAAGCACTGTTCTAATCAGGTTGCCCCACGTGGGGCTCACACTCTTAATCCCCATTTTCCAGATGAGGTAACTGAGGCTCAGAGAAGTGAAGTGACTTGCCCAAAGTGACACAGCTGATAAGTGGAGGAGGCGGGATTTGAACCCATGACCTCGGACTCCAAAGCCTGGGTTCCTTCCACTGACCCACGCTGCCTTCCCAGACTGAGCCCCTTATAATAATAATAATGGCATTTATTAAGCGCTTACTATGTGAAAAGCACTGTCCTAAGCGCTGTTCAAAGCACTGTTCTAAGCCCCTTCCTTCCTCTCCCCCTCGTCCCCCTCTCCATCCCCCCCATCTTACCTCCTTCCCTTCCCCACAGCACCTGTATATATGTATATACGTTTGTACATATTTATTACTCTATTTATTTATTTATTTTACTTGTACATATCTATTCTATTTATTTTATTTTGTTAGTATGTTTGGTTTTGTTCTCCGTCTCCCCCTTTTAGACTGTGAGCCCACTGTTGGGTAGGGACTGTCTCCATATGTTGCCAACTTGTACTTCCCAAGCGCTTAGTACAGTGCTCTGCACACAGTAAGCGCTCAATAAATACGATTGATTGATTGATTGATTCTCTGTTGAGATCAAGTGCTCCACAGCTCATTAGCCACCAGCCATCAGCCTTGCCCTGGCCCTGTCTGTGATGTACAGATGGGAAGAGAAGCAACATGGCATAGCAGAGAAGCAGTATGGCCCAGCGGTTAGAGCACGGGCCCAGGAGTCAGGAAGCTCTAATCGCAACTCTGCCACTTGTCTGTTGCGTGACCTTGGGCAAGTTGCTTCACTTCTCTGTGCCTCAGTTACCTCATCTGTAAAATGGGGATTGAGACTGTGAGCCCCATGTCGGATAGGGATCGTGTCCATCCCGATTTGCTTATATCCACCCCAGCGCTTAGTACGGTGCCACACAGCACACATTTAACAAATACCACAATTAGTATTGTTATGAGGCACAATCATTGCCTGGTTGAGTGACTGAGACACAGAGTGGAAGTATGATGAAGGGCTAGATTAAAAACCACACACACACACGATTAGATTCCTGAAGTTATACAATTTCAATTATAAACATCTACCATGCCCAATACATGCACACACGCAACATACACAGAATGCAAATCAGAAGTCCTTAAGATTTACAATTTCACCTAAAGACACAGTCCCTATCCCGCATGGGGCTCACGGTCTTAATCCCCATTTTACAGATGGGGTATTGAGGCTTGAAGTGTCTTTTTCAGTCATGACATCTTCAAATCCAAGGGATGCCTCTCATTGTCTTTCTGTGCATATGTGTGTGTGTGTGCATCATTATGGTTTAAGAAGTGAAGTGACTTACCCAAGGTCACACATCAGACAAGCGGCAGAGCTAGGATTAGAACCCAAGGCCTTCTGATTCCCAGGCCCGTACTCTATCCATTAGGCCACGCTGCTGCTCAGCGTGGACATGCATAAAATGTCAGTCAGTCGGATCGCGGGCTTGGGAGTCAGAGGTCATGGGTTCTAATTCCGGTTCCGCCACTTATCAGCCGTGTGACTTTGGGCAAGTCACTTAACTTCTCTGTGCCTCAGTTCCCTCATCTGTAAAATGGGGATGAAGACTGTGAGCCCCACGTGGGACAACCTGATTACCTTGTATCTCCCCCAGTGCTTAGAACAGTGCTTGGTACATAGTAAGCGCTTAACAAATACCAAAATTATTATTATTATTATTATTTATTAAGCACTTGCCACACGCAGAGAACTGCACTAAGCACTTGGGAGATAAAACAATAAACAGACACATTTCCTGTTGTCTTTTTCAGTCATGACATCTTCAAATCCAAAGGATGCCTCTCATTGTTTTTCTGTGCATATGTGAGTGTGTCCATCATTATGGTTTAAATGAAATTGTAAAACTATAGGAACTCTGATTTCTAATCCATGTATGGTGTATAAAACATGGTTGGCACATAGTAAGGACTTGACAAATACCACTAATACTATGTTCAATGCATTATACCAATGGCCTCTAAGGGTTCAAAACAATTGGTAGACATAATTCCTGTCCTCAAAGAGTTTGCAATCTAGTGGGGAAGACAGACAGCAAAATAAGGTACAGAGAGGGAAAATGGCTAGGTAAAATGGTATATGCTATGGTGAACAGGAAGGAGGAAGGGGAAGTGAGAAAAGGACAAAAAGTATCCTCTCCTCTGTTGTTCCCTCCTCCTCCTTTCATCATCATCAACAATCGTATTTATTGAGCGCTTACTATGTGCAGAGCACTGTACTAAGTGCTTGGGAAGTACAAATTGGCAACATATAGAGATAGTCCCTACCCAACAGTGGGCTCACAGTCTAAAAGGGGGAGACAGAGAACAAAACCAAACATACTAACAAAATAAAATAAATAGAATAGATATGTACAAGTAAAATAAATAAATAAATAAATAGAGTAATAAATATGTACAAACATATATACATATATACAGGTGCTGTGGGGAAGGGAAGGAGGTAAGATGGGGGGATGGAGAGGGGGACGAGGGGGGAGAGGAAGGAAGGGGCTCAGTCTGGGAAGGCCTCCTGGAGGAGGTGAGCTCTCAGTAGGGCCTTGAAGGGAGGAAGAGAGCTAGCTTGGCGGATGGGCAGAGGGAGGGCATTCCAGGCCCGGGGGATGATGTGGGCCGGGGGTCGATGGCGGGACAGGCGAGAACGAGGTACGGTGAGGGTTCACCCTCCTTTCCTCCTTCCTCTTCTTTTCGCCCTCCTCTTCTTCCTCCTTTTCCTCCTTTTTCTTCTCCTCTTTATTTCCTCCCTCTTCCACTCCTCCTCTTCCTTTCTCTCTTCCTCCTCCTCTTTCTCTTCCTTCTCCCTCTCCGGCTCCTCCTCCGCCACCTCCTGCTTCCCCACCACCCGACTTTTCTGGTCCTCACCAGGCCCCAGGACTGGATGTGAGAGGTTCCCCTCACCCAACCCTGACGCCCCGTGAGGGATAAGCCCGATCTCCCCGTCTGAGTCCCAGCCGGAGCCGTGGGGACGGGGCAGGAGTTGTCCCTCCATGCCCGCTGTGACAATGGGCATCCACTTCACACTCGAGCTACTTCCAGGACACAGCATCTGCCAGCCACAGTCAACAGTTGCTGGGCCACCCTGAGGCAGGGAAAGTAGGCCAACCTCTCTGGTCCGTATGATGCATTCTTCGTTCCTCTGGTGCTAACCTTCTCACTGTACCTCGATAATAATAATAATAATAATGGCATTTATTAAGTGCTTACCATGTGCAAAGCACTGTTCTAAGCGCTGGAGGGATACAAGGTGATCAGGTTGTCCCACGGGGGGCTCACAGTCAATCCCCATTTTACGGATGAGGTAACTGAGGAACAGAGAAGCTAAGTGACTTGCCCAAAGCCGGGATTAGAACCCATGACCTCTGACTCCCAAGCCCTCCCTCCCCCCTCCTCTTCTCCCTTCTCCTCCTCTTACCTTTGCGGTCAACCCTTGACCGAGTGACCCAGGCAGTTCAACTCTTACCTCCCTTTACTCCCTACTAACAGATTACATCCCCTCTCGGGGTCACACCTGGAGAGCGTCCAGTACTCTACCAGTCCCGACTATGGGAGGGAGAGTCAAGCAGAGGCAAACCCTAGCTCTAGCTTGGGCAGTGGCTAGCAAGTGATGGGCACTGTGCTACACATCAGAAGTCCCCTGTGCTGGGCAGGAGCGCTGTGGGAGAGAGTTGAGGGCAGAGACTCAAGTTTACTGTGCAGAAGAAGGCAATGGTAAACACAGTAAGCGCTCAATAAATATTAACGAGTAACCCAAAATCTTTGGGGGCAATTATAATAATAATGGCATTTAGTAAGCGCTTACTATGTGCAAAGCACTGTTCGAAATGCTGGGGAGGTTACAAGGTGATCAGGTGGTCCCACAGGGGCCTCAAAGTCTTAATCCTCATTTTACAGATGAGGTCACTGTGGCCCAGAGAAGTTGAGTGACTTGCCCAAAGTCACACAACTGACAATTGGAGGAGCAGGGATTTGAACCCATGACCTCTGACTCCAAAGCTTGTGCTCTTTCCACTGAGCCACGCTGCTTCTTTCTATATTCCCACCCCACCCTCCCACTGAGTCAGTGCTTATCAATCAATCAATCGTATTTAGTGAGCACTTACTATGTGCAAAGCACTGTACTAAGTGCTTGGGAAAATACAATATAACAATATAACTGAGATTCCCTGCTCACAATGAGTTTACAGTCACAGAATTCAGTGACCACATTCTGCCCTGGGTTTCCTATGAAAATCAATCAATCAATCAATCGTATTTATTGAGCACTTACTGTGTGCAGAGCACTGTACTAAGCGCTTGGGAAGTACAAGTTGGCAACAAGTTGGCAAATCTTGGGTCACATACAATGCTTTCTGGTTCTATCTGCTTATCAATTTGTCTCACAGAAGCCATGGCTGTCAGTGGGCAAGTTAATAGTCCTGAAGGTAGTTTCATCAAAGAAACTGAGACGGTCATTGTCTTATCAATCGTATTTGTTGAGCACTTAGGGTATGCAGGGCACTGTACTAAGCGCTTGGGAAAGTACAACACAATGAACCCACAAGGAGCTTACAGGCTAGAGTACTTCTCTCTAGAATATTAAAGATAATATGAGTTCTTATCTTTCAAAGTGATCCTTTCAGAGCCCACGACCCAAGTTCAAGGGAGCACAGGAAAGGATACACATCATTCTACCTTTTTGTCCCTTAAATGGATAATTTCCAATTCAGCATTCCCATTCAGGAGCATTTATTTTCTTTATTGACTAGAAGCATCTTAACAAACTATGCCTCTTTAGAAGGGCCACTATTGTTATGCAGTTCATAAATTAAAGTGGAAGAATCACCCTTAAAGAGGGCCAAAAGTCCAAACTATTCAGTTCACAAGCGTCTTTCCGGTAATGAAACAAGGAACAAAAAAACCCCAGTGAATCATCAGTGAATCAACAAACTGGAGGCAGGACAATGAAAGTGGATCCAGAATGTCACAGCCTGATCTGTTGCTGATAAGCTTGGAGTCATTCCACACATGAAAAAGGTGGCCTCTAAGTAAAGATTTTGCTAGGTCAAGAAGTCCCTCCCTCTTTCTAGAGCTTTGGAAGACCAGGCAGAATCAAAGGTTAAAATGGGCCAGAGGTCATGGGTTCTAATCCTGGCTCCGCCACTTGTCAGCTGTGTGACCTTGGTCAAGTCACTTAACTTCTCTGAGCCTCAGTTACCTCATCTGTAAAATGGGGATTAAGACCGTGAGCCCCACATGGGACAACCTAATCACCTTGTCTGTCCCCCAGCGCTTAGAGCAGTGCTTTGCACATAGTAAGCGCTTAACAAATGCCATCATTATCATTACGTTGGATAGAGTCCTGTCCCATATGGCCTCACATTCTTGATCCCCATTTTACAAATGAGGGAACTGAGGTATGGAGAAGTAAAGTGACCTGCCCAAGGAACTTGCTTGAGTAGGGAGTTGAAAATTCTAATTCCTTAAACTATATCTAAGAATGTTTTTGAATCATGTGGTGTATCTGCCCCCACCAGCCTCAGGGTTTAAAATGAATAGTCCCTCAGCCAAAAGTTGAGGGAATATATCTTGAAGTTGAATGACTATGTCTTGAGGGCTTCTGATTAAGGGAAGGAAGGAAGCAGGGCCGGATTCATTCATACAGAAAATCAGTTTTAGCCCTTAACCTTGGATTTCCCCTCCAGCTGAACTATTTCAACTTTTGAATATTTGTTTCATGCATCTTTTTTCCCCTATGTTTTTCTACCATCGGGTCTCTATGTCATTCTCGGTTGGAGCCAGAGATACTGAGGTCAAAATTCTATTATAGAAGTTATCAGTCAATCAATCATATTTATTGAATGTTTATTGTGTGTAGAGCATGATCTTGTGGTATACTTGGGGGAATTACAGTTTTACACAATGAACAAGGAGCTTTCACAAGTTAGAGGTTTGGTGCCAAATTCTTAAGTAAACACGCTGGGGACAGTGATTAGGACTGAATGTCTGAATCACCAGTGGGTTATCAGCATAAACTGTGGTAACCCCCCAAGAACCCAGATCGTGTTGGTGTTTCTATGTGCAGAGAGATGTAGTGATTGCTGAATTAAGTCTCATGGCATTCAGAGAAGATTTTAGGAGACAATTATGGGCTCTGTTGCATCTTGTGCAATGCTCAGAAAAAGAAAAACAAAATCTCTTCCTGTTCTGCCACCACCGGGACAAAGTTCCAGTAACTTCAAGAATTCAGCTAAGACCTAATGGCTAATAGCAGAGGGCAATAATCAGGTCTCCAGTCCTTATTTAATCTCCATTTTCCCCATGAGGAAACTGAGGCACATATAAAGAGACACAGACCCCCCCAACCCCCATTGGGATAATTCATTGGGTGATATTTATGGCATTTATTAAGCACTTATTATATGGCATTTATTGAACTTTTTTGTATAGGCCACTGGACTAAAGTGCTTGGGAAAGTACAATACAGTATGTAATCAATCAAAAAAAAATGAGAGAGATGAGTCAAGGATAATGCCAAAGTTACGGCTGGTGAGGCACGGAGGACAGTGGTGCTGTCTACAGTGGTGGGAAAGCCAGGGGGAGGACAGGTTTTGGGTGGGAAGATAAGGAGTTCTGTTTCCCTCTAGACTATAAGTTCACTGTGGGCAGGGACTATGTCTACCAACTGTTGTATTCGCCCAAGCACTTAATACATAATAAATTTGGATTGATTGAGTGATGGATCGATTGGACAAGGTAAGTTTGAAGTGTCAGTCGGACATCCTGGTGGAGCTGTCTTGAAGGCAGGAGGAGATATGAGACTGCAGAGAGGGAGAGAGATCAGGGCTGGAGATGTAGTTTTGGGAATCATCCACACAGAGGTGGCAGTTGAAGCCATGGGAGTGAATGAGTTCTCCAAGGGAGGGGTGTAGATGGAGAATAGAAGGGAACCCAAAACTGAGCCCTGATGGACAGCCACAGTTTGGGGGTGGAAGGCAGAGGAGGAGCCCAGGAGACAAACTAAAAAGGCGGCCCATGCCCTCCAGGAGCTGGGTAGACAGACACTCAAAATAAATTCTGATGGGAGGAAGCCTCAGAGTTTGAAGATTTGAATATAAGCGATAAAGGAGAGGGTTTGTGGGGAAAGGGTTCTTGCTTGAGAAGCATCATGGCGTAGCATGGCACAGAACTGGGAATCAGACAGTCAGGGGTTCTAATCCCGGCTCTGCCACTTGTCTGCTGTGTGACCTTGAGAAAGAAGTCACTTCACTTCTCTGTGCACCAGTTATCTCATCTGTAAAATAGGGATTGAGACTGTGAGCCCTACATGGGACAAGGATTATGTCCACCTCTATTTGCTTGTATCCACCCCAGCGCTTAGTACAGTGTCTGCCACATAGTAAGTGCTTAACAAATACCATCATTTGGGGCTGCTCACTTCCCAGAGACCTCCTTCTCCTTCCCACTGGCAATGTGGGACAGGGACTATGTCCAACTCGATGTGCTTGTATCCACCCCATCATTTAGTACAGTGCCTAGTACAGTAAGTGCTTAAAAACCACAATTATTATTATCATTAGGTTTGGTAGGGGGAGTCGAGCAGCATACGCATTCAACATACAGGACATACATATGTTCCCTGGCACTTACGTTGGTGTTGTGTGGAAAGGAAAGGGGCAGACACTTTTACCTGCCATAACGCCAACTCTGATCATCAAAGCTACTACCACAAACTTCCAGCCAGTGGTAGATGGGGGTGGAATTTCCTCAACTAGAGTCAGCTATTCAGAGGCCAGGGTGACAACAATGATTAAAGAAACTCCAATAAAACCTAGTTCTATAGTTAGATGGCCGAAATCATCTCCTGGGCTAACCCTAAGAATTGAAAATATTGAATCGATAACAGCGTCCTCAGTTTAAGAGCTTTGTGAACTTGTCCATTATGTAATTACATTTCTATATTGAGGCTATCAATGATTCCATCCGTTCTGGTATACCAAAATAGCTCTTTACATATATAAGTGCCTCATGTGTAGGTCAGTGCCCTGGCCGTGCCTAAGTACTTATGGGGTAAGGACACAAGTCCATAGGTGACACAATAGGAAGGGAAAATAAAATTAGCCAGGGAAGGATTCCTGAGGGAAATGTGATTCCTGTAGCACTTTGAAGATGGGGAGAGCCATGGTCTGCCAGATGTGGAGTGGGAAGGAGTTCCTGTCAGGAGGGAGAATATGAGCCCCTCCTAGCCCCACAGCACTTATGTACATAGCTGTAATTTCTTTATCTATATTAATGTCTGCCTCCCCCTCTAATGTGTAAGCTGATTGTAGGCAGGGAATGTGTCTGTTATATAGTTGTACTGTCTTCTCCCAAGTGCTTAGTACAGTGTTCTGAACACAGTAAGTGCTCAATGAACACGATTAACTGAGCAAGAGATTTTACAAGAACGTTTGCAATTTTTAAGTTTCACCGAGATGCCCCTAAATAACTGTATTTTAAATCATTTCCCACGAAGAGAATTTTCCCTTATAAGCTCTTTAAAAAGATAGACTCTGTTCATTCGGTTTTTGTAAAGTACAATCACTTTTCTCCTCCAAAGGGCTTTGTGATCTCGCTTATTATAAAATAGCACTGTAATATCATTGCTATTAAGTCTCTTTAAATCTGTTTGGATAGAAATCTAAATTAAATTTTATTTCAAAAGGAGCCCTGAGTTAACTAATATTTTATCTAGTTCTTATACTTAAATTGACAATTTCCTGTAATAACATCAAGTTCTGTCACAAATGACGGAAAAAACAGTTACTGGGAGCATAACCTTACTTTTGTGTTACTGAAAACCCCATCGGCAATTTCATTTGATCAAATGAAGACTCTTCCTATGACGAATGGGAACCAACCTACTATATCAGATTGTCTTCTAGATTTAAGATATAATTGCTGAGGCCATAAATATGTCGTGCTTTCACGTAACACTTGCTCTGATTCATTCAGAAAAAGTCATCTCAGTCAAAAGCCTCCTGAGTCTCTGTATTCAGCAAAAATGTTTAAAGTTTGGCAGCCTTCCAGTTTACACATACACTCCTCCAAACTCCCCCGATGCTTGCTTTGAATCCTAAACAACAGAGCCAACAGCAGAAGCGTTGGAGATTAAGTTGCTTTCAGAATTTACTTCACTGTTTCAGTAAGATTTTTAAGGATGTCTAAAAAATTTTTTAAACAGATTTTCCAGACAATGAAAACAAAGGAACATAAAATCTGCTCTTTAGGATGGGAATTTTTAAAAGGGAATGTTTACAGCATTCCATAAGGCTAAACAGAATTCACAGACAAACTCTCGCAAACCCAGTGCCCCGTGCACCAGGATGTGTGTTGTTTTTTTAAACACAGCTTCAAGACATGTAAAAACCATGGCATAAATATAATTAGTAGAGTGCACTGATTTAAAGAAGCTCAGAGGGCTTCACGAATGGCTCCATTATTGTGAGGTGGCTGGGCCTGGAAATGAGTAGGAATGACCTCCACTTTACACATGGCCCCAGGTGAAAGGGAAAGCATCTTCTTTCTGGAGGGCTAACGTGCCCCTACCACTCCACTACTACTAATAATAATTATGGTGCACTTAATTATGTGCCAGGCACTGTAGTAAGCGCTGGGGTGGATATAAGCAGATTGGGTTGGACACAATCCCTGTCTCACATGAGGTTCATTGTTTCAATCCCCATTTTACTGATGAGGTAACTGAGGCCCAGAGAAGTGAAGTGACTTGCCTAAGGTCACCCCGCTCCTCTGCCGCTAACCTCCTCACTGTACCTCGTTCTCGCCCGTCCCGCCGTCGACCCCCGGAACCACGTCCTCCCCCTGGCCTGGAATGCCCTCCCTCCTCACATCCGCCAAGCTAGCTCTCCCCAGGAGAGGGGAAGGAGGGGAAGGGGGCTACGATGGAGAGACGTGATGGAGCGATGACCGATCTGGCTGCAAGAAACAAACAGGGCCTCCTCTACACTCTAAATTCCTTCAGTCAATCAGTCATACATATTGAGTGCTTACTGTGTGCACAGCACTGTACAAAGAATACAACAATAAACAGACACATTCCCTGCCCACAGAGAGCTTACAGTCTAGAGAAGGAGACAGACACTAATATAAATAAGTGACACATAATATGGACAGAAGTGCTGTGGGGCTGGGAGAAGAGCTTAATAAAAGGAGCAAGTCAGGGTGACGCAGAAGGGAGTGGGAGAAGAGGAAGGCCTCTTGGAGGTGGGCAGCGAACGTGTCTTCCACTTCTGTTACGTGGATCAGTGGAAAGATCACGGGCTTGGGAGTCAGGGGTCATGGGTTCTAATCCTGGCTCTGCCATTTGCCACAGTATGACTTTGGGCAAGTCACTTAGCTTCTCTGTGCCTCAGTTCCCTCATCTGTAAAATGGGGATTAAGAATGTGAGTCCCACCTGGGACAACCTGATTACCTTGTATCCCCCCAGCGCTTACAACACTGCTTGGCACATAGTAAGCACTTAATAAATACCGTCATTATTATTATTATTACTCTCCCAAGCCCTTAGTACAGTGCTCTGCACACAGTAACTGCTCAGTAAATCAGATTGATTATATGAGTGACTGATTGATTGGAATCCCCTTTATGGTTCAACCCCCAGATGAGAAATACCTGTTGTTGGGTAGGGACCGTCTCTATTGTTGCCAACTTGTACTTCCCAAGCGCTTAGTACAGTGTTCTTCACACAGTAAGCGCTTAAAAAATGATTGAATGAATGAATGAATGAAAGTACCTGCCCCCCACCTGAGCCCCTGTACCAAAAGGAGAAAAAAGCATCCCCTTTTAAATAATTCCTACCTGACACTCGTTGTTTCACCGGAACCATATTGCAGACAGTTCTGACATATTTTCACCCCTGCAGATGGGGAGAGTGAAACTCGGGGAAATTAAATATGTCAAAATATCATAGAGGTCAGGGGAAAGTCTGGAACTGAAACCTATCCAGTCTAGTTGTTTGTCCAGGACTGATTCGGTCAGTTTACATCCTCCACACAGGTTCCAGCATGCGGCCGGAGGATGGCACAGAAGGAGGAGACGAAGGTTGATGTTGTGAGATGAAGACTGATGTTTCTTGGTCTTTCTAGTGGAGGCATTTGCCTCAAGGAACCACCTTCTTCTGGATAAGAGAGTGCGGAAGCTTATCGGCTAAGGCCTTGCATTTGCTGGTCAAGGCCTTGCATTTACCCCTTCTCTCTCTTTGACCTTCTCCTCTGAGCTGTTTCAGCTCTAGGACTGCTTGATCCTGTTGGGTGAGCTTGATTACTTGACTGCCTCATAACAAGGAACCCAAGTACTCCTGAGCCTTGCTACTCAACCAAGCACATCCCACATCTAATTCTGGCCCAACAAAGGCAGACCGTGTTGGCATTCGTGGGATAGTGCAAAGCACACCTCTTTAGTTTCCAAATGAATGGAAATAACATATTCTTAGCCAGGCTAGCTAACTGCAAAGCCATTAAAAATGACTCACAGGAAAGCCAGAGAGGATGTGCTGGCCTCAGCAAAGGCCATCCGTTCTTTTATTAAGCAGGTCCCAGGGAAAAGATGGCCTGACTCCCGAAAACATAATGGTCAGAAATCTCGAAAGACTCCGGAGGATATTCTTCTGTTTTGGGGCTGGCAGCTAAATTCCCGGCTTCCAGATGTGGTGACGTCCAGGCAAAGGCAGAAGAACCGATACCTTAGTGAAGCATTGTAAAGTCTCCCCGTACTTTTTTATGGTATTTATTAAGCATTTACTATGTGCCAGGCATTGTACTAAGTGCTAGGACAGATACAAGCTAATCAGGTTAGACACAGCTCATGTCATGTCCGTGTGAACATGGGGTCCACAGTTTCAATCCCCATTTTACAGAGGAGGTAACTGAGGCACAGAGAAGTGAAGCGACCTGCCCAAGGTCACGCAGTAGACAAATGGCAGAGCCCGGATTAGAACCCAGGTCCTTCTGATTCCCAGGTTCATGCCCTATCCACTAGACCACACTGCTTCTCAGTTCCACTGTGGAAACACTGGCAGACTGCTTTGATAAGGAGCCCCCAAAATAATCGCCTGGAATCCCAGATAGAGGGAAGCAGTTATTCCATGGTATTTTTTGAGCGCTTACTGTGTGCATGGCACTGTACTGAGCATCTGGAAGAGTACAATAAAAAAATAGTTGGTAGACATGTTCCCTGTCCACAACGAGCTTCAATTCTAGAGGAGGAGAGGTGTATTTATTGTAGGTACATGTGTAGATATGTGAATGGGTGTTGGGTGGGAGGAAAGGTGGCATGTCTGATTGCTTCTCAATTGTAAAATAGGGATAAAATGCTTATTATCTCTCCCCCTTACACTGTGACCTTCATGCAATAATAATAATAATAATGGCATTTATTAAGCGCACTGTTCTAAGCACTGGGAGAGATACAAAGTAATCAGGTTGTCCCACATGGGGATCACAGACTTAATCCCCATTTTTCAGATGAGGTAACTGAGGACCAGAGAAGTTAAGTGACTTGCCCAAAGTCACACAGCTGACAAGTGGCAGAGCCGGGATTAGAACCCATGATCTCTGACTCCCAAGCCCGGGCTCTTTCCACTGAGCCACATAGGGACTACGTCCAACCTGATCATTTTATATCTAGCCCAGCGCTTAGTTCAGTGCTTGGCGCTTAAATGCTGCAATTATTATTATTAACAGGACAGTAGGAGTCAGTAGGAGTTAGGAAAAAAAGGATGCCACAAGGGCTAATGAAAGGAAAAAAAGACAAGCAGAGAAAATATCAGAGAAGCAGGAACAGGATTGTGAATCAAGAGACCTGAGTTCTAATCCCAGCTCTGCCCTAGCCCAGCACTGTGACCGTGGGAAAATCACTTAACCTCCCTGTGCCTCAGTTTCCTCCTATGTAAAATGGGGATCATCTCCTTACCTTTTAAGAATGTGAATCCCACATGGGACAGGGACTGTGTCATCTGACTGTCTCGAATCTATCCCAATACTTAGCACAATGTTTGGCCTATAACACTAAATAAATACCATAAAAGGAACAGATGGGAGAGAACATGTGGGCTGATAAGTGCAAGAGCGATTGAGGAGGAAAGCATGACTAGTTAAGCATCTCAGAATCGGGAAGAAAAACGGAAGGCTTTATGAACTGATGACTGTGGATTGTAAGCTCTTTGTGGGCAGGCATCATGCCTACCAACTCTGTGGCATTTTCCCAAGTGCGCAGTACAGCGCTCTGCACACAGTAAAGCACTCAATAAACACCACTGATTGATTGATTGACTGACTGATGAGTGGGTGAATGGCTAAGGATGTTCCTCTGAATTTTTAAATCACTCCCAAATCTTCAACTACCCTTATTCTAGGATACATTATCTCTATTTTAAAGCCCTCGATAGCACTATCCTATGCCTTGGTCGAGTGAGAGTAACAACCTGTTCCCCGGAAAAAAAAAACACTGACTCTTATTACCAGACTGGCATCATTATGGAAATGTTGAAGATTAGAATTCATTCAGCAGGGTCTGAATAAAAATAGGCTTAATCCCTATTTTACAGGCGAGGCTGTTGAGGACTAGAGAAGGTAGGTGACCTGTCCGTGGTCACACAGCAGACAAGTGACAGAGCCAGGATTAGAACCCAGGTCCTTCGGACTCCCAGGCCTGTGTTCTAGCCACTAGCGCTTAGTATAATGCTCTGCACACAGTAAGCGCTCAATAAATACGACTGAATGAATGACTCCCCACAGCACATATGCATCTATCTGTATATATCTGTAATTGATTGTTTTGTCTATTTGTATTAATGTCTGTCTCCCCCTCTAGACCGTGAGCTCGTTGTTGGGTAGGGACCGTCTCTATACGTTTCCAACTTGTACTTCCCAAGTGCTTAGTACAGTGCTCCGCACACAGTAAGCGCTCAATAAATACGACTGAATGAATGAATGAAAAGAGAAAAGTTGTTATCAAATATAAATGGAAAATGTCCTTTGCAGCGTGGCTCGGGCTTTGGAGTCAGAGGTCACGGGTTCAAATCCCAGCTCCTCCACTTGTCAGCTGTGCGACTTTGGGCAAGTCACTTCACTTCTCTGTGCCTCAGTTCCCTCATCTGTAAAATGAGGATTAAGACTGTGAGCCCCCCGTGGCACAACCTGATCACCCTGTAACCTCCCCAGCGCTTAGAACAGTGCTTTGCACATGGTAAGCGCTTAATAAATGTCATTATTATTATTATTATTATTCATCTGGGATTCCAGAAGTAACTATGGATGTGAAAATATGCAATCACTGCACACCCTGATGACCCTGGATCAGTTTAGTCAATCATCGACATTAAATCGAGCATTTTACTGGGAGCTTGGGCAGCATACTATAAAAGTAGGAGAAATAGTCCCTTGTGGTAGTAAAAGTAGTAGTATTAGTGGTAGTGATAATAGTAGCAGTAGCATTTATTAAGTACCCACTACCCTAGGCACTTGGGAAGTACAGAATAACAAGGTAGCAATACTCCTTCCCCACAAAGAGCTTACACTCCTAAGGGGAAAACAAATAGAATATACGCATATATTTTTAGTTAGTCTCCACAGCTAGTATGGCCAAAATAAATAACATTGAGCAAACATAGACGTTCTTGCTACGGAGGATGTAAATAAGTGCTGGGAATGTGAGCCGGTTGTTAGGTAGGGACCGTTGCCAACTTGTATTTCCCAAGGTTGCCAACTTGTATTTCCCAAGCGCTCAGTACAGTGCTCTGCACACAGTAAGCGCTCATAAATATGATTGAATGAATAAATGAATGGCTGAAGAGATGATACGGCAAAGGATGCTGGGCAACCGAGTTCACTGGAAACTTGAGCTGCGGGGCAATTTTTTCTTGCCGCAGTAGAAGGTTCTTGTTCCTATCTATCAGCAATGTGTTGGGCTTTCTGGATTGAACCTTCAACCATTTCATTCTCAACTCTACTTCTGACTGGGCTAAGTACTGTTGAAAATAGGGCAACTATCTGGGTCAGATAGGAAACCAGCAAAGATGTGGATGACATCAGCACGCTGATGGAAAGGCAATTGAAACGGTCTCACTTTCTTAGCACTCCGCCTCCCACGGGTTTTGAAAACAAGAAGCGATCATGTGGGAATCTCGCGCTTCACATGTGGACTGGTCATTTAATGACTTTACACCGCGTTCTCGGGGCAAAACAGGCATGCCGTTAGACCTCCACGCTTTCCAAAATTTCAAGCTCAACCAATTTTATTCTCCACATTATCCAAAGGCAGGCCAGCAATGTATAAAAAACTAGTTGCTACACTATGAGCCCCTTCCTTCCTCTCCCCCTCGTCCCCCTCTCCATCCTCCCATCTTACCTCCTTCCCTTCCCCACAGCACCTGTATATATGTATATGTTTGTACATATTTATTACTCTATTTATTTATTTATTTATTTTACTCGTACATATCTATTCTATTTATTTTATTTTGTTAGTATATTTGGTTTTGTTCTCTGTCTCCCCCTTTTAGACTGTGAGCCCACTGTTGGGTAGGGACTGTCTCTATATGTTGCCAATTGGTACTTCCCAAGCGCTTAGTACAGTGCTCTGCACATAGTAAACGCTCAATAAATACGATTGATGATGATGATGATATGATCGATCGATACGAGCTATTACAGTAGCTCCATGACCAGTCGAAAGGTTACTTCTACACATCTCCATTCGCAGCTGCTGGCTCGCTTCCTTCCTTTCTAATGGCATTTATTAAGCGCTTACTATGTGCAAAGCACTGTTCTAAGCGCAGGGAAGGTTACAAGGTGATCAGGTTGTCCCACGGGGGGCTCACAGTCTTCATTCCCATTTTACAGATGAAGTAACTGAGGCCCAGAGAAGTGAAGCAACTTGCCCAAGGTCACACAGCTGACAATTGGAGGAGCCGGGATTTGAACCCATGACCTCTGACTCCAAAGCCTGTGCTCTTTCCACTGAGCCATGCTGCTTCTCTAGCAGCGATATTTACCTATATTTACCTTTGATATTTACCTATCTTAGGCTAGTTAATATTATAATCATTATTAGCATTAGCATTACTACTATTATCTTTTTACTCCAAAGTTTCCTCTGAGTGAAAGGCCTCATTAAGGCTTCTGAAGTCCTTCTGTCCCTCAGACCCGTGCTCTATCCACCAAGCTACACTGCTTCATTTCTTCATTCATTCATTCAATCGTATTTATTGAGCGCTTACTGTGCGCAGAGCACTGTACTAAGCGCTTGGGAAGTACAAGTCGGCAACATATAGAGACGGTCCCTACCCAACAATTGGTCTAGAAGGGGGAGACAGACAACAAAACCAAACATGTAGACAGCTGTCAAAATCGTCAGAACAAATAGAATTAAAACTATATGCACATCATTAACAAAATAAATGCTATGCGGCTTCTTTGTATCCCTTAAACACTTGATATTCACCCCCCTCCAATCAATCAATCAATCATTTATTGAGCGCTTACTGTGTGCAGAGCACTGTACTAAGCACACGGGCTTTGGAGTCAGAGGTTGTGGGTTCGAATCCCGGCTCTGCCACATGTCTGCTGTGTGACCTGGGCAAGTCACTTCACTTCTCTGAGCCTCAGTTAACTCATCTGTAAAATGGGGATTAAGACTGTGAGCCCCACGTGGGACAACCTGATCACCTTGTATTCCCTCCCAGCGCTCAGAACAGTGCTTTGCACATAGTAAGCGCTTAACAAATGCCATTATTATTACTAAGTAATAATACCCTCCCATTTCCTCCATCTGCAATGTATTTCAATGTTTATCTCCCCCTCTAGACTGTATTCATTCATTCAATTGTATTTATTAAGCGCTTACTGTGTGCAGAGCACTGTACTAAGCGCTTGGGAAATACAAGTTGGCCAGCTCCTTGTGAACAACTCTATCATATGGTTCTCTCCCAGGGGCTTAGTACAGTGCTCTGCACACAGTAAACCCTCAATAAATACCACTGCTTGATTGATTAAAGAAGCATGAAGACTGAGTAAAGAGAAGTCAGGTCTGAGAGTCACGAGACTGGAGATCTAATTCCGGCTCTGCCACCTACATGCTGTGTGATCTTGGGCAAATCGCTTAACTACTCTGTGCCTCAGTTACCTCATCCGTAAAATGGGCAGTGAGACTGTGAGCCCCCCGTGGGACAGGGACTGTGTCCAAATGAATTTGCCTGTATTCACCCCAGCGCTTATTACAGTTCCTGTCACATAGTAAGCGCTTAACAAATACCATTGTCATCATCACATATTTATCAAGGGCACTTGGTCCCTGCCCTTGAGGATCTTGATATTATATTATTGTAATTATCATTACGTTTGTCATTATCATTACATTACATTTGGGGAAGCAGTGTGGCTCAGTGGAAAGAGCCCGGGCTTTGGAGTCAGAGGTCAGGGGTTCAAATCCCGGCTCCGCCAATTGTCGGCTGTGTGACTTTGGGTGAGTCACTTCACTTCTCTGTGCCTCAGTTACCTCATCTGGAAAATGGGGATGAAGACTGTGAGCCCCCCGTGGGACAACCGGATCATCTTGTAACCTCCCCAGCACTTGGAACAGTGCTTGACACATAGTAAGCACTTAATAAATGTCATCATTATTATTTATTATTATTTGTTAAATGCTTACTTTATGCCAAACACTATACTGAGCATTGTACAGAGATAATTAAATTGGACACAGTCCCTGCCCCACATGGGATGCACAGACTAAGGGGGAGAGAGAATAGGTATTGCGTGCCCATTCTACAGAAGTGGAATCTGAGGCCCAGAGAAGTTGAATGACTTGCTCAACGTCACACAGCAGGCAAGTGAGGGAGTTCGAATCCCAATTTTACAATCTAAAGGCAGACAAGTGACAAACACAATTCATTCACAAAGAGTTGGAGAAGGAGATTTAACACTTGTACTGAGAGCAGCTGGGCGGAAAAATCAACAAGAAATAAGCGTAAGTTAATGCAAATCGAGACTTTGCATAAGAGCTAAGGATAGAAGAGTTCATTCATTCATTCACTCAATCGTATTAAGCGCTTACTGTGTGCAGAGCACTGTACTAAGCGCTTGGGAAAGTACAATACAACGATAAGCAGTACCAATCCCTGCACACAAGGAGCTCACAGTCTACAGTTACAATAATAATAATAATAATGGCATTTATTAAGCGCTTTCTACATGCAAAGCACTGTTCTAAGCGCTGGGGAGGTTACAAGATGATCAGGTTGTCCCACGGGGGGCTCACAGTCTTCACCCCCATGTGACAGATGAGGGAACTGAGGCCCAGAGAAGTTAAGTGACTTGCCCAAAGTCACACAGCTGACCAGTGGCAGAGCCGGGATTCAAACCCATGACCTCTGACTCCAAAGCCTGGGCTCTTTCCACTGAGCCACGCTGCTTTCACTGTCTCCCCCTTCTAGACTGTGAGCCCACTGTTGGGTAGGGACTGTCTCTATATGTTGCCAGCTTGTACTTCCCAAGCGCTTAGTACAGTGCTCCGCACACAGTAAGCGCTCAATAAATACGATTGATTGATTGATTGATTTTACCATAAAAGGCTGTGGCATGGCCCTGACCCCCAGGCTACTTGGGAACTGTCTTCTGGAAGAGATGAGTTTTCAGGAGGGCTTCAGGAATGGGAGAGTCTAGTGGAAGGGGACGGAGATCCAAGTAGGATGAAGCAAACAATCAATCGTTCGATCGTATTTATTGAGCGCTTATTGTGCGCAGAGCACTGTATTAAGGAGGCCTTCCCAGACTGAGCCCCCTCCTTCCTCTCCCCCTCCTCCCCCTCTCCATCCCCCCGCCTTACCTCCTTCCCTTCCCCACAGCACCTGTATATATGTATATATGTTTGTACGTATTTATTACTCTATTTATTTATTTATTTTACTTGTACATATCTATTCTATTTATTTTATTCTGTTAATATGTTTTGTTTTGTTCTCTGTCTCCCCCTTCTAGACTGTGAGCCCACTGTTGCATAGGGACCGTCTCTATATGTTGCCAACTTATACTTCCCAAGCACTTAGTACAGTGCTCTGCACACAGTAAGCGCTCAATAAATACGATTGATTGATTGATTAAGTGCTTGGGAGGGTATACAACAGACATATTCCCTGCCCACAGGGAGCTGGCATAATAGAAAGAGCACAGGTTTGGGAGTCAGAGGCCTTCCCAGACTAAGCCTCAGCTTCCCCTCCCTTCCACGTCACGTAGCTCTCTTTGCTCTTCCCTCCCTTTCACAATTATTATAATACCACAATTATTATTATTCTTATCTACCCCAGCATTTATTACAGTGCTTGACATCTAGGAAGTTCCTAACAAGTATTATTATCATTATTATTATCATTGATATGGAATCAGGAGAATAATAAGCAGGGACCACCACCACCAAATGAGATCTTATTTTTAACTCTTTTTGGCTTCCTTCCAGAGGTTTTTCCTCCACAATGATGATAATAATAATGATGGTATTTGTTAAGTGCTTATGAGCCCACTGTTGGGTAGGGACCGTCTCTATATGTTGCCGACTTGTACTTCCCAAGCGCTTAGTACAGTGCTCTGCACACAGTAAGCGCTCAATAAATACGATTGAATGAATGAATGAAATACAGTGCTCTGCACACAGTGAGCACTCAATAAATACGATTGAATGAATGAATATACGTATACATCTGTAATTCTATTTATTTATATCGATGCCTGTTTATTTGCACTGACGTCTGTATCCCCACCTCCAGACTGTGAGCTCATAGTGGGCAGGGATTGTGTCTCTTTACGGCTGAACTGTACTTTCCAAGCGCTTAGTACAGTGCTTCGCACACAGTAAGCGCTCAATAAATGACTGAATGAATGAATGAATGAACTTATGTTGATATCTTTAATTCTACTACTGCCTCTTTGCTGCAATTTGTTTTACTGTCTCTCTCTACCCCACTAGATTATAAATTTCTTGAGGTCAGGGACCGTGTCTACCAATTCTAGTAAAGTATCCCAAAGCACTCATTCGTTACAGCGCAGTGCAAACTGTAGACGATGCATCAGTTGACTGATTTAGCAAGCACCTGGGCTAAGGTATTAGGCATTTCGATGGAGAGGAACGAAGGGGAAGATGCCAGAAACGTTGTCCACTGTGTGACTTTGGGCAAGTCACTTGTCTTCTCTGTGCCTCAGTTCCCTCATCTGGAAAATGGGGATTAAGACTGTGAGCCCCTCGTGGGACAACCTGATTACTTTGTATCTACCCCAGTGCTTAGAACAGTGCTTGGCACATGGTAAGCACTTAACAAATACCATCATTATTATTATCATCATTGTGGAGGAAAAACCTCTGGGAGGAAGCCGAAAAGAGTTAGATTAAGATCTCATTTGCTGGTGGTCCCTGCTTATTATTCTCCTGATTCCATATCAACAATAATAATAATGACAATAATATTTGTTGGGAACTTACTAGATGTC
Source organism: Tachyglossus aculeatus (assembly GCF_015852505.1). Lineage (NCBI taxonomy): Eukaryota > Metazoa > Chordata > Mammalia > Monotremata > Tachyglossidae > Tachyglossus > Tachyglossus aculeatus. The sequence goes on along the minus strand of NC_052085.1, from coordinate 19,470,380 downwards.
AAGCACTGTACTAAATGCTGGGGTAGATAATAATAATAATAATAATTGTGGTATTTGTTAAGCACTTAGCATGCACCAGGCACTGATCTAAGCACTGGGAGCCCTTCTAGACTGTGAGCCCACGGTTGGGTAGGGACTGTCTCTATATGTTGCCAACTTGTACTTCCCAAGTGCTTAGTACAGTGCTCTGCACACAGTAAGCGCTCAATAAATACGATTGATTGAATGAATGAATGAATGAATGAATGACAAGCAACTCGGGTTGGACACAGTCCCTGTCCCACATCAGGCTCGCAGTCTCAATCCCCGTTTTCCAGATGAGATAACTGAGGCACAGAGATGTGAAGTGACTCGTCCAAGGTCACACAGCAAACAAATGGCAGAGCTGGGACTAGAACCCATGACCTTCTGTCTCCCAGGCCTGTGCTCTAGGAACAAGATAATCAGGCCTCACATGGGCTTCAAACTCTAAGTAGGAGGGAGACCAGGTACTGAACCCCCATTTTGCATATGAGGGAACTGAGGCACAGAGAAGGGAAGCAACTTAACCGAGGTCACGAGGCAGACAACTGGCGGAGCCTGGACTAGAAATCAGGTCCTCCGGCTCCTAGGCCGGAGCTCTCTGCCCTAGGCCATGCTGCTTATCAAGGGCCTTCTTGTTTTCCAAATGATTTGCCCCTCATGTCATAACGCAGGGGGAGTCAGCCGTGTTCCCGGGAATGGAAGTACTTCATCCCTCTCCAAAAATATCTTAGAAGGAGCTGGCGGTTGAGAGGCACCGGCCGGAGAGCCCTGGAAGTCTAATGCACCTGCAAAATGATACACTTGTACTTTCTGAACAACCCAACCTTCAAGGATAATTTGCATTAGGTCACGGCAATGAGGTGCCTCGGGATTTCTAATTGTGCATTCCATACCAAACGACTGCTTAGGCAATGCGCCTGCTTAGCAAAGAGATTCAGGACCCTCTACCCCAGGGATCGGACGTCGAGGGAAAGAAAATCGGAGGACTGGCAGCGAACGATTTCTGTGAAAACGGAAAAGATGCCCGTCAGCACCGTGGCGTCCTTCTGTGGGGCCTGCCGTGTCCTTCTGTGAGCTCTCTCATCGGGTGTGTGCTAACGACGGGAGGGAAGGCCTGCTGAAAATTTTGCAGGCAGAGATTTCGGCCAGACGATAAGGTTATTTGAATTTATCAGAGAGGTTGACCTAGTTTTGGGCCGAGCGTCGAACAGCTCTCTAAAATAGAAACGTTCTCCTCGTCCTACAAGTCTCCCCTTGACAAACGTCGGGTGCGGACCTCGGTGGCTTGGGCTTTCTTTTCCCCTCCTGCTAGAAACGTCCTCACCCTTTTCCAGGACGACGGGTCATGCTGGCACTTTGTGTATCTTTCATTCATTCATTCAATCGTATTTTTTGAGCGCTTACTGTGTGCAGAGGACTGTGCTAAGCGCTAAGGGAAGTACAAATCGGCAACCTCTAGAGTCAGGCCCTACCCACAATAGGCTCACAGTCTAGAAGGGGGAGACAGAAAACAAAACAGTAGCTCTGGCTACTGATGCCAGAGGCTCCTGTGCCTCTTTGCTATCGTTTTACGGGAGATGGGAAGTGAGTCCCCGCAAAAGCAGCTTTTTGGGTCCCTGCCCCCCGGGACTGTTTAGTCTGGTTAGGTGCCAGTCAGTGAGCCGAGCAGAGGCCTCCCCGGGCATCTCTCGGGGCTCATGCAGGCTGGCAGGGCAGAGCAGGGGAGGGGAGGGCAGGGAAGGGGAGAGTGGGGTGGGGCTGGGCAGGGCAGATCAGGGCAGAGTGGGGCAGGGCAGGGCAGAGTGGGGCAGAGCGGGGCAGGGAAGGGCAGAGTGGGGCACGGCAAGGCAGATCAGGGCAGGGCAGATCATGGCAGGGCAGATCCGGGCAGGGCAGAGCAGAGCAGAGCAGGGCAGATCAGGACAGAGCAGGGCAGGGAAGGGCAGAGTGGGGCAGGGCACAGCAGGGCAGGAAAGGGCACAGCAGGGCAGAGCAGGGCAGGGCAGAGCAGGGCAGGGAAGGGCAGAGCAGGGCAGGGAAGAAGGGTACAGCAGGGCAGGGTAGATCAGGGCAGAGTGGGGCAGGGATGGGCAGAGTGGGGCAGGGCAGAGCAGGGCAGGGAAGAAGGGCACAGCAGGGCAGGGAAGAAGGGCAGGGCAGGGCAGATCAGGGTAGAGTGGGGCAGGGAAGGGCAGAGTGGGGCAGGGCAGGGCAGGGCAGAGCAGGGCAGAGACTGGGGCAGAGCAGGGCATAGCAGGGCAGGATAGAGCGGGATACGACGAGGCAGGGTGGGGCAGGGCAGAGAGTGGGGCAGAGCAGGGCAGGATAGAGCGGGATAGGGCAAGGCAGGGTGGGGCAGAGCAGGGCAGGGAAGGGCAGAGGGGGGCAGGGGAGGGCAGAGCAGGGCAGGATAGAGCGGGGTAGGGCAAGGCAGGGTGGGGCTGAGTGGGGCAGGGCAAGGCAGAGCGGGGCAGGGGAGGGCAGAAAGAATCAGCAGATGTGGATGGGCGACAGGGGTCCCGCGCCCGGCCCGGCCCCCGGCTGAGGGATCGGGGGCGTGGAGCGGGGCTGATGTCCGGCGGCAGGTGCGGCTGCCCAGGCCCCGCCCGGGACCGGCAGGACGAGGAGGAGGAGGAGGAGGAGGACGAGGAGGACGAGGAGGAGGAGGAGGAGGACGAGGACGAGGAGGAGGAGGAAGAGGAGAGGAGGAGGAGGGGGCGGCGCCTGGCTGGGCAGGGGAAAGGGGATCGGAGCGGCCCAGCCCCCCAGCCCCCAGCCCCCAGCCCCCCGGCCGGGGCAGGACCGGAGCCCGGAGGGAGGAGGCCGGAGGGAGGAGGCCGGAGGCTGTGGGGACACGAGGGGAGAGGAGGGGAGGGGGGGCCGGGACAGCCGGGAGAGCCGCTGCAGGTAGGCGGGGGCCGGCCGGGGGGCGGGGGGCCAAGGGGGGGCCGGGCTAGGCCAAGGGGGGCCCGGGCCGGGCCGGGTCGGGCCGGGCCGGACCGAGCGGCGCCGCCCGGACCCCTCCCCTGCGGCCCGGGCCCCCGGAGGTCCCGGGGGTCCAGTGGGGCAGACCCCGGGCATCTTCCCCGGACGGCCGCCGCTCCTCGGGGCTCCCACCGCCCCCCCCCCCTCCGCCCGTCATTCATTCATTCAACCCTATTAACCGAGCGCTGACAGTGTGCAGAGCACTGGGCTAAGCGCTTGGGAAGTACGCCCCCCAACCCTCGCCGCATAGTCATTCAGGCCGTGCTATTCGGCGAGCCCTTACCTTGCGCGAAGCGCTGCGGAGAGGCCGGTCCCGCCATGAAGAGGCTGTTTGCCCCGTCCTGGTCCTTCGCCAGCCGTGGCGGACCTCCCGTTCCGGGGCGACCTCTGACCTCTGACCCCCAGCCCCTCTCCTGCGGGCCCCGAGATTCTCCCCCATCTTCATCCCTCCCCATCTGCACTCCAGGACTCCCTCCTGTTTGAGGGGGAAAAAATATTCCCACTTCGGTAGGATTAAATCATAATGATGGCATCTAAGTGCTTACTATGTGCGAAACACTTTCCTAAGACCTTGATTTAGGGTTGGCCTCCGCTCGCATCCAAGAGCTGTGGCCTCGGAATCAGGTGGGGAGACGTGAGGATGGAGAGGTAGGACTCCTTGGGCACTAGAGAAATGTGGAGGACTCCTTCCTATTTGGGGAGGGGAAAAAATATTCCCTGTTCGGTAGAATTAAATAATAATGATGCTATTTAAGTGCTTACTATGTGCGAAACACTCTCCTAAGCACCGTAGACCCTGATTTAGGGTCGGCCTGCGCTCGCATCCAAGAGCTGTGGACTCGGAATCAGGTGGGGAGACGTGAGGATGGAGAGGTAGGGCTCCTTGGGCACTAGAGAAATGTGGAGGACTCCCTCCTATTTGGGGACGGGGAAAAAAAAATATTCCCAGTTCGGTAGAATTAAATAATAATGATGGTATTTAAGTGCTTACTATGTGCGAAACACTTTCCTAAGCACCGTAGACCCTGATTTAGTGTCGGCCTCCACTCGCATCCAAGACCTGTGGCCTCAGAATCAGGTGGGGAGACGTGAGGATGGAGAGGTAGGACTCCTTGGGCACTAGAGAAATGTGGAGGACTCCCTCCTATTTGGGGAGGGGAAAAAATATTCCCTGATCGGTAGAGTTAAATAATAATGGTGGTATTTAAGTGCTTACTGTGTGCGAAACACTCTCCTAAGCGCCATAGACCCCGATTTAGGGTCGGCCTCCGCTCACATCCAAGAGCTGTGGCCCCGGAATAAGGTGGGGAGTCGTGAGGATGGAGAGGTAGGACTCCTTGGGCACTAGAGAAATGTGGATGGAGAGTTAGAACTCCCTCCTATTTGGGGAGGGGAAAAAAATATTCCCAGTTTGGTTGAATTAAATAATAATGATGGTTTTTATTAAGTGCTTACTCTGTGTGAAACACTCTTCCAAAAGCCGTAGACCCCGATTTAGGGTCGGCCTCCGCTCGCATCCAAGAGCTGTGGCCTCGGAATAAGGTGGGCAGACGTGAGGATGGAGAGGTGGGACTCCTTGGGCACTAGAGAAATGTGGATGGAGAGTTAGGACTCCTTAGGCACTAGAGAAATGTGGTCCTCATTTTCTCTGATTTTCTGGGAAACTTTCAGACCGCGTTCACGCAGTCGATCTCTTTGGGTGGAGACCGGCAGAGAGGTAGGAAGACCACTGGGAAACACACATGCTGACGTCTAAAATTCTGAAAATTATTTTAGTCTTGTAACCTCCCCAGCACTTAGAACAGTGCTTTGCACATAGTAAGCGCTTAACAAATACCATTATTATTATTATTATTATTATTTCTGTAGTAGCGGTTCCCAGGGAGAATCATTGTCATTTTTGTCACCGCGTCATGGGCCCGTCGGTTCGATAGCCATGTGCTGTCATCGATTTTCAGATCGTTTTCTGACTGAGGAACGTGAGATGAGGATCCTCCCATCCATTCAGTAGAAAATTTGAGTCGTCAGCAACCGGTAAGCCTCAGAAGTATGTAAATACAAAGAAAAAAGTGACACCAACCATTTCTTTCCATTAGTCCACTTGAGGGAAAATAAAAGGGCAACTGTTAAAAATGGGTTCAGATTGGGCGGGGCAGGGGGGTTGTTAAATGTCTCTCTTAGCCACTTCCTTAGGCAGAAGTATACAGATGTATTTCTGGTCAGTCAAAATACCAAGTGCAGATTCGCTTCTCTGGAGGTGATGTATATTCCGGCCAGATTTGACTCACAGAAAAGTCATGTGCTCATTTCACAGCCTATTTGCTTTCATTTTAGTATACTGCAGTGACTCTTATTGAATAAGTCTCTGTAGAGACATTAATCAGTGGCATTTATGGAGTGTTTACTGTGTGCAGGGCACTACACGAAGCACTTGGGAGAGTACAGAAGGACAGAATTAGCAGATACGTCCCCTGCCCATAACAAGCTTACAGTCTGGAGGACACTTTTTAATATGACGTTTTTGGATTAACATTTTCAATTTCTCAGGCTGTCATTGCAGTTCCTTACTCTAGGCATCCGTATAAATTCAAAATAATACCAGACTCCTTCTGCCTTAAGTGTAGAGTGAAGAAGAGTTCCAGGGGTATAGAAAGATTTGGATGGTTAGTTTCTAAGAAGTGAGTCTGACCCGGGTGGTTAAATAGAAATACTGAATGTGGGTGGAGTACTAATCTATTGCAAAATATTGAGGCTTATGGGAGGGTGTAGTCCAACTTCATTATTTTATCTCCACCTCAGTGCTTTGTACAGTACTTGGCACACAGTAAGCACCTAACAAATAAAACAATTGGGTGCAATGCTGTAGTGGTAGAAATGGCATCTGTTGAGCTCTTTCACTGTGTGAAGCATTTAGCTAAGCATTGGGGAGAAGCGCCAGGGATTAGGTTGAACCTGGCCCCTGGCCCAAAGGCTCACAGTATAAAGGATGGCGGAGGGGTGGAGTAGGGGCATGCGAAGCGGTGGACAGACTAACAGGAACAGGATAAATTTAATAAAGCGACAATAGATGAACAGCAACTGTACATAAGTGTGGGCTGGAATAGGCCTCAGACCCCTCACTTCTTCAAACAGGCACATCCTTAGACAATTGTCACCATCTTTCCAACTTTTGACACTCTCGGGAGATTGTTCCCACAGAGGGCAGTGGGAGGATCTTGCAAATCTTCTTCTCAAGGCCTTGTTGGCTCCCTGGCCGCAGACAAAACGGAAGCAGTCCATTGAGGTTGGAGAGGGAAGCGGACTTTCTTCATGAAGCCAAACACTGAGGAATTTATTCAAACCAAATAATAGGAATAGTCAATAACATAAACCAAATGCTTAACTATAATCTACCCAAACTTTGTGAGCCAAAGAAGCTGAAATGAGACTCGTAATGATAGCCTAGCTTCTCATGAAATCCCAAAATGTTGAAGATGTTCAACATGTTTTTAATGTTGTTTTTTAAAACCCAAAATACAGTGACTTTCCTGCCAGACTTCCCCACTTCCTCGGGTCTCTCGTGGGACTGGAAACTGCTGACCAAATGAAAAAAATTCAAAAATTGAGTGCCAAAAGCTTTTGCTTAAGTTTGGAGCAAATTCATTCATTCACTCGTATTTATTGAGCGCTTACTGTGTGCAGACCACTGTACCAAGCGCTTGAGAAGTACAAGTTGGCAACATAAAGAGACGGTCCCTACCCAACAATGGGCTCAGTCTAGAAATATGAATACATTTAAATTGAAATGGGCTTGCTGGACTTCTGCTTTTGTTTAAAAAGGGATCAAGGATACTTAAAGTAAGCCTAACACAAAGAATAGTAATAGCGGGAAAAGAAAAAAAAAGATGTGAAAACAACCACTTTAATGTGAAACAAATGAATAATGAGACTTAATATCTTGCACAGAGCCTTGCCCATGTGGGTGCTTGATACGTACGTCCTTGCTCGCTGAGAGTTGCAGGTGGAAAACTGTCGGCTAGGTTTAAAGAAAAAAAAAGTATTTGTGTTGATTTTTTTTCTTTTTTTATGGTATTCAAGTGCTTACTATGTGTCAGGCACTGTTCTAAGCGCTGGGGTAAGTGCAGAGTATTCAGGTTGGACACAGTCACTTCCCATTTAGGGCTCACAGTCTAAATCCCCATTTTACAGATGAGGTAACTGAGTCACAGAGAAGTTCAGTGACTTGCTGCACCAGGTCACGCAGGAGGCAAGTGGCAGAGCTGGGACTAGAACCCAGATCCTTCGGACTCCCAGGACTGTGCGCTATCCACTAAACTCGCTGCTTCTCCTGTAAAAGGGCCATTTGCTACTCTTCATATGTAAAAAATTTAGTAAGCCTCCCTAGTGCTCCGATTTATCTGTAAATCAGACTCCTTTGCCGCTGTTTTATCAAGCAAAAACTCCTCACTGTTGATTTCAAAGCTCTCCATCACCTTGCCCCTTCTTACCTCACCACCTGTCTCTCCTTCTACAGCCCAGCCCACACACTCCGCTCCTCTGGTTCTAACCTCCTCACTGTGCCTCGTTCTCATCGAGTCCCGCCGTCGACCCCCGGCCCACATCCTACCTCTGGCCTGGAATGCCCTCTTTCCTCAAATCCGCCAAACTAGCACACTTCCCCCCTTCAAAGCCATACTGAGAGCTCACCTCCTTCAGGAGGCCTTCCCAGACTTAGCCCCCCTTTTCCTCTGCTTCCCCTCCCCTCCCCATCACCCTGACCCGCTTTCTTTGCGCTGCCCCCCGCTCCATAGCACTTGTGTATATATGGACATATTTATAATTCTATTTATTTTTATTCATGATGTGTATATATCTCAATTCTATTTATAATAATGCTACTGATGCCTATTTACTTGTTTTTGTGTCTGTCTCCCCCTGTCTAGACTGTGAGCCCACTGAGGGCAGGGATTGTCCCTATTTGTTGCAGAATTGTACTTCCCGAGCACTTAGTACAGAGCCCCGTGCCCAGTAAGCGCTCAATAAATACGATTGAATGAATTACTTTATTGTCTTCCCCAACCCATTTCAGAGCAGGTATTTGTATATGTAGCTCCAAATTTGGGGGTAGAGTATGGATTTTTCCATTCCCTGAGTCGACCTTAAGGAGCAGCATGGAAATTTCCCTCCACCTAATGACAGAAGGCTAGTGGGAGATAGGAGAAAGAAAGGTATCCGCAGTGACAGATACAAAAAAAAGTTACTTTGGAAAGGGATTCAGCGAGCGGAAATGTTAAGCTTTGGACTGTGACAGTGGTGAATGTGAAGTCTGTTTGCAGATTGTCCCTGACTCATGTTCCAGTCCTGGTTTTGCATATTTAAGAAGTTGGTTTACCAACTTGGCCCAATTTCCAGAATCAGGACTTTATCCTTTAAAAGATTGGTGAAGCCAGTGACTTTTTCTAAGTACTCCAAAACTGGGAGTCAGCCAGTCGCACATATCGAGCACTTACTGTGTACAGAGCACTGTACTAAGTGTTTGGGATAGGACAATACAACAATAAACAGACACATTCCCTGCCCACAGCGAGGTTACACTCTAGAAGAAGAGACAGACATCAATATAAATAAATCAATTACGACTATTTTGACTAGAGAAGCAGTGTGGCTCAGTGGAAAGAGCACGGGCTTTGGAGTCAGAGGTCATGGGTTCAAATCCCGGCTCCGTCAATTGTCAGCTGTGTGACTTTGGGCAAGTCACTTAACTTCTCTGGGCCTCAGTTCCCTCATCTGTAAAATCACGATTAATGTGAGCCCCCCCCGTGGGACAACCTGAGCACCTTGTAACCTCCCCAGCACTTAGAAGAGTGCTTTGCACATAGTAAGTGCTTAATAAATGCGATCATTATTATTATTAGTGGGCTGTAAGCTTGCTGTGGGCAGGGAATGTGTCTGTTTATTGTTGAATTGTATTCTCCCGAGTGCTTAGTACAGTGCTCTGCACACAGTGAGCACTCAGTAAATACGATTGAATGAATGAATCTATCTTATCACATACTACTTAGTAGCACCTGGCATAGTAAAATGACCCCTGAGTGATTGCAGAGGCATTTTAATTGTTCTCCAAAACTATTAATGGCAGATCTCCTTGAAAAGATGGAAATTATTCCTTTTTACATCAAATCACAATATCCCAGAAGAGCTGTTCGGCATTGCTTGGAGTTCTGCACTGCTTCTCTGAATATTCAATTAGAACTACAGTTAAAATAATTAACTGCTTGAGTGGAAATTTAAAAAGCTTGAGTTGATGTAGGACTGGCCCAAATAGAAAAAAGTAAACTGCATGTGGAATCATCTAAGGATAAGTTTTTCTCAGTCAGGTACCCTGGGTGGGTTTGATCCAAGTGGGAATATGTGTAACCCATATAATTTTCCTATAGGAAAGCGAAGCCTGTGAAACGATTTGGGTTTCATCCCCTTGATAAAGTAAAATAGAGGATTAAAGAGTCACTCGAGCCGTATCGGATCTGCACTTTCCGGGCTGGCCGAAGCCGGACGGAGAGATCGGGAGTCGCTGAAGTTTCCTTCATCCCCTTTCCAGAGTGACCAGTTTTACTTGGTGGGAAAACGGAATTAGGTAGGAGTCGTGTGTCCCTTTTCTTTCTCCCTCCCTACTCCACGTGGCAGACAAGAGAGCTCAGGAACCAGAGAGCAAGCTGAGCTGAAGATAAGGGAGGGTGCCAGAAATAGAGCTTTTTTTCTCCAAGGATTTGGAAGTGCCTTTGGATTTTTACCTTTAGGGCTGCTTTGGTGTCTGTAGAGCTCCCTGTGGGCGAGGATCATGCCTATACTGCTAGACTGTACTCTTCCAGGTGCTTAGTACAGTGCTCTGCACACAGTAAGTGCTCAACAAATATGACTGGCAGACTATCTGTAATTTATGTATATTGATGTCTGTCTGCCCCTCTGGACGGAAAGCGTGTTGTAGACAGGGAGTGTGTCTGTTGTACTGTTTATATTGTACTCTCCCAAGCACTTAGTACAGTGCTCTTCATACAGTTAGCCCTCAGTGAATACCACTGATTGACTCTATTGTACTGTACTCCCCAAAACACTTAGTGCTCTGTAACCAGCACTCAATAAATAATCGGTAATATTTGCTGAGCACTTTGTGCAGAGCACTGTACTAAGCACTTGGGAGAGCACAACCCAACAATATAACAGACACATTCCCTGCTCACAACAAGCAAGGTGGGGCAGAATCTTCATTCCACAGTCCAGGATCCGTGGAGCCGCTTTAAAGTAATCCGCATCTCTGTCGACGTAGCTGAACTCAGCCTCACCTCTGGGAAATACAGACATGATTGTTTCCGTGGAAGGGCCGGATAGTTTGTTCCTGGGCATATGTGTGGGCTTTGCCGCTATTGCACTGCAGTTCTTTTTTATCCTCGATTCCTGACACAGGGCGAGGGAGGAACAGTGGATTCTGAAGACCAGGACCGGGTTCAACCCAAACCCTTCAGGGAAATCACTATAGAGTGTTTTTTTACTGGGAGAAAATTGGGATCATCTAATTTGTTACTACGTTAAAGTTATTATCTCCTCCTACCTAGACTGGAATCCCCATAAGGGACAGGGTCTGTGTCCAACCTAGTTACTCTGTATCTACCTCAGAACCTGGACCAGTGCTGGACGCATAGTCAGTGCTTAACAAATATTTTTTTTTATCATCGTCTAGTTTCCCAGCACGGATCTGTCTGGCAGTCCCACTGCTTGAGAGAGGGAGTGAAAATAGTGCTTTTCAAAGGTGTCAGGCTTTCTTCAAAGATATACCCAAAGAATCTCTCTCTGTCCAAGCTCACATGCATCGAATATCGTCAGAATTGTTTCCTTTGTATACAGAGGAGAGCCATTTCTATACTATTTATCTCTCTAGGCTTATATCTCCAGATATTACTGGTCCTTGTAATTGAAGATACCACCGGTGGTGAAATTCACCTCTGAGTGTGTGTTTGAATGAAAAGGGCGATGCAAGACCCACAGTCCTGACCACACTGTGCCCTTATAATAGGTGTTCCTCGTTGAACTGATGTCTTTGTTGCGTGCTGTGCTCAGTGTAGTTTTCGCTTCCGCATCTTGTCTCGCGATTTGGTCAGGGCTGCTTCGTTTTTGATTGCAGTGTGTCATGCTGATCTGTCTGTGGTAAACGGCTCCCAGCTTTCATCTGCGTTTCAGCGCCGTCGAAGCCTATATTTTACCTTTTCCTTCGGATATTTCCTCTAAGCCCGCTGTTTTCAGTTTCCCAATTTCCAGTCACCATCCAGCAGCCGTGTGGGCATCCAGCTAGGGTCTGTTCTCCTTATGGGAGAGCCAGTGTGGCCTAGTGGAAAGAGCACAGGCTTGGAAGTCAGAGGACCTGAATTCTAATTCCTGCTCCGCCCCTTGTCTGATGTATAATCTTAGGCAAGTCAATAATAATAGTAATTATATTATGGTATTTGTTAAGCACTTGCCATATGCCAGGTACTGTACTAAGCCCTGGGTGGATACAAGCAAATCGGTGTGGACACAGCCCCTGTCTCCCGTGGAGCTCACAGTCTTAATCCCTATTTTACAGATGAGGTAATTGAGGCACAGAAAATCAAAGTGACTTGCCCAAGGCCACAGAGCAGACAAGTGGCTTACTTCTCTGTTCCTCAGTCTTTTCATCTGCAAAATGGGGATTCAGTATCTGTTCACCCTTCTATTTAGACTGTGAGGCCCGTGTGTGACCTAATTATCTTGTCAGTTCAGTGGTTGGCACATAGTAAGTACTTCCCAAGCGCTCTGTACTTCCTAAGCGCTTAGTACAGTGCTCTGCACACAGTAAGCACTCAATAAATATGATTGATAGTAAGCACATAACAACTACTGCAGTTATTATTATGTTACCCACTGAGTATAGCCTATAAGTGATGCTGGAGGAATTGTTCAGATAATCAGATTTGGTGTCTGGGTGTGTTCAGATCTCTCAGCCTTAGGGAAGATTGACCTGTGATTTGGTGTAGAGCTCTATCTATAGTCCTCACCTGTAAATGTTCAATAAGTACTATAGATAAATAATAACAAACAAATACCAGTGAAGCAGTGTGGCAGAGTGGAAAGAACAAAGGCGTGGGAGTCGGATGACCTGGAGTCTAATCCCAGCTCCACCACCTCTGTGCTGTGTGACTGAGGACAAGTCACTTGGCTTTTCTGTGTCTCAGTTACTCATCTGTAAAATGGAGATTAAAGCTGTGAGCTCCATGTGGGACAAGGATCCAGAGCTTAGAACAGTGCTCCGCACATAGTAAGCGCTTAACAAATACCATCATCGTTATTATTATTATTATTTGATGTACTCCAGCTCTTAGTACAGTGCCTGGTACATAGTAAGCACTTAACAAATCCCATTAAAAAAAATGCTGTTGATGAGCTGATATCACAGTCTTTGCCAGCCTCCCAGAGGACATGTTGAACCATCTTGATTTGATTTTTCTACTTCCTTGTATGCCTTTAAAGTGTTGCTCAGGATGTTGACTCTGCAACAGAATGTTTAGCTCTGTATATAGCTTTCCTGGTGCAGATGGATGCATTCCTTCAGTTTCCTTGAGCGGTATCAACCCAAAATGCCTGGGGGAAGCTATTTACAATCCTTTGCGTGTTTTCTCAAGAGGGTGCCTCTAGCATGCTGTTGTCTGCCTACAGACATTTTTGAATGACTCTCCCTCTCTGTAGGACTTTGAGCAATGCTTGAAATCTGTTTGATTTGGAAGACTTTCCTGGGAGAGTGGAAATGAATTGTAAAAACCTGCATTCCAGGTCTCTTGTAAATGTAACCTAAATTGGGCTGGGCTCTCTAGGCATCTTTGCTTGATTCCATTGGTAATGGACAATGGATTGGACAAGGCATTCCCAGCTTCAGCGTGGCCCGGCTGCTCATGGAGTTGCCTACTAGTTCTACTGATGATGATAGTAACAGTAATTGTGGTATTTTTTTAAGTGCTTAGTATGTGCTGAGCACTGTACTGAAAACTGGGGTAGATACAGGAAAATCTGATAATAATAATAATTGTGGTATTTAAGTGCTATGTATGTGCCGAGCACTGTACTAAGAACTGGGGTAGATATGGGAAAATCTGATAATAATAATAATAATTGTGTTATTTCAGCACTATTTGCCAGGCACTGGGGTGGATACAAGCAAATCGGGTTGAACACAATCCCTGTCCCATGTGGGGCTCATAGTCTCAATCCCCATTTTACAGATGAGGTCACTGAGACACAGAAAAGTGAAGTGACTTGCCCAGGGTCACACAGCAGACAAGTGGTGGAGCTGGGATTAGACCTTTGCTCTCCCAGGCCTGTTCTCTATCCATTACGCCGTGCTGCTCCCAGACCCACATGGTACTCATAGTCCAAGAGGGAGGGAAAATGAGTATTTAATCTCCATTTTACAGATGAGGAAACCTGAGGCCAGAGAAGGTAAGGGACCGCGTGCCTAAGGGTACACACAGAAGGCAAATGGCGGATCCAGGATTCGAACCCAGGTCCTGTGATTCCAAGGCTCACGCACTTTAAATGAGGCCCCATTGTCCCTCAATCTTCCCCTTGAACCTCAGAATCTTAATAAGCCGCTCAGGGCAGAATCTTAATGAACTTTTCAGAGCAGTCATTCTTTAAGGGTATTCCCAGAGTCCCGATCTTCAGAGGGTATCTAATACTTCGTCAGGTCTGTGAAAACTATGTAGAGGTCTTTTTGCTCTCCCTGGATCTGGCATGTTGCAAAGATCGTGTCCAGTCCTGAATCCTGCGGAGTTTGGTCAATGGCCAGTCCAGGAATACTCTGGCTGGGATCTTGCCGACAATAGAGAAAAATGAGTCACCTTGATAATTATATAATCCACCATTTTGCTTATCTTCCTGAAGGTGGTGATGATGGTGGCCTCTGCTTAATTGTATTTACAGGTCCACGTGATGTCTTTAACAACGTGTAGAAAGTCCTTGGCCTCCCAGTGGCCCGCCCAACCTGGTTATCTCTTTCACTTTGGTATCCCGCCACCCGTCAGGAAGGTTCCTGGGTTTAATTCGCAAGTCACGATGCAAGTTTCTGAAAGCTTCGCTCTTGTCCATGGTCTGGGGGGGCCTCAAGGGGCTGTTGATGCAGGAGCTGTTTTCCCTGCAAGTTAGACCTTTTATTTCAGTCATTTGGGTCAAACAACTATTTGGAGACTTTGCTTATCCATATAATGTGTAACTTGACAGTTCCCTGGAGGGGAATGGCGTTAGGTGGAGTGGAGAAATGCCCTCTTGTCAGTTACAGTAGGAATTGTGTTTGCCGTCCTTACGGGTGTGTTGGGATATTAGTGAGGAGCTCCTTGCAGATCCGTTCCTTAGCCAGGAGAGTAACCTTTAGCTCTCTTGGCAATTTGGAGGCCTCTTTCTCACACAATTGTAGTCAGGGTGAGTTCGGAGCGAATCAGACAACGAGCCATGTAATATAATAATAATAATGGTGGTATTTGTTAAGCGCTAACTATGTGCCAAGCACTGTTCTAAGCGCTGGAGGGGATACAAGGTAATCAGTTGTCCCACGTGGGGCTCACAGTCTTAGTCCTTATTTTACAGATGAGGTAACTGAGGCACAGAAAAGTTTAAGTGACTTGCCCGAAGTCACACAGTTTAGGGATCCTGTACATTAAATCTACTTTCAATGACCTTGGCATACTCTCGTGTGTAGCACAGACCTTTAAGGATTTAGGTGTACAATGAGAATAATAATAATTGCTATCTTTGTTGAGCACTTACTACGTGTCAGGCACTGCGCAAGATGATCAGATTGGGCATAGTCCTTGTCCCGTGCGGGGCTGATAGTATAAGGGGGAAGGTAAACAGATATTGAATTGCCTTTTCCAGGTAAGGAAACTAAGGCACAGAGAAGAAAGTGATTTGCCCAAAGTCACGTAGCAGACAAGTGGCAGAGCTGGAATTAGAACCCGGATCCTCTCGCCCCCAGGTCTGAGCTCTTTCCGCTAGGCCATGCTGCCTTTCCACTTTGGTAAGGGTAATTTTGTTGTGGCTAGGATGGAAGAGAGTAACTACCCTGCGCGGGACTTCCCCAGGTTATATCACCCCATGATACAGACAGACTGGGGGTTTGGCCAGTATCGATTGCTCACTTCCAGTTTAAACAACCCAGGGACACAGTAAAAATTGTGGATGCCTTAGCCCAGCTGGAAACTAAATCCTTCTCCGCTTCCTCCCCATCTGGGCAGAGATCAGGCAGTCAACAACAAATGGCTCAAGGAGGAAGTTTTGCCTCCAGTTTGTGCCAGGTTTTTAAGGCAAAGAAAGCAGCATAGCCTAGTGAAAGCCTAAAAGTAAAAAGAAAAGCCTAGGTTCTAATCCCAGCTCCACTAACTTGTCTGCTGTGTGACCTTGGTCAAGTCACTTAATTTCTCTGTGCCTCAGGTACCTCATCTGTAAAATGGGGATTAAACACTATTCCAGTTTAGACTGTGAGCCTCACTGTGAGCTGGAGACTCTGTCCAACCTGATTATCTTGCATCTACGCCAGCTTAGTGCCTGACACATAATAAGCACTTAGCAAATACCTTTTTTTTTTTAAAGGGGGCTACAAGAAACCCCTGAGCAGATAATCAAAGGAGTTCTTTGGGAGTCCTCTAGAATGTAAACTCGTTGTGGGCAGGGAACATATCTACCAATGCTGTTGTACAGTGAGTAAGCACTCAATAAATACGATTGAACTGTTACTGTTATTTAATACGATTAAATACTGTTGAACTGGGGAGGCCACTCTAATTTAGAAACGGGCCGTGCCGTTGTCGATGAATTATCTCCATCTCAGTCAGAGGAATGGCTGTCCAAGACAGCCATTGACCACCTTGACAAACTCTGACCATCTAATGCATCACTGGAAGATGCTTTAACAGGTGAAGAAGAATTTATGACCTCCCTACCACCAGCTAAAACTGGGGAATTAAAAAGTCAGTGTTTTCAAGAGAGGTGATGAATTCATCAAAGTGATCGAAAAAAAACTTGAGAGAGAAGTTCAAAGTGCTATTCAGATATTTGGAAGAAGGTAGGCCGCTACTGGCTACTTTGTCAAGAGAAGAAGGCAGTTCATCCTAAATTGAAAAAATTTTTCAGTAATGTTAAAAACCATTTAGCAGAAAATGATCTCCTCAGGCAGCCTCCTGCAGTCAATCGATGGTGTTTTTTTCAATCAGTGGTATTTATTGAGTACTTACTGTGTGCAGAACACTGAATAAGTACTTGGGAAAGCCAAGTGCCACAAAATTGGTAGGCGTGATCTCTGCCCTCAAAGGGCTTACAGTCCACAAAGGGAGAGAAGCATTAAAGTAGATTAGGAGTAGGGGAAATAGACTGCAAACGACAGCCCCACCTCACCCAAACGAAAATTCTATTTTGGGTCTTCAAATCAGACTATTAAGAAAAATGAAAGCATTGATTTTCTAATAAAAAATGTATAATTAGGATGTTATAAAGACTGATGCTAAGGAGGGTGGAAGGATGTAGTATTGGCATTTATAATGAATAACAATCGTGTGTGGATTTTTAGTAAGATTTTGAGTAGCCTTTCAAACATACCACCTGGGTTACGAATGAACGGAGTTACCATACTCTTCCAACCTGATAAGAAAAACCACATTTTCTCTTGTGGTTACCAGAGTGTCAAAACTCCATATAAGTTTTCACTACAGTCTAGAATGTCCTCCCTCCACACATCTGCCAAACTAGCTCTCTTCCTCCCTTCAAAGCCCTACTGAGAGCTCACCTCCTCCAGGAGGCCTTCCCTGTCTGAGCCCCCCATTTTTTCCTCTCCTCCTCCTCCCCTCCCCATTGCCCCCCCCACCTCCCTCTTCTCCTTCCCACAGCACTTGTATATATTTGTACATATTTATTACTTTATTTGTACATATTTACTATATTTTATTAATGATGTATATATAGCTGTAATTCTATTTATTCTGATGGTATTGACACCTGTCTACTTGTTTTGCACAGAGTAAGTGCTTAATAAATGCCATCGTCATAATTATTACTATTATTATTATGAGGTGGTCGGGCCCAGGAGAAATCCTGCAAAATAACTGGATAACTTGGATTAGGTTGCAGAGACTGCAGTGGCTACCAAGACGACTGCTTGTTTAGCCTGGCATTAGCGCTTAGAACAGTGCTTTGCACATAGTAATCTGAGGTCACTTCAACTGTAAACCTCGAAGCAGCGTGGCTCAGTGGAAAAGAGCCCGGGCTTTGAAGTCAGAGGTCATGGGTTCAAATGCCGACTCCGCCAATTGTCAGCTCTGTGACTTTGGGCAAGTCACTTAACTTCTCTGGGCCTCAGTTCCCTCATCTGGAAAATGGGGGTGAAGACTGTGAGCCTCCTGTGGGACAACCTGATCACCTTGTAACCTCCCCAGCATTTAGAACAGTGCTTTGCACATAGTAAGCACTTAATAAATACCATTATTATTATTATTATTAAATGGGGCCTACATTTTAAAAACCTTCAAATGCCTTTCACAGCCTACTACCCCTCTGCCCGCCTAGATCCAGAAGGTTCTAGACAAGGAAGAGTGTTGTGGTTTAGGGTGTTTTTTTTTCCCTCCCGAAAATCAATTCTTTCATGCTTGTTCTCAGCCCTGAAGGCCCAGATCGAGCCTCATCTGGCAATCTTTATGGAAGAAAGACTCCATAAATCACTATTTGGAGGGCTATTTGATTAATGAAAGTTCTGCAACAGACTGCAGACCTTAACACAGTGTTTCAGAACACCTGGTGATTTCAAATGGTACTTTCTGTTCATCCAGAAAACTAAGTGCATTTATTCCTCTTTGTCCTTTCTACCTCTATGCTCTGGCCAATGCAGAAATCTGATTAGAGCAAAATTGTTTGTTTTTTAATGTAATAGAGGGATGGCCTATGATATTTTGTTTGGTGGTAGATAATAATTATGATGGCATTTGTTAAGCACTTACTATGTGCAGAGCACTGTTCTAAGCACTGGGGAGGTTACAATAATAATAATAATAATAATAATAATGGCATTTGTTAAGCGCTTACTACGTGCAAAGCACTGTTCTAAGCGCTGGGGAGGTTACAAGGTGATCAGTTGTCCTCCGGGAAACAATAATAATAATAATGATGGCATTTGTTAAGCACTTACTATGTGCATACAAGGTGATCAGGTTGTCCCATGGGGGGGCCCACAGTCTTAATCCCCATTTTACAGATGAGGGAACTGAGGCCCAGAGAAGTTGTGACTTACCCAAAGTCACCCAGCTGACAATTGGCGGAGCCAGGATTTGAACCCATGACCTCCGACTCCAAAGCCCTTACTCTTTCCACTGAGCCACACTGCTTCTCTGCTTCTCTAGATGAAAAACTAGTGAATCTATTTTTCTCATTCTGTTGAGGGAGGTGTCTATTGTGCATTCTGCAGCGCTTTAAAATAAGCGGTGTGTCATTGTAGGCTGAGAGTAAATGATTCCATGGCATAGTTGGGAAAAATATGGTCTAAAGAAAAGAACGTGACACATCCTAGCCAAAGTGGAAATTGTGCAGCTGTCCTGGTTTGGATGTAGCGATTTCACAAGGGTGATGGAATGTAGTCATGTACTTCCCTCTACCTAAAAATTTCAAATCCAGTGAGGAGCAGCACGGCCTGAATGGAAAGACCACGGGCCGGGGAATCAGAGGACCCCGGTTCTAGTTCCAGTACGACGACTTGTCTGCTGTGTGCCCGAAGCAGTGTGGCCTAGGGGTAGAACACAGGCCTGGGAGTTAGAGGACTTGGGTTCTAATCCTGACTCCTCCACTGGTCTGCCGTGTGACCCTGGGCAAGTCGCTTATCTTCTCTGTGCCTCAGTTACCTCATTTGTAAAATAGGGATTAAGACTGTGAGCGCCTTGTGGGACAGGGTCTGTGTCCAACCTGATTACCTTGTATCTACCCCAGCGCTTAGAGCAGTACCTGGCACATAGTAAGCACTTGACAAATACCATAAAAAAGAAAAAAAAAGGCAGTTACTTCTCTGTTGCTCAGTTTCCTCATCTGCAAAATGGGGATTTAATACCTGTTCTCCCTCTTACGTAGACTGCAAGCCCCATGTGGGACCTGATTATAATAATAATAATAATGACGATGGCATTTATTAAGCATTTACTATGTGCAAAGCACTTTTCTAAGCGCTGGAAAGGTTATAAGGTGATCAGGTTGTCCCACGGGGGGCTCACAGTCAATCCCCATTTTACAGATGAGGTAACTGAGGCACAGAGAAGTTAAGTGACTTGCCCAAAGTCACACAGCTGACAATTGGCAGAGCCGGGGTTTGAACCCGTGACCACTGACTCCAAAGCCCGGGCTCTTTCCACTGAGCCACGCTGATTATCTTATAACTACTTCAGGGCTTAATACAGTGCTTAGCACATAATAATTGTGGTATTTGCTAAGCGCTTGCTGCGGGCCAGGCACTGCACTAAGTGCTGGGGTGGGGTGGAAGCAGCGTGGCTCAGTGGAAAGAGCCCGGGCTTGGGAGTCAGAGGTCATGGGTTCAAATCCTGACTCCACCAATTGTCAGCTGTGTGACTTTGGGCAAGTCACTTAACTTCTCTGTGCCTCATCTGTAAAATGGGGATTAAGACTGTGAGCCCCACATGGGACAACCTGATCACCTTGTAACCTCCCCAGCGCTTAGAACGGTTCTTTGCACATAGTAAGTGCTTAATAAATGCCATAAATAATAATAAATAATAATACAAATAAATCGGGTTCATTCATTTATTCATTCAGTCTTATTTATTGAGCACTTACTGTGTGCAGAACACTGTTCTAAGCTCTTGGGTGAGTAAATGCAACAATAAACACAATGAGCTTACGGTCTAGATTGGATGCGACAGACATCATTATAAGCAAATCAAAGGGTTGGACACATTCCATAATAAGCACACAGTAAGCAC
The DNA here is from genome assembly GCF_015852505.1 of Tachyglossus aculeatus. NCBI lineage: Eukaryota > Metazoa > Chordata > Mammalia > Monotremata > Tachyglossidae > Tachyglossus > Tachyglossus aculeatus. The sequence continues at coordinate 19,450,374 of NC_052085.1, read as the reverse complement.
TTAGCAAATACTATTTTTAATATCATAAGTGGGTCAGGTGGGAAATTGGCAGTCCTGGCATCCAAGGTGATTCAACATCTCCAAACTCTGGGGAAACTTTGGAATCCCCGGAACCTCCCCAAGAGTATGAGCTTGGAGACCCGAGCTAGCTGGGAGTCTCCCCAGAGGATAATTTGGGCTAATCATTTCCGTAATGCATGGCGGAGTGGGTAGAGCACAGGCCTGAAGTCAGAAGATCATGGATTCTAATTTTGGCTCCATCGCTTGTCTGCGTGTGACCTTGGTCAAGTCACTTAACTTCTCTGGGCCTCCGTTACCTCATCTGAAAAATGGGGTTTGAGACCGTGAGCCCCAAGTGGGACAGGGACTGTGTCCAACCCGATTTGCTTGTAATAATAATAATGATGATGGCATTTATTAAGCGCTTATTATGTGCAAAACACTTTTCTAAGCTCTGGGGAGGTTACAAGGTGATCAGGTTGTCCCACGGGGGGCTCATAGTATTAATCCCCATTTTACAGATGAGGTAACTGAGGCCCACAGAAGTTAAGTGACTTGCCCAAGGTCACAAAGCTGACAATTGGCGGAGCTGTGATTTGAACCCATGACCTCTGACTCCGAGGCCGGGGCTCTTTCCACTGAGCCATGCTGCTTCTCTTAAGTATTAGGTTGCCAGGATGGGACACATGTAATTGAGTTTTTTTGTTTTTTACTAAAACAAGTGACCAGTATTTCAAATCACAGTTTTTTCCTGTTATGCTGGAGAAACCCTTATTCCTACCATGCTATAAGCAGTATGAAGTCTCCTGATTAAACCTATAAACTCGTAAAACCTCCCATGTGAGTCAGAGATGGCATCAGTCCCTGGCTCCTGGTAACCACTGTAAGCTCCTTAAGGTGAGGATTGCTTTTATCAACTCTATTGCATTATACTTTCTGAAGTACTTAGAGTGCTCTGCACACAGTATGGTCTCAATAAATACCTCTTATTTTCAATGGTACAGAACTGGCAGGGGAGATTATTTTAATAGACTTCATTAAGAAATTACTGAATTTGTTGGGGAATATCTTGGGTCCATTATTCTTTCGACTCCTCCTCCAGACATACGGTTTTGGAAGAACGTTGGCCGTAGGATGGATGTCTTCCTTTAATGCTTTGAGAATATTCTGTGGTTAGCATCCATGATTTAGAGTACTGAAAAAATTCCTTCTAAGGATGTTTTCTAGAATTTTCTGAATTCATTTTTTAAGAGTTCTTCTTGATCGTTGGCTCTCTTTAACGGCAGAACATTATTCCTGTCCAGACACCAGTTATGCATTTCACCCCACACCCCAACTCTCTTTTTCTCTTCTTGAAAAGGAAACCTTTTTGCAAATTTCCCTTGGTGGCGTGCGCCTGGAACAAAGGAACTGAGTAGAGCAGCTGGCCTCGCAGCCACTCAAGTCCGTCTATTCCTTTGTTCTATGTACATGCTGCAGGAAAAACCTATAACAAGCTAGCAGGACACCAAGGTAGCATAGATTTTTATCCAGATTACTTGTATTTAGTGCATCAGGGCCTTTACACTGAGCTAAGTATCTTAGTGGATAAAAAAGTAAACTAATACGCTCCTATCCTCCCAAACTAAGACATTGGTTTTGATTAATGTACACGTATTTCTATGCAAAGTAGCAGTAATGACTGCAACTTTCGTGCCCGAAAGAGAAGGCCTTTGATTTCTTTTCCTATGAAATTTCTATTGTTTTGTCATCTTCTTATTTTAAGCCCTTTGGTGTCATGAGGTACGTGATGTTCCATTGCTCGTATCGACAGTGGGAGCCATTAAGGTAGACTCTCTTGACGGATGGAATTCGACCTATTGGAGCCTTCAGGGGGATCGTCTCTGCCTGGGACCATCAGCACACTGTCTGAAAAGCGCATAATACCGTGCTCTACACACAGTAAGCGCTCAAAAATATGACTGAATGAATGAAAAGTGTCAGGCTTGAAAGGCGCATTCCTTTGTGGCCCATTTTGACCAACTTCCCCTCCAAGCTGAGACTTTGTTTGCCTCCGGCCGGCGCTTATAAAGGCCGAGCGGGTTTGGAGCCCCCAAACTGCTAGAGGAGTCCCCGGCTGGGAAGTTCAGCCGATCATAGACTAGGCGGGTGGAGAACGGCTTGGATTTGGGATTCCCCGTGGAACTTGGATCTATTTGGAAAGACCGAGTTTCCAGAGCCCCTTTCAGGTTGCTTGGGGCTACCAAGCTAGTCGAAGATGGGGCCAGAACAGACCCATATTTATATGGATATATATTTATTTTATTTATTTTATATTTAATATAATATATATTATATTTATTTATTTATTTTACTTGTAGATATCTATTCTATTTATTTTATTTTGTTAGTATGTTTGGTTTTGTTCTCTGTCTCCCCCTTTTAGACTGTGAGCCCACTGTTGGGTAGGGACTGTCTCTATATGTTGCCAACTTGTACTTCCCAAGTGCTTAGTACAGTGCTCTGCACACAGTAAGCGCTCAATAAATACGATTGATGATGATGATGATGATCCATCCTGAGAATCCCACACCCACCTTGGGCTTCATGAGTGCTTGCTTTTATGTGTGGGCCTGGCTACATATGACACTCGAGGTGACTAACCACATTGAAGCAGCACTCCGTGTGCTCCTGAACCGATCGAGCCATGGTATTTGAGTATTTACTGTGTGCGGAGCACTGTACCAAGCACCTGGGAGAGTGCAGTACAATAGGGTTAGTAAACACGATTCCTACCCTCAATGAGCTTACATTCAAGACGGCTACCGAGCATACCACAGTCTGGCACTCTGACAATACGTTGGCCATTTCTTTTTCGGGATCCTCCCTCCTCACTTCCACCGTCCCCTGAAATAAAACCATCTCTGCTACCCTCGGGGACGGGTTCGTTCTGCAGTCGCCACGGCGAGAGTGAGAGACCGGGATTAGAAAGGCTGAGTTAATACAAAATTTATTCCGGGAGGGGAATTGAACTTCCCTTTCAGGAGGCCCCTTGTGGGAGGAATATGATTATTTCATGATATTAGAGCTTCCCTGTTGGGAGGAATGTACTTAATGCTTTACTTGCATGTGGTGAAACACCAAGGTCCCGCCCACGAACGCTTCTCAATCAGGAGGAAGGCACTTTTGCCTTGTTTGCACGAGGCGAAGCAGCTAGCTACCACCCTCAAACGCCTCCCACTCGAGAGGAATCCATTTCTGTGTTCCACACCCGTGGCTCAGCGCCGTAGCTTCCAGCCCCTCGAGCGTTCAGCGGGACGGAAGCCATCCCACGGCTCCTCGCTGGGTGCAGGCAGAGAGGGCATCCCACGCTCTGGGCAGAGGTGGCACACGGCCGGCTGCTGCGAGTCTCGATCCGCTATTCCAGAGGTCAGAGGCCACAGGTGTATATTACCTGTACCCCCGGGCCGTTCCAGCTTCCAGCCTTGGCTTGTCCAATCTGATCATCGACTAGGCGGGTGGAGAACGGCTTGGATTTGGGATTCCCCGTGGAACTTGGATCTATTTGGAAAGTCCGAGTTTCCAGAGCCCCTTTCAGGTTGCTTGGGGCTACCAAGCTAGTTGAAGATGGGGCCAGAACAGATCCATCCTCCTCCATTCCTCATTTAATTGGCGCGGGGCGAGGGACACCTTCTGTAGCCCCGGTTTGGGCCGTCAATCTAGTGGTTTCGGTTTCAGAATTGGTGTCCCGAGTTCCGCTTTGCTGGCTCGGGCTGTAGATTGAGAGCAGGGCAGCCCGAAACCAAACAATAACATTTCTTGAGCACCTACTCTGTTCCAGAGAACTAAACGCTGGGGAAGGTACAATGGAATCGGTAGACACGATCCCTGCCCTTAAAATTTAGTGGAGGAGACCGATAGTAATAATAATAATTGTGGTATTTGGTAAGCGCTTACTATGTGCTAGGCACTGCACTAAGCGCTGGGGTGGATACAAGCAAATCGGGTTGAACACAGTCCCTGTCCCACGAGGGGCTCACAGTCTCAATCGCCATTTTACAGATGAGGTAACGGAGGCCCAGAGAAGAGAAGTGATTTGGCCAAGGTCACACAGCAGACAAATGGCAGAACCGGGATTAGAACCCATGACCTTTTGACTCCCGGGCCTGTGCTGTCTTCACTACACCATGCTGCATATAGGAGGAAATAGTAGGGTATAAACAGAGACTATCTGAATATATCCTCTATATAAACATATAAACATGTACAAAGATGTATACATATGTATAATAATAATAACAATGATGGCATTTGTTAAGCGCAAAGCACTGTTCTAAGCACTGGAGAGGATACAAGGTGATCCGGTTGTCCCATGGGGGGCTCACAGTCTTAATCCCCATTTTACAGATGAGGTAACTGAGGCCCAGAGAAGTTAAGTGACTTGCCCAAAGTCACACAGCTGACAGTTGGTGGAGCCGGGATTTGAACCCATGACCTCTGACCCCAAAGCCCGGGCTCTTTCTACTGAGCCACGCTGCTTCTCATGTTCTAAGCGCTCATATTCCCATATTCTCTGTTCTAAGCACTGGGGAGGTTACAAGGTGATCAGGTTGTCCCACGGGGTGGCTCACAATCTTAATCCCCATTTTCCAGATGAGGTAACTGAGGCACAGAGAAGTGAAGTGACTTGCCCAAAGTCACACAGCTGACAATTGGCGGAGCTGGGGTTTGAACCCATGACCTCTGACTCCAAAGTCCGGGCTCTTTCCACTGAGCCACGCTGCTTCTCATTATTTGAGGGTTATGGTGGAAGTCCTTGACCCCGATCACTGACAGGGATATGTCTGTGACTCTCTCCTCCTCGGGCTGAGACCAGGCCAGCTCTTGAGAAGATCTGCGGGAAATCTTACATCATTTCCAGTAAGTAGGGCCGTAGAAATCCTTTGGCGATTTGCATCTGAGGCTGATATCAGTCATACGTGGGACAGCATGGGGCAAAGGAAGGGCTGGGGGCAGTGAAATAATAATTATAATAATAAATAATCATGGTGCTTGTTAAGCACTTACTGTGTGCCAGGCACCGTTCTAAGCGCTGGGGTAGATTTAAGATAACTAGGTTGGACATGGTCCCTGTCCCACATAGGGATCACAGTCTTAATCCCCATTTTACAGATGAGGGAACTGAGGCACAGAGAAGTTAAGTAACTTGCCCAAGTTTGGATAGCAAGAGAAGCAGTGTGGCTCAGTGGAAAGAGCATGGGCTTTGGAGTCAGAGGTCATGGGTTCAAATCCCCACTCCGCCAATTGTCAGCTGGGTGACTTTGGGCAACTCACTTAACTTCTCTGGGCCTCAGTTCCTTCATCTCACATGACTCACAGCCCTCCGTGGGACAGCCTGATTACCTTTAGACTGTGAGCCCACTGTTGGGTAGGGACTGTCTCTATATGTTGCCAACTTGTACTTCCCAAGCACTTAGTACAGTGCTCTGCACACAGTAAGCACTCAATAAATGATTGATTGATTGATTCATCTGCAAAATGGGGATTAAGACTGTGAACCCCCCGTGGGACAACCTGATCACCTTGTATCCTCCCCAGCGCTTAGAACAGTGCTTTGCACATAGTAAGCACTTAACAAACACCATCGTTATAGCAGATGAGTGGTGGAGTCAGAATTAGAACCCATGACCTTCCGACTCTCAGGCCCATGCTCTATCCACTAGGCCATGCTGCTTCTCAATTATTCGATTTACTCTGATACTGAATCATGCTGGGACGCAGGCGCTGTGGTGCGTTTAATGGTGCATTTGGACGTGGGAGGCCGAGCCACTGTTAATGATAATTGTGCTATCTGTTAAGCGCTTATTATGTGCCAAGCACTGCGCTAAGCTCTGGGGTAGATTCAAGATCATCAGATCGACACAGACCTTGTCTCACACGGGGCTCATTGTCTAAAAGGGAGATAGAACAGCGGGGACGAACGGCAGGGCACACATGGGGGAACGGGCTGGAAGTAGGCCTCAGCTCCCCAGACCCTCAATCCTGTGTATATTTCTACCTATTTATTACTCTATTTTATGAATGATGTGCATATAGCTATAATTCCATTTATAATATTAATAATGATGATGGTATTTGTTAAGCGCGTACTATATGCCAAGCACTGTTCTAAACACTGGGGGGTGGGGATACAGGGCGATCAGGCTGTCCCACATGAGGCTCACAGTCTTCATCCCCGTTTTCCAGATGAGGGAACCGAGGCACAGAGAAGTGAAGTGACTTGCCCAAGGTAACAGCTGACAAGTGGCGGAGTCAGGATTAGAACCCATGACCTCTGACTCCCAAGCCCGGGCTCTTTCCACTAAGCCACGCTCCCCCTTCTCCTCAACTCACCCTCCACTGGCCTCTATCTTGTGTATATTTGTACCTATTTATTACTCTATTTTATTGATGATGTGTATATAGCTATAATTCTGTTTATTATAATAATAATGATGATGGTATTTGTAAGGCGCTTACTATGTGCCAAGCACTGTTCTAAGAGCTGGGGGGAGGGGGGGATACAGGGCGATCAGGCTGTTCCACGTGGGGCTCACAGTCTTCATCCCCATTTTCCAGATGAGGGAACCGAGGCACAGAGAAGTTCAGTGACTTGCCCAAAGTCACACAGCAGATGAGGTGGAGTCGGGATTAGAACCCCTGACCTCTGACTCCCAAGCCCGTGATCTTTCCACTGAGCCACGCTGCTTCTCTATTTTGATGGTACTGATGCCTGTCTGCTTGTTTTATTTTGTGGTCTGTCTCCCCCTTCTATCAATCAATCAATCAATCAATCAATCAATCGTATTTATTGAGCGCTTACTGTGTGCAGAGCACTGTACTAAGCGCTTGGGAAGTACAAGTTGGCAACATATAGAGACAGTCCCTACCCAACAGTGGGCTATATGTTGCCGAATTGTACTTTCTGAGCGCTTAATCCAGTGCTCTGCACACAGTAAGCGCGTAATAAATACAATTAAATATGTGATCCCCATGAGGGAAGCGAGGCAGAGGGAAGTTCGGTGATTTGCTCAAGGTCAGTCGTATTTCTTGAGCTCTTACTGTGTGCAGAGCACTGTACTGAGAGCTTGGGAGAGTACTATATAACAATAAACAGACACAGTCCCTTCCCACAACGAGCTTACAGGCTAGTGGGGGAGACAGATCTTATTATAAATAAATAAATTACAGCTGTGTACCGAAGTCTGTCTAGTACTTCTAGACTGTGAGCCCACTGTTGGGTAGGGACCGTCTCTATATGTTGCCAACTTGTACTTCCCAAGCGCTTAGTACAGTGCTCTGCACACAGTAAGCGCTCAATAAATACGATTGACTGATTGATTGATTGATTGATTGATTGAAGTGCTGTGGGACAGCAGGAAAGTGGCAGAGCCGGGATTAGGACCCATGTCTTCTGACCCCCGGGCCTGGGCTCTTTCCACTTTTCAGCCGAGCTGGACGTTCGCCCAGATAATCAAGAGTTTACTGTAACTACAACTAGGGCTAAAAGCCGTAAAAATGCCGTTTCCTGAAGGGGAATTAAGACTAGAAGGTCACTCGAGGCAACAAAAAAGCCATCATTAAAACATGGACTTGGAATCCCATTTTAACAGACCAGTAGGACCTATAGAGAAGCAGCGTGGCTCAGTGGAAAGAGCCTGGGCTTTGGAATCAGAGGTCATGGGTTCAAATTCCGCCTCCACCAGTTGTCAGCTGTGTGACTTTGGGCAAGTCACTTAACTTCTCTGGGCCTCAGTTACCTCATCTGGAAAATGGGGATTAAGACTGTGAGCCCCACGTGGGACAACCTGATCACCTTTTATCTCCCCAGCACTTAGAACAGTGCTTTGCACATAGTAAGTGCTTAACAAATACCATCATTATTATTATTATTATTATTATTATTGATATAATTAATAATTAATATTAATAATAATATTAGGGCTAATAGCCATAAAAATGCCGTTTCCTGAAGGGGAATTAAGACTAGAAGGTCACTTGAGGCAGCAAAAAAGCCATCATTAAAACATGGACTTGGAATCCCATTTTAACAGACCAGTAGGACCTATAGAGAAGCAGCGTGGCTCAGTGGAAAGCGCCGGGGCTTTGGAATCAGAGGTCATGGGTTCAAATTCCGGCTCCACCAGTTGTCAGTTGTGTGACTTTGGGCAAGTCACTTAACTTCTCTGGGCCTCAGTTACCTCATCTGGAAAATGGGGATTAAGACTGTGAGCCCCACGTGGGACAACCTGATCACCTTTTATCTCCCCAGCTCTTAGAACAGTGCTTTGCACATAGTAAGCGCTTAACAAATACCATCATTATTATTATTAGGGCTAAAAGCCGTAAAAATGCCGTTTCCTGAAGGGGAATTAAGACTAGAAGGTCACTCGAGGCAACAAAAAAGCCATCATTAAAACATGGACTTGGAATCCCATTTTAACAGACCAGTAGGACCTATAGAGAAGCAGCGTGGCTCAGTGGAAAGCGCCCGGGCTTTGGAATCAGAGGTCATGGGTTCAAATCCCAGCTCCACCACTTGTCAGCTGTGTGACTTTGGGCAAGTCACTTAATAATAATAATAATAATACAAATAATAATAGCATTTATTAAGCGCTGACTATGTGCAAAGCACTGTTCTAAGTGCTGGGGGGATACAAGGTGATCAGGTTGTCCCACGGGGGGCTCACAGTCAATCCCCATTTTTCAGATGAGGGAACTGAGGCACAGAGAAGTAAAGTGACTTGCCCAAAGTCACACAGCTGACAATCAGTGGAGCTGGGATTTGAACCCATGACCACTGACTCCAAAGCCCAGGCTCTTTCCACTGAGCCATGCTGCTTCTCATCATCACTACACTCACCCCTCGAAGACACCTCCACTCTGTCCAAGTAGCCAACTTAACTTCTCTGGGCCTCAGTTACCTCATCTGTAAAATGGGGATTAAGACTGTGAGCCCCTCGTGGGACAACCTGATCACCTTGTAACCTCCCCAGCACTTAGAACAGTGCTTTGCACATAGTAAGTGCTTAACAAATACCATCATTATTATTATTAGGGCTAAAAGCCGTAAAAATGCCGTTTCCTGAAGGGGAATTAAGACTAGAAGGTCACTCGAGGCAACAAAAAAGCCATCATTAAAACATGGATTTGGAATCCCATTTTAACAGACCAGTAGGACCTATAGACAAGCAGCGTGGCTCAGTGGAAAGCTCCTGGGCTTTGGAATCAGAGGTCATGGGTTCAAATCCCGGCTCCACCACTTGTCAGCTGTGTGACTTTGGGCAAGTCACTTACCTTCTCTGGGCCTCAGTTACCTGATCTGGAAAATGGGGATTAAGACTGTGAGCCCTCCGTGGGGCAACCTGATCACCTTGTAACCTCACCAGCGCTTAGAACAGTGCTTGCACATAGTAAGCGCTTAATAAATAATGAATGAATGAATATGTTAACAAGTTCTTAAGACAAACCCGAATTATATGTCACCGGTGTATTTGGGTCAACAACTTTTTACCTTGATAACGCATCCTATTAGGCTCAGCTCCACAAATAACTTCTAAGGATTTAGCAGTGAATAGAAGGAAGGAAATAGTATGGTGGACTAGCTAAAAACTGCAGTCACACATCTCTGATTGGCACTATCACTTTTCACCTTCCACCTTGGCTGAAATGTCCCTGCTCTTCCTCCTTGAGAAAGGTAGAGACCCAGTGATTGCTGGGAGATTTTAATATAATAATAATAATAATAATAATGGCATTTATTAAGCACTTACTAAGTGCAAAGCACTTTTCTAAGCGCGTTGGGAGGTTACAAGGTGAGCAGGTTGTCCCACAGGGGACTCACAGTCTTTAATCCCCATTTTACAGATGAGGTAACTGAGGCCCAGAGAAGTAAAGTGACTTGCCCAAAGTCACACAGCTGACAATTGGCGGAGCCGGGATTTGAACCCCTGACCTCTGACTCCAAAGCCCAGGCTCTTTCCACTGAGCCACGCTGAATAAGGAATTGGCTCCTCAACAATCTGGAGGGCAATGATAGTTGTATTTAGCAATACTTGTTCAGTGCTGCCTTTGTGATTAGCATTGTTCTAAGCGCTGCAGTAAATATAATTGAATCATTCATTCATCCAGTTGTATTTATTGAGCGCTTACTATGTGCAGAGCATTGTACTAAGCGCTTGGAGAGTACAATTTGGTAACAGATAGAGACAATCCCTACCCCACAATGGGCTCAGACACAGCCCCTTTCCCACATGGGGCTCCCAGTCTAAATGGGGTGGAAAACAGTTATTTTATCCCCATTTAGCAGATGAGGAATCTAAGGCCCATAAAAGTTAAGTGACTTGCCCAAGGTCACACAGCAGACAAGTAGTGGAGCTGTGACTAGAGCCTGTGTCTCCTGCCTCTACGTCAGACTTCTCAAAATGAGAGGAAATTACTAGATCTAAACCGTTTCTCTCTGTACTGGTGGCTATTTTCCGCACCACTGAAGAGAAGATGTTGGGTAGGGACCGTCTTTATATGTTGCCGACTTGTATTTCCCAAGCGCTTAGTACAGTGCTCTGCACACAGTAAGCCCTCAATAAATACAATTGAATGAATTAATGGGGGTTCGATGCCTTGGTTCCCATTAGGTCTGGAATCAATTGGTCACTGGAACCTTTTTGTGTTTTAACAGACATCAGTTGATTATATTTTAATCACTAGCTCCCTGATGATTTTAGAAACTGTGGAATGCCAGCCAACAGATTTCCAGTATTATTTATTAACAATGTTCCACATTATTCTTCACATTTTTTCTTTTGAAATCCCAACACTCTGCAATGCCAACCTACTCACTGTACATAGATCTTACCTTGCTCATGTCCTGCCTCTGGTCTGGCTCTCCCGCCTTCTTAATTATTATTATTAATCATATTTATTGATCGCTTACTGCATTTAAAGCTCTGTACTAAGTGCTTGGGAGAGTTAAATATCACAGCATACACATTCCCTGCCAGGCACTATACTAACTGCTTAGATAGTTACAAGTTAATCCAACCATGTCCCCCATGGGGCTCACTGCATTAATCCCCATTTTGCAGATGAGGTAACTGAGGCCCAGAGAAGTGAAGTGACTTGCCCAAGATCACACAGCAGACAAGTGGCAGAGCTGGGAATAGAACCCAGTCTCTCTGATGCCCTATCCATGCCACTTCTCAAGGTTTGCTGTTTTATTTTTGAAGATTAAAACTGACCTGTGTACAGAGATTTTGTTTTTGATTTTTAAACCTTGTTCAGTTATTTTTTTATTGGCTTCCTCGCTTTTCAAAAATACAGCTTGGCAAATGTATGGACTTAGGTTTTGTAAGCATGTATAAATTTGGGTCTGAATTTTGACTGTAAACTCTAGTCTGTAGATTACAGTCTAGGCCTCTTGAGTATAAACTCCTTGTAGACTGTAAGCAGGAAACATGCCTACCAACTCTGTTGTATTCTCCCAAGCGCTTAGTACATTGTTCTGCACATAGTGATGATTGGATTGATGTATATCGGCCTTTTGCGTTAGACTAGTGGAAAAAGCATCGATTTATGAGTCAGAGTCGTGGGTTCTAATCCCGGCTCTGCCACTTGTCAGCTGTGTGACTTTGGGCAAGTAATTTAACTTCTCTGGGCCTCAGTTTCCTCATCTGTAAAGTGGGGATTAAGACTGTGAGCCCCACCTGGGACAACCTGATAACCTTGTATATCCCCCAGTGCTTAGAACAGTGCTTGGCACATAGTAAGCACTAACAAATACCATCATCATCATCATTATTATAATTATTATTACTATATTCACCCAATCTTCAGTCCCACAGCACTTTTGTACATATCCTTACATTGTGGATGGAGTACGAGCCTGAGAGTCAGAAGGAAATTGTTTCTAATTCTGGCTCGGCCACTTGTATGCCAGGTTGGGCAAGTCACTTCACTTCTCTGGGCCTCAGTTACCCCATCTGTAAAATGGGGATTGAAACTCTGAGCCCCATGTGGGACAGGGACTATGTCCAACCCAATTTGCTTGTATCCACCCCTGCAACATAGTAAGTGCTTAATAAATACCATAATTATTAGTATAAGCTGCCATTTCCCCTGTCTAATTTGCTTGAATGACTCTCTCCCACACTGGACTGTAATCTCCCTGAAGGCAGGGATCGCACCTACCAACTCTGTTTTACTGTACTGTCCCAAGCGCTAAGTCCAGTGCTCTGCACACAGTAAGCACTTAATAAATGTCATTGAGTCACTGATTGATAAACTGATGCCTGGGACTGGAGATTTTAGATAAAATGAGAGAAGGGAAACAGGAATTGAGGGATTTTATTTTCCATCCTGGGAGACTTGGTCAGGTTTTAAAGCAGTGGAAATAAGCCGGGTTGGGGGCGGGAAGAGAGAGAGAGAGAGAGGCTGAAGAAAGCGATTAAGAGGGGGAATGAAAGCAGAGCAGGCTATCCTTTCTTGATGTGATAGCAATTGCTCAAACCAAAGATTTTCCATCAACCACAGTTCTAATTGCCTATACCTAACCTCAGCAAAAAGGAATTCCATCTTTCTTCTTTGAACCAGTTTTCTCTTTATGTGTGTTTATTTTTTATCCTATGATGAATTCATAAAAATACCAGTTGTCCAAGCTTGTTGGCACATCATCAATTATAAAGATGAATGACAAGGGCGGGTTATCATTATTTCACTCCTATTTGCTTGGCTTTTCTAACAGATAATTTTCTAAACAGTTCCACACACTGTTCTTCTCTAGGAAATTTTGATTTTTCCTTCCCAAACCCTAGTTTGTACTATATCCATTTTTACTCCCTAGTCCAAAATTTTTGTAGTGTTGATTGTTCTTAGCAGTAGCGCTTTAGCTCTGTGTAGTCGAATAAGTAAACATTATAGTATAATATGACCTTAACAAAATGTTTCATCTTGTCAATGGAGCAAAATAAATCTCCTTTCCTTGCTAACCCATTAGCTCATTTCATGGCCACTGTCTTGTCTATGACTCATTATCAGTTTTAACTTATTTACTTCGATGTGTTTTCAATGTATCAGTGAAAGATAGCTAGGCTTATTGGGTAAAGTTTAAGACTCAAAAAGTAGATGAAGCTTTGTTCACTTACCCTGGTACTCTGGTAATGCTATTATGGCCTTTCAGACATGTGACAAGAGACCAAAATTGTTTCTAAGGGTTTTTTTTTGTTGTTGCCCGCCATGTTCCCAGTAGGAAATCTGGTGTATTTGTTAAAACCCGTACTTCAGGGCTCTTCTGTCAACATATCAAAATATAACAAAATGGTGTTGCTCATTTTTCACATAACAAATAGGTAAAGAAGTGGGAGAAATGATGGAGTAGAGCTAGCTCGCTACCTATTGTTAAGTGTGTTATTTACCGCCCGAAATGTGAAAATGCAACAATACTTCAGCTCGCTTTTTTGCTCTAGAATATCCAGGTCTCTGTCTTAAACCACAATCAAAATATTGCTCAGGATACTAAGTTAGGGTGTAATTTGTCCCACAGAAATTTAGCAAGGAGTGCAGCCCCGAGACTAAAGTATTTGATTGGCTTATCTGGCGTCTTTAGAAATAGGACACACTTAGCAAGTAGAGAATCGTTATACTTTGTACATTTGGGGGGCTGGTATGCAATCCCTGGGACATTGATGACATTCCAAAATATCAAATGGTGAAGCTGATGGAATCAAACTGTTGAACTGATCTTTTCTTTTCAGCTCCCTTACCACAAGAGACCGGAAAAATTGCAGAGCAAATTTTTTGCTAATCAGTAACTCCATAAAATATTTCACTGAAACCCATGCTCATTTCAAACCTTCCACAGGCTCTAGTGTATATGTATTTCTGTGAAGACAGCTAGAGATATTCTTGGATCATGTTGTGGCTTCATGCTTGTTACATCATATCACTCTTTTCCAAACCAAACACTTCTGCTACTGCATGAAGAGTGTTATTTGGTATTGCCACGATAGCTTTAATAGGGTGTGCTTGCATTTTGTCTTATAGTCGAATAAGGTCAAGGGCTTTGTGACTAGGTAAACTAGACTAGCGCCTTATTTCACCTACAGATGTTTTAATATGCTTAACTTCTTCCAGTACGGACAACCGAGGTAGTCTAAATACCACAGCAGGGTCTGATTGGCTTTTTCAGATCTCTGCCTTTATTTTCTTTTTGCAAAGAAGCTTAATCCGAGGCTGGAGATCAGACTTCCCGCTGGGTTCCTGGGTAGCTTTCTCTCTTTCTTTGTGTACCTAGTGGCAGGAATTAGTGAGAAGATTCCTTCTTCTGAATTAAAACTTTAAAGTAGTTACTATAGTAGCCGTACATACATATTTAGTGGGGGAAGTTACGACAAAAAAAGAGAATGGAGATGACTCACGTTTTCTGAGTAGCTATTGGCATTCTCTTTCAAAAGATATGGTTTTTCAATCCCAAGTAATTTATACATGCAAATGCATTCACAGAGATTGAGCTCATATTTTATATGTGTTTGCATGGCTTATATAAATATGGACATTCACTAAGTAGAAGTGACCATTACTCTTATAGCGTTTATGATACTCTTCACTGTTGAGTTTCTTCAATTAAAGCCAAATTCGAAAACGGAATTAAATTTACCCTTCTTTTTCTATCAATTGGCACTCAGTCTTGGCTTCCAAATACATTTCCTGTACAATCAAAAAAAAATTCTGAATCTGATCACGGCTTGTCAGCTAAATGAAAATATTGAATGTAGTGCTAGAAAAAGTTTCATTAGACCTTTTTACGGCTAAAAAGGAGTTCCATAAAAGAAATAATCATAGGTCAAAACTTTAGAAGCATTTTTTAATCAATCAGTGGTATTTGTTGGGTGCTTATCATGTACGGAGCACTGGACTAAGCACTTGGAAAAGCGCAACACAACAGAATTGGCAGTTACGTTTCTTATACACAAGAGACTGCAAGCTTTGACTTATTTTTTCTTCTGAAAGGTTAGTAAAATATAAAAAAGTTTAGAAAGACTAGCTTTCATAGGAAAACTGAACTTCCTTGAATGCTTTCCCAAGCATTTAGTACAGTGCTCTGCACACAGTAGGTTTCCATTAAATACCATTGATCGATAAATGGCCTTGTACATGCTACTTGGCATACATTATTCTATTTCTGGTTATTCTTCCTAACCCTTCAGCAGCATCCAAAGCATCCATTATTAGTTTTAATTTCCTTTTTGCTAGAAGCAGTGCAAACTGAGTTATTATTTTGGTAAAAGTAAGTTATAGATTTCTTAATATTGAGAAATCAAAACTCTAAAAACATCAATCTGGAACTCCAGGTCTAGCCTCGACCTCCCTACCTGCCGTCTCATATCTCCTGTCTCCTGGATATTTCTACATGGCTGCTCCGCTGTCACCTCAAGCTTATCATGTGTGAAACTGAACTGATCTTCCAAAACTTCTGCTCTACCTAATTTTCCCATTACTACTGACAGTACCACCATACTCCCCTTTTCTCAAGCCCACATCCTTTGACTCCTCCCTCTCTCTCAACATGCATAGTCAACACCTTTCGTTCATTCAATTACATTCATTGAATGCTTACTGTGTGCAGAGCATTATACTAAGCACTTGGGACAGTACAATAACAACAGTAAGCATCAAGCTTACAGGCAGGAGGAAATGCAAGACTGCAGAGAGGGAGAGAGATGAGGGCTGGAGATGGAGATTTGGGTATCATCTGCATAGAGGTGATGGTTGAAGCCATGGAGCGAGTGAATTCTCCAAGGGAGTGGGTGTAGGTGGAGAATAGAAGGGGACTCAGAAGGGAGGCAGAGAAGGAGCCCGCGAGAGAGACTGAGAATGAGCAGCCAAAGAGATAGGAGGAGAACCAGGAGAGGACAGAGTCAATGAAGCCAACATTGGATAATGTTGCGAGGAGAAGGGGGCGGTCAGCAGGGTTGAAGGCGGCTGAGAGGTCGAGGAGAATTAGGGTGGAGTAGAGGTCATTGGATTGGGCAGTAAGGAGATCATTTGTGGCCTTTTTAGAGGGTAGTTTCTGCGGAGCAAAGAGATCGAAAGGCAGATTGGACGGGGCCAAGGAGAGAATTGGAGGAGAGGAACTTGAGACAGTGGATGTAGACGACTCGCTCAAGAAATTTGAAGAGGAATGGTAGGAGGGAGATGGGATGATAACTTTATTCATTGTCGTATTAATTGAGCACTTACTGTGTGCAGAGCACTGTACTAAGCGCTTGATTTTAGGGAGCTGTGGGTTCAGGGGAGGGTTTTTTTTAGGATGGGGGAGACATGGGCATGTTTGAAAGCTGTGGGAAAGAAGCCATTGGAGAGCAAACAGTTGAGGGTGGTTGTTAGGGAGGGGAGAAAGGAGGGGCAAGTGTTTTGATAAGGTGGGAAGCGATAGGGTCGGAAGCACAGGTGGAGGGGGTGGCTTTTGAGAGAAGGCAGGAGATCTCCTCCAGAGATACTGCTGGGAAAGTTGGGAGAGTTGAAGAAGGGGCAGGAGGGAGGAACTGGGGAGGGGAAGGGAGGGGAGAGTCCACCTAATGGGTTTGATTTTCCCAGTAGAAGAGGTAGCCAGGTCATTAGGGGCAAAGGATGGGGGGGTGGGAGAGACGGGCGTTTGAGAAGGAAGATCTGAAACAACTGGTGAGGGCATTGGGCATGGATGTCAGTAAGCATGGAAAAATAATTTTGCTGGACAGAAGAGAGGGCAGATTTAAAGCACAAAAGGGTAAATTTGAAGCAAAAATAATTAATAATAATAATTCGGGTATTTGTTAACTGCTTACTGTGTGCCAGGCACTGTACTAAGCGGTGGATTGGACACAGTCCCTGACCAACGTGGGGCTCACAGTCTCGGTCCCCATTTTACAGATGAAGGAACCGAGGCGCAGGGAAGTGAAGTGACTTGCCCAGGGTCACACAGCAGACAAGTGGCGGAGCTGGGATTAGAATCCAAGATTTCCAGGCCCGTGCTCTTGTCGCTACATCAGGCGAAGTGGACGAGGTCAACGTGCTATCTGGATTTCCTCCAGCAGCGCTCCGAGGCCCATGTACAAGAGCAAAGAAAGCATACTGTGAGGTAACTTTATTTTGGTGCCTGTCTCCCCACTGGATTAAAAGCTCCTTGAAGACAGGGATTGTCTACTAATTTACTGTACTCTCCCAAGTACTTAGTAGGGTGCTGTGCGCAGAGTAAACCCTCAACAAATACTATCGATTGATCAATCTACCTTTTTTAAAAGCACTTGACCTGGAATATTCAATAAGTTCTAAAGAGCCTTATTGTATTTCTACATTTGACCAACTCATATCAAAAAATTGAGTATTTAGAGCTGTTCTTGGCCTCTTTAATTCTTATTGAATCAAAGAGGTTTGATTGATTTGAGTTTTTTCATTGTTTTGGACCCTCTATGCCAACAGCAAAAAGAATCATAGGCTTTACTTTTTTTTAGTAGGGAAACAGTCTCAGAATGCTATTCTGTTATTTTCTAGACTGTGAGCCCGTTGTTGGGTAGGGACCGTCTCTATATGTTGCCAACTTGTACTTCCCAAGCGCTTAGTACAGTGCTCTGCACACAGTAAGCGCTCAATAAATACGACTGAATGAATGGTGGGGTTTTTTTACTCTAATTTGCATTTTCTGGTGTCGCAATTAATGCTGAATATGCAACTCTCAGGGAAAATTCAAATGCATAGGATGCTTTGTTTTGGAATGGTTATCTTACTTCAGTAGGAAATGTATGTTAATCTACAGGTTTTTGCTTTGACTAATCTTTTAAACTTCACTAGGGGTTAATTACTACTGTGAAAAATCACACCAAGGAAATAGAAGTACTCCAGAAAGTTTACAGTCTGCTGATTAAGCTTTGGAACAAAAATTAAGGGTAGCTACACTTTACTTGTTTTTTTTTTTATTTTTCTCTTGCACCTTACATCATGTATTTAACATCATTTCGAAACTGAGCAGTATGTCTCTTAAGATAGTAGAGGAGGCCACGAGAGATCCCATTTTAGATGTTTTACATTTTCAAGAAATACATCTTTTATTACAAAGTAAACAGTAATCACAGGAGAATTATGTCACTGACTCCAGTGAGATTTGTTTATTTCGAAAGGAAAAGGTGTAAGCCCAAGTGCTTCTGGCATAACTCCTTATTCTTTTTGTTTGTGGGTCTTAAAGAAGTGAAACGTTTTTCTTCACCGCCCACGCTACACCCCCAACTTTTTTTTTTTTAATACGCAACTTTTACTCCTTTAGGAGGAATTCTCTGCTTTGTTTCCTGGATTAGAAACAATGAGGAAAAGCTATGGCTTGCCCAAGCCAGGTGTTTCTTGCTGGCAGCTCTCTCCCTAATGACTCTGGCTCTCGTACAGCAGCTGCCTGCTAGTCGCCTTTGTATGGCCTATTGTTGCATGCCCATCCCTCCTTCATACACATGCTGCCCGGGGCAGACCCGGAGAATGACATCAACTTGCTTATCTTAGAGCCCTACAAACCTGACACAGAGAAGGGAGGTTGCCTTGCATCTGCCCAGCCGAATAAATTGTGAGTTCTCCGGCCTATGATTGGCTGGAGTTCCTCCCCGTAATAGGTTAAGCAAAGACCTTGCTATTCCATCTGTTCAACCATTTATTGTTCTGCTCTCTCCCTGGACGTCTGCAGCTAAAACCGTGTAAAGAAGCTGCTGCCGAAGCTGCTACAGAAACCAATGTCTTTGTGCTTTCCGGCCAACGTGAGTATCTGGACTCCCGGACCGTATCGGCACCTAAAACTTTTCTAGCTCCTCAGAGATCGCTCTCAGCTGGTCAGAGGGTAGGAAGCCTCCCGAGTGGAAGCCTAAAAATGTAGCTAATCTCAACGATCGGAAGCCGCATCTTTCTAAAACTTGAATTGTACCTTTATCTTGCCGTGCTCCGTGAAGATGAAAAAACAGATGGTCGCACTAGTAATGTGACATTTTGCAAGGATATGCAGTATCGGGTAACCTTAAACTCTTCAGCTCGAGCGGTAGCATTTTCAAATGTTCGGTACCTTATTAGTGGCTCACTCTATGAGCCCCAGTGTTTTCAGTTCCTCCCCAAGAAGTATGTCTAGATGCATTTAAAATTGTCAGGGAGGTTGCCGTTTAGAACAAAATCTTAGAATGGCAGGTGTTCTCTTAAGTTGGTGAGAGCTTAGCCTTGGAACAATGCCCAACTTGGATCCATTTAGATTGGGATGAATCAGTTCCGTTTAGATATTTTCAGGTGCTACTGAAACTAGCCGCCGGGCAGCTCCTCTGTCTCTGAAATTTTTGTTTCAAAACACTGCTCGGGCGTCAACCGTTCGCTCGGCTAATAGATACAACCTGTAATTTTTGTTTCTTGCGTTAGGTTCAGATATTAGGTTGAAGAACGCATACACTGTCACCAGTGCTCCGAGAAGCCTTTAAAGAAGGAAGACCTCCTTGTATGAGCTGGGAGAGAAAATGGGTGCAGAAGGGGTTAAAAAGAGGTTTTCATTTCTACCACATGCCCTATTGTGTGAACATATGCATAAGTCTATTGAAAGTTTTCTGAAGATGGGGAGGCCACCAGTTGCCAGTCTCTTGCAGTTTCAGCAGACATCTGTTGCCCCAGATCATTAACCAATCTGTTCAGTGGGACATCCTTCCTTTGTTAGCTAGGCCGATGAAGACAAGAGCACTCACTGAAATACAATGGTAATTAAATACCCAGAAACTACAGCAGTAGGTATTTATTACATATTCATTATTTTATTTGCATTGTCCTAGGAGCTCTACCATTTGGATAGCAGACCCATGCCTGATTTTACAGCATTGGTAATCTTGCATTGGCCTGAAAATATCCATTTTGAGGTTTTTAGCTCAAACATGATGTGATTTGTGTGTGTATTGGGGGGGGGGGGGGGTCCGTCACTACATATCATGTGGGGCAAAAGCAATTTTTACTGTACACATGTTACTAAAATTATATAGCTGTGTACCCTGTTATTTCAATGGATAGAGTACTTACTTTTCGATTTAGGATTTTGGAATAATGCAGCACACTTTTAATTACTTATTACACTTGTTGATAGCTGAAAAATTTCAAAATGAGCAGCATCTTAAATTCCATATTATTTAGGAGTTTCAGTTTTCACAATTTCTTGAAAAGTAGGTGACTAGCCCATGCATTTTTAGGGATTTTTGAGGGTTAAGACATCGTTGGATGAAAAATACATTTTAATTTGAGTTTTATCAACTAGGGAAAACCAAGTCTGTAAGACAGAGGCAGAACACACTCCCAGAGTTAAATACACCTGCCTGATCCCAAACAAATGTAAGAATATAGTACATACAGTTCTATAAGATCTAAAAGTCAAGTTGAAAACTTGCGCCATTTGCAAGTTTAAGCCTAAACCTGATTTGTATTTAAGTACTTTAACTGTGCATGACTTCCAATAGCTAATATATAATTAGAATGTAGTTTTAAAGGTAATATTCATAGCCGATTTTGCAATGATCGGTACTCATTCCTGATTAGTGAATTTGAAAAGATTCATCACTTACCTAATAGGTCAACATTTTGGTATATCTTACGAAGTGCTTTTTCAACTTTCATTTTTTTTTTGAGACTGGATGCTTAGTGCCAAGAGCTCGGGCTTCGGAGTCAGAGGTCTTGGGTTCTAATCCCAGCTCTGCCACTTGTCAGCTGTGTGACCTTGGGCAAGTCACTTAAATTCTCTGTGCCTCAGCTACCTCAGCTGCAAAATGGGGATTGAGAATGTGAGCCCCTTGTGGGACAGGGACTGTGTCTAACCAGATTACCTTGTATCTACCCCAGTGCTTAGAGCAGTGCTTGGCACATAGTAAAGTGCTTAACAAATACCGTAATTATTACTATTGCTGTTACTGTTTTGAAGAGTCTTACTGTGATTAAAGGTCACACAGGGTTATTTATCTTAAATCTTTTAATTGTTTTATAACTTTTTTATTAGTAGTAACAGGTGTTTCATGATGACCAAAATATATTTCTTTGCTGACACTTCACTTTTTTACCCCAGAAACATTCATGGGCCAGGATTCAAAATACATATAAATGACTGTTGGATAGGTTTGAACCATGTGTCTGAAAACCATAAAGTTCTAGTTTTTATAACGTCCCAATCTATGCCATTTATTTCATAAACTGTGAACAGAGAATTTAAGTGCTTTTAAACCCGTGTGAAGTGATATAGAATTTGAAGGCTAATCTATAGGCGTGGCAGTCGGATCAATCAAGTACATAGTATATGCTCTCGGGGGTAATAATGGTTATGGTATTTGTTAAGCGCTTACTTTGTGTCAAGCACTTTTCTAAGCACTGGGGTAGATATGAGATAATCAGGGTGGACTCAGTCCCTATTCCACATGGGGCTCATGATCTACATAATTCCACTATTGCTGAGGTTTTAAGTTTTGTACACAGATGAAGCTGATCATTTTTTTGCAACTAACAGATTGTTTTTGTATAACATAATTATATGTAGACTATAATAGTGATCCAGTAGTATCATCTCACTTTTAGAGCAGCTGATTGGAACTTCATAGTTTTTCCATCAAATTAGATGGATTTTATTAATGTCATTTCTACATAATACCAAATTAGGTAGTTGGAATACATTTAGTTCTTCTGGAGTGCTTGTTTTCACTACACTAGAGAAGCAGCGTGGCTCAGTGGGAAGAGCATGGGCTTTGGAGTCAAAGGTCCTGGATTCAAATCCTGGCTCCACCAATTGTCAGCTGTGTGACTTTGGGCAAGTCACATAATAATAATGGCATTTTATTAAGCGCTTACTATGTGCAAAGCACTGTTCTAAGTGCTGGGGAAGTTACAAGGTGATCAGGTTGTCCCACGTGGGGCTCACAGCTTATTCCCCATTTTACAGATGAGGGAACTGAGATACAGAGAAGTTAAGTGACTTGCCCAAAGTCATGCAGCTGACAAGTGGCGGAGGCAGGATTTGAACCCATGACCTCTGACTCTAAAGCTCGTGCTCTTTCCACTGAGCCACGCTGCTTCTCTCTGGGCCTTAGTTCCTTCATCTGTAAAATGGGGATTAAGACTGTGAGCCTCCCATGGGACAACCTGATCACCTTGTAACCTCCCCAGCGCTTAGAACAGTGCTTTGCACATAGTAAGCGCTTAATAAATGCCATTATTATTATTATTATTACTACACATTTGGGATGGAATGCAAGAGCAGAACTAGGGAAAGTTCTTCTAACACATCCCTGTATACAGAACAAGAAGGAATAGGATTCATGCACCTTTTGTTAGAAGTGAGAACAGGCAGCTGTACGATGGAGGACCATCTCTTGAAGAATTTTGTGTTTTGGGGAATCCACATTAGAGAAACCATTGGTTCAATGGGAATTCGTGGGTTAGGAGATAGATAGTTCAAACATACACCATTTTAGAATGCAAATTCCTTATTAGTGTTTTGTTCACCATTTGTAGAATGCTTTTCACTCATTGACACTCATGTACTGTGAAATGGCAAAAACACAAAGAAACACAAACTACTCTGTGGTAACAGCTCAAAGAAGGCTGAGGCAGAGCCTGGGAGGTTTAGCGGCCTCTAGTCCTTTTTTTTTTCCTCCAGTGATATACTTACTATGCATCAGGCACTGTACTACGTGCTGGGAAAGATTCAAGATAATCAGATTGGACACACTCTGTGATCCACTCGGGGCTCAAAGTCTCAATCCCCATTTTACAGATGAGGTAACTGAGGCACAGAAAAGTTAAGTGGCTTCCCCAAGATCACACAGCAGACAAGTGGCGGAGCTGGAATTAGAACTCAGGTCTTTCTGATAACCAGGTCCATGCTGTATCCACGAGGCCACACTGCTTCTCCAATCACAAGCAGGTACAGAGCCATTTCTTACTTCGCCGAATCTACTTGCATCAATTTGTGGACCAGGTTACACCAGAAGAGACTCGTGCTGTGGGAAAGGCCTTCTTTAATTCTGCCATCCTGCATTCTGCCAGTGCCATCTGCCATGGGGTATTGAGTGATACCCAATCACGTAATGAAAGCACGTGTCCTAACAACTGGATATGCAATAATGTGGGTTCGTTAATGGAGTTTTCTAAAAACAAACCCCCCTGTTACAAGAAGAATGGTATGCGCTCATTTGTTTTCCCAAAATAAAGCTTCCGTAGCGATACAATTATAGATATTCCTCTACTCTGTAGGAGCTCATTTTATTTGGGGGCATTTTGTAGAGCGTGTATTATGTACCTTTTAAATTTAGGAAAAACATTCTTTAAAATTCTCAATTTTAAGCTAAATTAATAAACGGAGATTTGCCCCACCAGTTATGACATTCACATTGTACGCCATTCACGTTTCAACTGACACAAAAGACACTGCTCGAGTTAGTGCAAAAATGTTACTCCACGCTACGCGTATTTGGACAGGTTCTCATCCTAGAGATTTCGGTGAGTCAAGTCAAACTTTTTGGTCAGACTTTAAAATGTTGCCTATTAAATCTACTTCCTCCAGTGAGAGCAGATTGTGGGGTTTATGGAACAATGATTTCGGAGCGTCCAGATTGGTTTGGCAGCTGCATTGTTATCAGAGGGTAAACCAGACGCACTTAAATCCCAGTCTCTTTCACGGGCCTTTGTTCGTACCAAATTATTCTTTCCCTGTGCTAGCATTCATGGTGGCACGTTAAAAGAGTGCATCCTAGCAACAAGAGGTAGGTTGCTAGGCAGCCCGGCTTCCAATGGGTTTTCCTTGTCTAAGATAGTTTTGGTGGGAGCTCAGTGTGGAGGCCACAGTGAGGGTTTTCTTTTTTAACTGTATCCTTTGATTAGAATGCTGTTGTGATTTGTTACTTGCACTGTGGTGTCAGTATATTACAGTAGTTAATAAATCAGAGGGAGTATTTGCTTTCTATTTTTTTTTTGGTGGGGGCAGGCTTTTCCTTTAAAGGAATTGCTGAACTCATAGAGATTGATATTACAATAAAGAACTCCAGAGGTTAAATGTGCAGATGAGTTTAGACGGCACTAAAGAGAGAGCGGCTTTTCGGCACCGAAGAAAGATACGTGAAAAGTTTTGTTTTCTGTATGAATTAGAGAAAGCTAAGTGTTCAGGGTTGGCTTGGAAAGGCGAAAGGTCAGAGGAATTGACGTCTAATGCATTTAAAATCCATTCTGATTACATTAAAGATAGCATTTTACCTTGCCTTGTATTTGAGTCAGCATGATTTACGGCATTTATGCTGAAACATTTATTCCAACAGCTAATAGTTTCCAGCAAACAAGGACTAGCTTCTCAGAAAGTAGTTTAGTAGTTTCGTCTAACCGTTTGCATAATGTATACTTTGGGGCCTAAAAGATGTAGAAGCTCTTGAATTCAAGTGGTTTTCCACTGTGTAAATAGTTGCACATGACAAGCTGAGATATGTTTTGCAAAGTGCTGCAATTTATCTAGGTTCTTTGCTGACATACACCCCAAACCCACTTGAAGACTGGTTGGCATTTTGCCATTTTCCGTCCTGTGTGAAGTATTGTTTGCTTTGATGCCTGAACCAGCATCTTGGATAGTTAGATGACAAATCTTGCAAACTATTAAATGCAGGAGAAAATTATTTCCCTCTATAACAGACTCTTGGCAGAGAAATTGAGATTCTTTCCAAGAGGCTATAAGCAAAGAGAACATTTTAAAATGTTTAATAATGTGCTCTTGGGAACAAAATAAGAGAAAAGGTTCAATTGTGAGGATAATGACAAGGGGTCGTATCCAATGTGAGGCAAGAATAACAACACTTATTCCAAGAGGCTGCCAAGGATGGAGCTAATATGCAAGGCTTTGATAATGCTGATATTCTGTATGTGTGTTTTGTCATGTGGTTTTATAAAGCAGGTTTCTGTATTCTACTTTCTACTTTACTGTAATGAAATGAAAGCTTCATTAGGTCAGAGATTGTCTTTTGCTCTCTGATTTCTTCTCCAAATCCAATTGATTGGTTTTCTTCCAGATTATGATTAATAATTTGTGCATTAAACTGAGTAAAATCTTCCAAGTGAATAATAATTAATTGCAGTATTTAAGTTTTTACTATGCGTCAACCAGTCTTATAAGCGCCGAGTTAGATACAAATTAATTGTCAGACACAGTCCCTGTCCCACGTGGGGCTCACAGTCTAAAAATAAGGCCAGTTATTGTAATTTGGTGAGCTATATAAACTATCACACCATCCAGTTATATTGCAATTGCATTTGTTATTTAGAAAGCTGCCAAAGTAATGTCGATTGGATATTCTGAGTGTTCAGAGCAATGCAAATATTCAAACTATGGAAGTGATCACTTTGATTTGGAAAGTTGTAGTTGATGTTTTATTATGTTTTCTTTTTTTTACCTTCCTTTCCTCGGTAAGAGTTTTTTTTTTTTTAATCTACTGGAACCTTTTATTTAAGAATAGTATTTTAATACATTTTACCTTGTAGTTGAAAAACCTAGACCTTTTTTGGAAATTCATTCATTCATTCGATCGTATTTCTTGAGTGCTTACTGTGTGCAGAGCACTGTACTAAGCGCTTGGGAAGTACAAGTCGGAAGCACATAGAGACGGTCCCTCCCCAACAACGGACTCACAGTCTAGAAGGGGGAAATCTTCTGGAGAAAATGAGTCCTGCCCCCCTGAAACACACACACTTTAATGGGTTTATTCAAAAGCAGAATTATAAATGCATTTTTCAAGCACTATAAGTTGTAACAATTGTTCTAAGAACAATGTGTCAACCAAAGATTGCAGGTAGGAAGGCCTTTGGGCAACAAAGGCTTGACATGAAATTCAGAATTCAGGTGATCCGCTGAACTCCTCTTTGTTCTTTTCTCTAGGACTGCAGGACACTTTATATTCAGGAATACATAAAAAACAGCAAAGTGGAGTCAAGTACATGCAGCTTCATGGGCTTGGAAGATCACCTGGGGCATGATGAAGGCCACCTTCATGTGGAAAGCCCTGTGACACAGATACGTGCCATTGTACCTTGGCCAATGGTGGAGAAACCAACAATGGATAGAATTAACTCTAGGAAGGAGGATGCTGAAAAGGAGGTGCCTGAAGAGACTGGAAGCTCCAGTTGTGATTCAGAAGAAAGCACGAATTCGGACAACGAACCGGAGAGATCGGGCAGCGTGGCAGTCGATTCTTGCTTGTTAACGAAAGTCCACAGACGGCTATGTAGGTCTCCCTGCCCAGAACCTCACAGACTCAAACGCGGTGAAATCTTCCAAGATCTTAAGACAGAGGAAGTTCCCACGACACTTAAGGGCGTGACGAAGCCTCCTGACGTAGTGAAAGAATACCAAACCAAACTGGAGTTTGCACTTAAATTAGGCTACTCCGAAGAACAAGTTCAGCTTGTGCTCAATAAACTTGGTACCGATGCTTTAATCAATGATATTTTGGGAGAACTGGTCAAACTTGGAAATAAAAGCGAGGCCGATCAGACTGCCAATTCTGCTAACGGGAGCATAATGCGGGAAGCATCTTCTCTCGAATACCAGAGGTCTGAATCTCCACTTCAGGAGGTTGTGACAGATGATGGCGATAATCTGAGGCCGATAGTTATTGATGGCAGCAACGTGGCGATGAGGTACGTACCTAGCCATCCTTATTAACTGCTGCCGGACACTCCTTAAAGCTGCTTTCTCATCCTAGAGTAGTACTCCTTCCAAAGATTGATATGGCTAAAGTGAATTTAACCTCCTCATTCCTCCATTCTTCTGGATTCTTGCATTAGCTGACCCATTTTTAAAACGTTTTCTCTCTTCTCCTCTTTCCCTCCACCCACTTTACTTTCAGACTCCTCAGGGGTCAGTTTCTCTTTCATTTAGTACTAGCCCTCAGTGCTACACTAAGAATTACCTCTGTCCTGCTTGTAGTTTTAAAAGTTGAAAGAGTTTTTGGATTGTGTGTGTGTGTATGTGTGTGTGTGTGAAAGAGAGAGAATGAATACATTGAGTTGGGATTAAACAGTCAAGGTCTGTGTTGCGTCACCATAGAAGAAAACCCTCAATTTATAGAAAATAAAACGATGTTTTTTTCTGCCTTGGAAAGAAACTGCCACTTATTCCATTTAAAGTTACTAAAGTGAAAGGAAAAATCATTTTTATTGAGGGTTGAACATACTTTAAAAAGAAAGTAGAATCACTAAACGGGATGAGTCAAAATGAAAACTCTTAATCGTGAGTCTTATGGCTTGAATAATTACAAGAAACATCTAAATGTTAGAGGTAGTGCCTTGTGCACAGGGAATCCTCAGTAAAGGTTTATGGTGAGTTGAGAATTGACATCTGATCCAGAAAGGTTTATTCATTCATTCAATCGTATTTATTGAGCATTTACTGCACTGTACTAAGCGCTTGGGAAGTACAAGTTTGTGATTGTATGTTCATTTTTCATTAGAGGGTGAGAAGGAAGGCAGAACGATTTTGGAATTAGCAGCCCTCAGCATACCCCCTCTAGACTGTGAGCTTATTGTGGGCAGGATTGTCTGTCTTTATTGCTGTATTGGCCTTTCCCAAGCACTTAGTACGGTGCTCTGCACACAGTAAGCGCTCAACAAATATGATTGAATGAATGAATGAGACCTGTAGACCCAGGTTCTAATCCTGGCAGTGCCGTTGCCTGCTGGGTTGCCCTGGGTAGATCACTTAACTTTTCTGTGCCTCAGTTTCCTCATCTGTGAAGTGGGGATTAGGTACCCATTCTCCCTCCACCTTAGTCTGTGAGGCCCTTGCAGGGCAGGGACTGTGTCTGATCTGAGCACTGTTTTTGGCACATAATCGGTGGTGTTTATTGAGGGCTTATCACATACAGAGCACTGTTTTGAACACTCGGGAGAGTAATAATAATGATAGCATTTATTAAGTGCTTACTCTGTGTAAAGCACTGTTCTAAGCGCTGGAGTACAATACAAAAGAGTAGGTTGATCCCTACCCTTTGTGAGCTCACATACTAGAGTGGGAGACAGACGTTAAAATAAATTACATTTTGTTGTTAGATATGGTGGAAATGGAGGAAAGGTGATTGTCCTAGTGCTTAAGAGCGCCTAGGTGATGCAGAAGGGAAGGCCCGGACAGGGAAGGGAGGGCCTAGTCAGGGAAGGCTTCTTGGAGGAGATGTGATTTTAGTAGTAAGCACTTCATGAATACTATTATTTGGCACTAAAAATCATGTCAGAGCTGAGGGTCTGCTGTCTGTTACAAGTCTCGGACAACAGATTTTGTGTCCTATACTCTTATTCTGGGCTGCCCCCAATCTCCAATCAATCAATCAATCATATTTATTGAGCACTTACTGTGTGCAGAGCACTGTACTAAGGGCTTGGGAAGTACAAGTTGGCAACATATAGAGACAGTCCCTACCCAACACTGGGCTCACAGTCTAAAAGGGGCTCACAGTCTAAAATCTCCAGTTTCCCTCTGTCCAGAGACGCAGCGAGGCTCAGTGGAAAGAGCATGGGCTTTGGAGTCAGAGGTCATGGGTTCGAATTCCGGCTCCACCACATGTCTGCTGCGTGACCTTGGGCAAGTCACTTAACTTCTCAGACCCTCAGTTCCCTCATCTGTAAAATGGGGATGAAGACTGTGAGCCCCACGTGGGACAACCTGATCACCTTGTATCCCCCCAGCGCTTAGAACAGTGCTTTGCACATGGTAAGTGCTTAACAAATGCCATTATTATTATTATTATTATTATTACTTCCAAATAGTAATTGAGGAAAACTGAGGAGAACGATGTAGACTGTGCAAGTGGTGGCCACATCCCTGGATCTTCCCTTGGGAATCTGGCTTCCACCCTGCATGCTTTCCCCCTTGCCTCTCTGACTAGCATGGCAGTAAAAAAAATGCCCATTCTTGTATGTAAAGATTTGTTTTCTGGGCAGTTCACTAACCAGTGAAATACTAGGTACAGGTTTAAGCATTTCCTTTTAGTTACCATGGAAATGCATTTTGATGGGTGATTGTCAAATTCGCCCTTGACAATTTGATATTCCCCCATGGATATTTCACAGATTTCGGAGTGGTAGTCCTTTGAGCATCTGCTTCGAGGGCAAATGACCCAAAAGATTGGCAAGAGATCAGGGAACCTGTCAGAAGTGGATGTTTATAGTTCAAACTATCAAGAAGAGCTTTTTTCGCGTACTAAGCATCAGAATGAAGTCTGCTCCTATGTGATTGTTAACACAAATGACATCATACTTAAGTTTGCAACCAACCCACAATTATATCAGTCTGGATTAAGTTTTACAGAATAATGCTTCATGAGTCGTCACTGGTCTGCCATTGGGAAAGCGACACTTAAAGTACCAACATCATAAGCACTCAATAAATACGACTGAATGAATGAATCAGTAATATTGGTTGAGTGTTTACTATTTTTTTTATGGCATCTGTTAAACGCTTACTATGTACCAAGCTCTATATTAAGCGCTGAGGTGGATACAGGCTTACCCGGGGCTCACAGCCTTACCCACGTTTTACAGATGAAGTCACTGAGGCACAAATGAAGTGAAGTGACTTGCCTAAAATCACACAGCAGACATAAGATAGAGCCAGGATTAGAGCCCATGTCCTCTGACTCCAAAGCCCTTGCTCTTTCCACTAGACCGAGATCACACAGCCGACAAGTGGTGGTCGGAATTAGAACCCAGGTCCTTCTGATTCCCAGGCCCGTGTTCTATCCACCAGGCCATGCTGCACTTTCTTTTTCTTACTATGTGGCGAGCACTGTACTCTGTACTACATGCTTCGGAGAGTACAATACAATAGAGATGGCAGATATGTTCCCTGCCCACTACAAGCTAACAGCAACTAAATAACTCCAACCTTGCTTTCTTCCAATACTAAAAGTGGACACCCTCCGAACAAAATTTTCTCATTGAGAAAGATTACTAAAGGTATTTATTTAAAGTCATCATTGCCCCCACTTTGTTACCCATTTGTCTGATTTCAGTCTCATCCCACAGTCGCCTCAGGAAATTATAGTTTCCGTTTTGCTGTCATCCTCATCAGTGGTATTTGTTGAGCCCTCACTGTGTGAAGAGCTCTGTGCTAAGCTCTTGGGAAGTACCGTTCAACGGAGTTGGTAGGCATATTCCCTGTCCACAACGAGCTTACAATCTAGAATAAACACATATGGCAGCTCACAATGCATCAACCATGGAGATAAAGTACCGAATGATTGTCCATAATTACTATAGGTAAGGTAAAAATAGCATCCATATTACATTGTTTTAACTCCCTGCCTCATTAATCCCTTACCTCCATTTTGATTAGTATTATGTGCTTTAGGACAACCTTAACTAAAATGATATTTTTATGGCACTACTAAGGTAAAATTTAACAAAAACACAAAAAAACCCCAAAAACTTCTAATCTCTATATAACAGTTTAGAGGAATGAGGAAAAATTGTTAGCAAAAGTGAGACTATTAATGTTTCTGATTTAAGAGGAAAGCACCAGGTAACGTTGTTAGACCTGTTCAAAATTTAGTTACAAAAACAATTCTAAAACTATTGTTTCTCACAGTGAATGACCATTTGTTTACATCAGGCAGTGACAACATCCTTCCAAACTGAGCCGGAAAATAGGAATCAGTCATACTGCAGATATTTTATAATCAGTGGTGGGTTTTTCTTCTTCCAAAAATAGAATAGGTGTAAATAAACCTGTTTCTCATTGCTCTCTTTTCTTCTTAAATTCAGCATGTTCCCCTTTAATCGAGGGGGTCGAATTCTTGAAGAACCTAGGGTGATGGGATAACCATTTTACAGCAGTCGCTCGAAGCAATGGGAATGAATGGGTTAAGGGGGTAGAAAGTGTGAACACTGACATTGTTCAGTACAAATTCCTGTATTCCTGTGGTGTCCCCCACTAGCAGAGTGCTTCACTCCTTTGCCAAGTACTGTTACTGTACTGTATTAATAATAATAATAATAATGTCATTTTTTAAGTGCTTACTATGTGCAAAGCACTGTTCTAAGCGCTGGGGAGGCTACAGAGTGATCAGGTTGTCCCACAGAGGGCTCACAGTCAATCCCCATTGTACAGATTAGGTATCTGAGGCACAGAGAAGTTAAGTGACTTGCCCAAAGTCACACAGCCGACAATTGGATTTGAACCCATGACCACTGACTCCAAAGCCCATGCGCTTTCCACTGAGCCACACTGCTACTCTTAAATATTGTAACATGACAAAAACACAGAAACACCGAGTACAGCATGGAAGGCAAGGCAGAAGAAGCTGGCAAATGTAGCAGCATCTCATCCCATAGGCAGAGATAAATTTTGTTTTTCGTATTCCAAATCTATTTGCCCCAGTGAGTCTCCTTGCTGCAGCTCCTAGTGTGGGAAGAATATTCCCTAATTTTCCAACATGCTATACCCCCAAATCACGTCGTGCAAACGTGTTATAGCAGAACTGGGCATATTGTGAAGATGAGTAAATTTCCACCAAATGTTTCATTCTAAGTGCCATATGGTTAAAGTTGTTTTTTTACTTGACCCTTTTGTCTAAGCACAAGGTGAGAAAAATTACTGAGATCGTAAAAATACTCCCTAACCGTGGGATTTACTTTGTAGTTCAAAGTAAGACCCTGTTGCCGACTTGTACTTCCCAAGCGCTTAGGACAGTGCTCTGCATACAATAAGCGCTCAATAAATACGACTGAATGACTGAGTGAATGATTCAAATCACTTTTCCATTTATCCTGGAACATTCTTCCATCAAGACCAAGATACTGTTTCACTGCTTCTCTGCTTTTCTTTCCCCAAGTAAATTCATACAGAATTGGGTGAATGTCAGTGAGGTTTCATTAGCAGGGTAGAATACTCGATTTATGTATATTCATTCAATCGTATTTATTGAGTGCTTACTGTGTGCAGAGCACTGTACTAACGCCTTTTTAACTTTTGTAGATTTAAATAGTTAAAGAGAAATAGGTTAAAAGTGAGGTAGGCATTTCTGTTAAGGGTAAGGAGAGACTTCCAATTTAAAAATTCAAGGTCTGTTAAATATATCAAGGTGCTGCACTAAAATATGAGCCCCTGTTGATCAAAACTGAGTAAGATTACCTAGGATTAGGTGGCTCATTATTGGTAATACTGATAATAACTGTGGCATTTGTTCAGCATCTACTGTGGGCTAAATACAAGAGAAGCAGCGTGGCTCAGTGGAAAGAGCCTGGGCTTTGGAGTCAGAGGTCATGGGTTCAAATCCCGGCTCTGCCAATTGTCAGCTGGGTGACTTTGGGCAAGTCACTTAACTTCTCTGGGCCTCAGTTACTTCATCTGTAAAATGGGGATTAAGACTGTGAGCCCCCCGTGGGGCAACCTGATCACCTTGTATCCTCCCCAGCGCTTAGAACAGTGCTTTGCACATAGGAAGCCTGTATATATGTATCACCTGTATATATGTATATGTTTGTACATATTTATTACTCTATTTATTTATTTTACTTGTACATGTTTATTCTATTCATTTTATTTGGTTTATATGTTTTGTTTTGTTGTCTGTCTCCCCCTTCTAGACTGTGAGCCCACTGTTGGGTAGGGACTGTCTCTATATGTTGCAAACTTGTACTTCCCAAAAGCTTAGTACAGTGCTCTACACACAGTAAGCACTCAATAAATATGATTGAATGAATGAATGAATAGGAAGCGCTTAATAAATGCCATCATTATTATTATTATTATTACAAGATATCAAGATATCAAATTAGACTCAGCCCTCATCTCACCTGGGGTTCATGGTCTAAGGGGAAGGGAGAAGAGTTATTTAGTGCCCATTTTACATAAAGGAAACTGAGGCACAGAAAACTTGAATGACGTCCTCAAGATCACCCAGCAGACGAGTGGTGGAACCAGTATTAGAACCTCCATCTTCTATCTCCCAATACTGGGCTCTTTCCACTAGCCTACACTGCTTCGCATCAGTTCCCACCTGGGGTTCACAGTCTAAGTAGGAGGGAATACGATTAAATCCCCATTTTACGGACAAACTGAGATGCAGAGAATTTAAGTGACTGGTCCAAGGTCACACAGGAGGCACGAGCAGACCTGGGATTAAAACCTGGGTCCAGGCGTTTGCTCTTTCCACTTCAGCATGGTTCAGCTCAGGCGTGGAAGTCGCAAGTGGCTTTTCTTGGCAGTTATTGAGGTAAAAATAGCTGCAGTCTAGAATTTAGGATGAGCAACGTGACTTTCACTGCTATTTGGGAGAAAAATAAGGAGGCAACACTTCTGAAATGATCCCCTGAGAAACTGAGAAGCTTTTCCTTTTGGGGTGCCACTGGGTATGCAGGATTTTGATTCTACTGTTCAAAAAAACCCAAACGGTAAGATACTTGATTGCTCTGTGGAAAGATAGCCTGCCTTCAAAATCTTACATATTATGGTTCATTCATTCATTCAGCCGTATTTATTGAGCACTTACTGTGTGCAGAGTACTGTACTAAGCACTTGGGAGAGTACATGTAATAACAAACAGATACATTCCCTGCCCAGAACGAGTTTACAGACTAGCGGGATAATGGTATCGCAGACTTGAATAATAATAATAATAATAATGATGGCATTTGTTAAGTGCTTACTATGTACAAAGCACTGTTCTAAGCGCTGGGGGGGGATACAAGGTGATCAGGTTGTCCCATGTGGTGCGTACCGTCTTTAATCCCCATTTTACAGATGAGGTAACTGAGGCTCAGAGAAGTTAAGTGAGTTGCCCAAGATCACACAGCAGACATGTGGCAGAGCTGGGATTCAAACCCATGACCTCTGACTCCAAAGCCCGAGCTCTTTCCATTGAGCCATGAGCAATCAAGTATTTCAGAACTTTTCCAAAGCCCTCGGCAGCACCCATTTACAAATTCCCACACTGGATTTCTCATTTTCTGTCCTTTCATTTACCACTGAGGCACAATGGTGGCTTTACGATATAGTTCATAAAAGAGCCATTCAAGATATCAAGCAAAGGTGAAACTTTTGATAGAGGGGAAACTTTTAATTGCCAGAATTTAATTGGAATTTGCTTTTGGCGGCCATCACCAGAAAGCACAAGCCTCCTCATACCATACTCAAATTTTTCTTGGAGTACTGACTTAGGGAGAAGCGTGCCATTAATTAAACCTTCTGCCTCATTTTATGTCATGTATAGGTGTTGCTTACCAGTTGCTGGGCAGAGTTCCAGTCTTTTTAAGATGTTTAAAAATGGACCCCTTGAAACTGTAGAAAGAATCAGAGCCATGATTCAGGCCAATGAAGCAAATTTTTCCAAGGGTTGACATGAGCAAAGATCAAGGAATGGTATTTTCTGCCCTTGCCTGTTCCACATCCTTATCCTTAATGCTATTAAATGTTGCTGTCATGGATTTTTATAAGCCAGTGGTTTAGGAAATTTCCACTTGTTATTGCAAATACGTTTATCTAAAATATAACCTTAAAAAACACATCGTTATGTGAACAAACCTTGACTTCCCCAACTTTCTTTCAAGTTTCTAACCATCCTAACCATCCATCACAAGTCTCAAGTGGGACTGTTTAAGTTTTGTCATTAAATGTGATGGATTGTATTTTCCCCGCAGTTTCCTCAAACAGTGTCGTAATCCCGCCAGATCTGGATTTCTTAGGTTTGCTTCTAACTCCTGCCTCACATTCTTAAATATGTATTTCACTCCTTCTGTCTTCTCACCTCCCTTTATAATGGGCCTTGGGACACACAGCTATTTCAGATTAGCAAATTGGAGGTTGAAACTTCAGAATGACTTTCAGGAAGCTCCTTGCAGGCAGGGATCATGTCTATCAACTGTATTGTATTGTACAGTACAATACAAGGGCTTTGCACAGTGTCAGTAATTGCTCAATAAGTATTGATTGATGGGGAAAATATAAGTGCTGATCCAATAATAATAGCTATAATTATGGTATTTATTAAGCGCTTACTATGTGCCAAGCATTGTTCTAAACTCTGGGATAGATTCAAGGTAATCAGATTGTTCCACGTGGGGGACTCAGTCTCAATCCCCATTTTACAGATGAGGTAAATGAGGCACAGAAAAGTAAAGTGACTTGCTCAAGGTCCCACAGCAGACAAGTGGCGGAGCAGGGATTAGAACCCATGTCCTTGCCTCTCAAGCCTGTGCCCTTTCCACTAAGCCACACTTTGAACTTAATGGCTTCATATGTAGTTATCTGTCATGTGTGAAAATGATTTCTCCCTACTTTGGGGTTACAGCCTTGAGGCAGCTGAGAGGTCGAGGAGGATTAGGATGGAGTAGAGGCCATTGGATTTGGCAAGAAGGAGATCATTTGTAACTTTTGAGAGGGCAGTTTCTGTGGAGTGAAAGGGATGAAAACCAGATTGGAGGGGGTCAAGGAGAGAATTGGAGGTGAGGAACTCGAGGTGTAGACAGTGCGCTCGAGGAGTTTGGAGAGGAATGGTAGGAGAGAGATGGGACAATAACGGAAGGAGCCGTGGGGTCAAAGGAGGGATTTTTTAGTACAGGGGAAACACGAGCATGTTTGAAAGCACTGGGAAAAAGCCATTGGAGAGTGAATAGTTTGAGGAAAGAAGGGAAGGAGCAAGTGTTTTGTTAATGTGTGAAGGAATGGAGTTAGATATGCAGGTGGAAGGGGTGGATTTTGAGAGAAGGCAGGAGATCTCCTCTTGAGAGACTGCTGGGAAAGATGAGAGAGTCAAGGAAGTGGCAGGAAGAGGGAGGAGGTGGAGAGGAGCAAGGGAGATTTTAGGGAGATGATGCCTGGTGGTTTCAGTTTTCTCAGTGAAGTAGGTAGCCAGGTCATTCAGGGTTAAGAGATGGGGGCAGCAGGTTTGAGGAGGGATTTAAACATCTAGAGCATGGGTGGCTGTAAAGATGGAGAAGTAATTTTGCCTGGCAGTGAGAGGGTAGAGTTAAATAAGGCATGCAAGGATGAACTTGAAATGGACAAGCACAGCCTGATATCTAGATTTCCACCAACAGTGTTCTGTGGCTCGTGTACAGGAGCAAAGAAAGTGGTCTGCGGAGGTGATCCAGGGCTGTGGGTCTGGTTTGAGATCAACGAACGGATAGCAGAGGAAGAGAGTTGAGTTCAGTAGAGATAGTGGTGTTGAGGGCATCAGTTAGGTCATCAAGGGAAGGTCTTTGGAATATAGAGGCTAAATGGGGTATGACGAGTTGAGAAAATTGGATGAGGTCAAATGATTGGAGGTCTCTGTCGGGGAACAGGACAGATTCACCGGGGAGAAGATGTGAGGGAGAGAAGGCAGGCAAGAAGGTTGTGGTCAGATAGAGGGATATCAGAGTTGGTGAGGATAGAACTTGTAATGTGACTGAAAATGATGAGATTGAGTTTGTGTCCAAGTTGGTGAGCTGGAATGGAGCAGGAGGTCAGTGGAACTGAGGAGTTGTAGAAGATGGGCGGCAGAAGGGTCATAAGGAACATCTGTGTGGATATTGAGGTCCCCAAGGATCAAAGTAGGGATGGAGAAAGAGAGAAAGAATTTGAGAAAGGGATCAAAATAGTTACATTAAGTTGGAGGTGGGGCCCGGGGAACTGTAGATCACCATGACTAGTATCGGGAGTGGAGAGTAAAGGTGGATGATATGGGATTCAAATGAAGGGAGAGAGAGGGATGGGGGAGATGGAATGGGGTGAAAGAGACATTGGGGAGCAAGAAGCCAACTCCTCCCCCTTTCCTAGTGAGTCTGAGTGAAGATGAGACCCCCCCTCTAGTGAGAGCAACATGGGAGACAGGGTCATCTGGGGAGTCAGGTTTCCATGATGGCAAGGAGGAGCAGTGACTGGATCAGGACTAGGGCAAGGATGAAGGGAAGTATTCCCATGATGGAGCAGAGTTTCCACAGGCTGCATTCTGCTGAGGCTGGCTGGGGGGGAAGAGGTGGGAGAGATGTTGGAGTGGCGGAAGGGGTGGGGCGAGGTTGGCTAGCAGATGCAGGACAGGGATGGGCTCATTGGAGGACAGGGATTGAGGGTTTATGGTGAGGTCAGGGAAGTTTAAGGGGCCTATGTAGTAGTAATAATAATGGCATTTATTAAGCGCTTACTATGTGTAAAGCACTGTTCTAAGTGCTGGGGAGGTTACAAGGTGATCAGGTTGTCCCTCGGGGGGCTCACAGTCTTAATCCCCATTTTACAGATGAGGTAACTGAGGCCCAGGGAAGTTGTGACTTGCCCAAAGTCACACAGCTGACAATTGGCGAAGCCGGGGTTTGAACCCATGACCTCTGACTCCAAAGCCCATGCTCTTTCCACCGAGCC
This sequence comes from Tachyglossus aculeatus, assembly GCF_015852505.1. NCBI lineage: Eukaryota > Metazoa > Chordata > Mammalia > Monotremata > Tachyglossidae > Tachyglossus > Tachyglossus aculeatus. The sequence goes on along the minus strand of NC_052085.1, from coordinate 19,412,993 downwards.
ATGCTGGTTCTATGTGAGATTATCAGAGCAATAACTACTTAATCCAGTGGTTTCCTGAGTAAACTGTTGAGTTGTATGCAGGTCCTTGGGTTCTTGAGAGTGAAGAGGGGATCTTTTAGCTCAGTGGCTCAGTGGAAAGAGCCTGGGCTTTGGAGTCAGAGGTCATGGGTTCAAATCCCGGCTCCGCCAATTGTCCGCTGTGTGACTTTGGGCAAGTCACTTCACTTCTCTGGGCCTCAGTTCCCTCATATGTAAAATGGGGATTAAGACTGTGAGCCCCCCGTGGGACAACCTGATCACCTTGTAACCTCCCCAGCGCTTAGAACAGTGCTTTGCACATAGTAAGCACTTAATAAATACCATTATTATTATTATTATTATTTTAGGAGGAAACCAGTTCAGGAGTAAACTGGAGGCTGGGTTGATGTGAAGGCAGGCAGCTGTTGATAAGTAAAAATCCTGCATCGGGTTTGTCACCTGAGTATCAGACAGCCAAGCCTGATCTGTGTTCTCCACTGGGGATTGAGGCCTGGCTGCAGAGAGAGGGGGAAGATAAAGGTACCGGTGGGAGAATAATAATAATAATAATGATGGCATTTGATAGTATGAAATACTACTACTACTACTACTACTAATAATAATAGGATAGTAGGTGATGGTTCCGCTGTCCAAATACCTGGTCTGGCTGAGGCAGCTAGGCGTAGAGATCTCAGTGTCCTAGGACAGGTCTCTATCCTGGAAGATCAAGGCCTCTCAATGGAGAGATAATAATAACGATCATAGTATTTGTTAAGTGCTTACTATGTGCCAGGTACTGTACTAAGCACTGGGGTGGATACAAGCAAATCGGGTTGAACTTAGTCCCTGTCCCGAATAGGGCTTCCAGCCTTAATCCCCATTTTACCGATGAGGTAACTGAGGTCCAGAGAAGTGAAGTGATGTGCCCAAGGCCACACAGCAGACAAGGAGCAGAACCAGGATTAGAACCCATGACCTTCTGAATCCCAGGACCGTGTTCTATCCGCTACGCGATGCTACTTCCCTATGATCTGAGCGATCGGGGAAATCTCAGTGTCCTCAGGCAGGTCTCTGTTCTGGGCAGTGTTTGATGGTCCACACTGGTTTGTGGCCTCTTAGCGGAGAGATCTCGGTTCTTTGTTGGCACCATGCTCTGACAGACTCCCAAAGAACATTTTTTTCATCTACTCTTGCATTCCCTGATAGCATGCTCCATAGGAAGCAGAATTCAGTGATAGCATTCAACTCCATCACTTGTAATATTCAACTCGTAGCTTCATCACTGATAGTGTTCAGTTTCATTACTTATACATTCAACTCCCAACTCCAGCACTGATAGCATTCAATTCCATCACTTGTAACATTCAGCTCCCTCCTCCAGCACTGATAGCATTCAGCTCCATCACTTGGTAACATTTAACTGCTCACTCCATCACTGATAGCATTCAACTCCGTCACTTATAAACATCCAACTGCCAACCCCCTCACTAATAGCATTCAACTCCATCTGTGATAGCATTTGTCTCCCAGCAGCATGGTCTAGTGGAAAGGGCAAGGAGTCAGAGGACTTGGGTTCTAATCCTGGTCCTATCACTTATCTGTTGTGTGACCATGGGCAAGTCACTTAACTTCCGGACCTCAGTTACTTCATCTGTAAATGAGGATTAAGACTGTGAGCCCTCGGTTGGACAGAGACTGTGTCCAACCTGATTGTAAGCACTTAACAGGCACCATAAAAAATAAAAACTCCGTCACTCATAGCATTCAATTTCATCCAGTATCATTCGACCACACTTCATCACTGACAAAGATCGTTGGGAGGGGATGGGCCTTGCTGGGTGTAGACCGTTACATGAACGTCTTCTAGAAGCTAAGTCTCCGTATAGAGCACTTTACCCATTTTGAAAAGTAGGTCAAATTCATCTGCCTGTCTGCGAGTGCTTCTGGAGCACAGTGATCAACATTTAACAGCTCGTCTTTGTCCTCTTTGATTCAAGGACATTTGATGGATGGGTAAAATGGGTAAAGTACTCTTTAGCTTATTGAGCTGAAAAAATTTCCTAGAGGGCTAGAATTAATTTGGAAACCAGCTTCAAGATCCTTTATAGGATCCTCCAGTAGAAATCATTGATTAAGTCCGAAATTATGGAAACAGTATTGCTTATTACATTGGTGAAGGTGTAAGGATCAGAGAAGGGCCCTTCAATTTGAACTTGGTGATCCATGTGGATAAATAGGAATATTTTTAGGATTTTGCTCAATCTTTTCAGGGCAATCAATCAATTGTATTTATTGTGTACATACTATATTCAGAGCACTGTACTGAGTGCTTGGAAGAGTACGTTAGAATTGGTAGACACAAACCCTACCCCCAAAGACCTTACAGTCTAGTGAGAGCAATCAGACCTGATTATTAACTGCCAGAGATGACATCAGATTGTGGAATCAAATGATTTTGTAAAGTTTAAAAATATGTCAAGGTCTTGAGGTTGTCAATCAATTATATCACTCAGCATTTACTGTGGGAGAGCATTGTAGTAAGTACATGGGAAACTACAATACAACAGAATTGGAAGATGTGACACCTACCCACAATTATCTTATAGTCTAAAGGGAGAGACAGACAGTAAAGTAGATTGAAGGTAGCAGAGTGTAAGAAAACCTACATAAGTATTGTGAGGCTGGAGTGAGAATCAAAGTACTTAAGGGCTACACAGCTAAGTTCATAGTCGACACAGAGGGGAGGGAGGGTGACATGGGTTTCAAAGGAAAGGAAAGAGGTGGATGAGGTGAGGGAATTGTTCAAAAGCAGCATGGGAGAGGGGAAACAAGGAGGCCAACTCCTCCCCCTTGCCCAGTGAGTCTTGATATGTTGCCAACTTGTATTTCCCAAGTGCTTAGTACAGTGCTCTGCACACAGTAAGCGCTCAATAAATACGATTGATTGATTGATTGGGGAGCAGGAGGAGATGAGGTCCGTTTAAGCAGAGAACTACTGGGGAGGTAATGTCAGCTGGGGAGAGCCAGGTTTTGGTAATGGTGAGGAGAAGCAATCAGAAACGGGTTAACAATGAAGGGAGGCTTTCCCATGATGGTGAAGGAGTTCCATGGGCTGCACAAATGTCTGTATTTCTCCTAAATCTAATGTGCAGCAAAGATCACATCCACAATTGTCCTACTGTGGGCTAAGCCGCACATGACCCTCTGGCTAGTTTTTGCTAGAATTTCTCTGCAATGGCGAGCAATGTCTGCAGTCCACTTTCTTGTCTCCCACCTTGTAGATGGTATTAAAAGTGGCGCCTTTGCAGTCCTGTGGTATTTCCTATAAGTTGAGAAGCAGAATGTACTACTTTGAACAGTGCTTGGCACGTAGTAAGCACTTAACAAATACCATTATCATCATCATCATTATTATTATTACTGTCGGAACAACAGATTCTCCCCTCTTCCTCTTGTTCCCAGAGATTTCAACAGCTGTGTCGCAGAACTAGCTCTGTAGTTTTCAAATTGGTTGTGAATCCCTTTAAATTTGGAGTGACAGTTCCATCTTGACATGCTGACAAGTTCACCCTCAACATGACACTTGGATTCTCTGGCTGCTATTGGCATTGTTTTGATTACCTCACTGTTGAAAATGGGGATCATCTGCAAAGGCTGAGATTTGAGGTTTTTGTTCTAGTTTGAGAATAGTAATGGGGAAGAAGATTGAGGACACAGTCATCACGTAAGGAAGCTTCTGCTTGGAGTTGGGTCCAGATGTTTCCCTGGTGGAGAGAAAATTCCTGGGACTAGATGGTGATTTAGGAAGGCACCTAGAATTTGCGAGAGCACCGTAATGACTTGCAAAAGGATAGCCGACCAAGCCGGCCCGGCTTGAGGATTCTCACTTTTCTCACAATTTCCTCAGTACCTCTAGGTCACAACCTATTACAAGGTGTTACCTTCATTTATTCTAAGTGAGAAACGGGGTTAGGAAAGCAGAAGAGTGACTGTTGGGAGACCACCACAGTCAGAAGACAAATTAGCCTGGGGGCTAGCCCCCAGGAGAAGGGTTCTTCCCAGTATTGGACTCCAGGATAGAGCCATCTTTTAGACTGTGAGCCCACTGTTGGGTAGGGACTGTCTCTATATGTTGCCAACTTGTACTTCCCAAGCGCTTAGTACAGTTCTCTGCACACAGTAAGCGCTCAATAAATATGATTGATGATGATGATGTTTGAAGCTGGGCTTCAGCCTGCCTTTGCAACATCTGTTCTGTCCCCAGCTTGAGTATGGTCCTTCATGCGCTTAGTACCACTCAGTAAGCACTCAATAAATATGACTGATTGATTTTAGTTACGAGATTCCCCAACCCCTCCAAGAAGTCCTCCCTGACTAAGCTCTCATTTCCCTTCCCTATTTGCCTTCCTTTCTGTATCACATATTCACTTGGGTCTGTACCCCTTAAGCCCTTAGTGCTACTCACTCCACAACAGCTCCTCAACATCCTTATACCCTGCTGCTTCCCCTACTTGTAATGTTTGTTCATTTCTATCTCCCTTGCTAGATTGTAAGTTTCTTGAGGGCAGGGGTCATATCTACGAGCTCTATGGTAGTGTCCTCTCCCAGGTGCTTAATACAGTGTTCTGTAGCACAGTAAGCACTTAATAAATACCATTGGCTGCTTGGATAAATTGCCCATGTTATCCTGTTATTGCCCTCTCATTCATTCATTCTGTAGTAATTACTGAGCACTTACTGTGTGCAAAGGACTTTGCTAAGTGCTTGGGAGAGTACAATATAATAATCAATCAATAAATAATAATAATAATAATAATGACATTTGTTAAGCACTTACTATGTACAGAGCACTGTTCTAAGCGCTGCTGGGAGGGGGAATACAAGGTGATCACGTTGTCCCCCGTGGGGCTCACAGTCTTAATCCCCATTTTACAGAAGAGGTAACTGAGGCTCAGAGAAGTTAAGTGACTTGCCCAAGGTCACACAGCAGACATGTGGCGGAGCCGGGATTTGAACCCATGACCTCTGACTCCAAAGCCCGTGCTCTTTCCACTGAGCCACTCTGCTTCACGCTGCAGGGAACAATAGACATGTTCCCTGCTCATAACAGGCTTACAGTCTAGAATAACAGTCTCCTTCCACGTACCACCAAGCAACGCTGTCCTGGGTTGAGTATAACCTCATCATCATCTCATCATCAATCATCAATGGTATTTATTGAGCACTTGTCTGTGCCAAGCACTGTACTAAGCGCTTGGAAGACTACAGTAGTCTTCCAGAAGACTACTTGGAAGACTACAGTACAACAGAGTTGGTAGGCATGTTCCCTGCCCAAAATCAGCATATAGTCTAGAGGGAGAGACAGACATTAATGCAAATATGTTTTTTGTCATATATGATTTAAAGAGATATACATAAGAACTGTGGGGTTGAGGGGGAATATCAAATGCCCAGAGGTCAAGTGCCTAGATGACACAGAAGGGAGGCTATTGTTACCTGCCTGCTTGTTTTGTTGTCTTTTCCCCCCCTTCCAGACTGTGAGCCCGTTGTTGGGCAGGGATTGTCTCTAGTTGTTGCCAAATTAAACTTTCCAAGAGCTTCGTACAGTGCTCCGCACACAGTAAGCACTCAATAAATACGATTGAATGAATGAATGAATGAATGAGAAGGAGCCGAGGGAAAGAGGGCTTAATCAGGGAAGGCCTTTTGGAAGAGATGTGATCTCCATCACCCCACTAGAAACTACCCTTCCCTGTCCATTCTTCATTTTGGTCAAATAGCCAATAGCCTAATGGCGGGTGAACTTTCTCCCCCTCTAGGATCTTACTGGGGATAAACACAATGTGCGTTTTTATGCTGTGTTAGATTGTGTGTGATTTTGATGAAGTTAGGAAGAGGTGGTCTCTGTGTTTATTTCAGGTTTCACAGCCATTTCGGAGGCTGGACATTATTGCAGCTTCGCAGACCTTCAGTTTGATAGAGAATTGATAAACTGTTGTCACACTCTACCCCCCAACCCAAAGCCATGTTGGCCTGTTTCAACTATTTTATTTTGCCATGCATCTGGGGATTTTACCAACAGCAAGGAGCTAGACGGTGAGCTCCTCATGGGCAGGGAACATGTCTACTGCAGTGTTCTCTCCCAAGTGCCTAGTAATAATAATAATAATAATAATAATAATGGCATTTATTAAGCGCTTACTATGTGCAAAGCACTGTTCTAAGCAGTGGGGAGGTTACAAGGTGATCAGGTTGTCCCCCACATGTAGCAACTACTCAACACGTATCAGTGATTGATTTTAGCAGAATTTGCTGGCATTATTAAGTTCGGTGCTGCCAATGAAAATCTTTAATCATGCAGTGGCCAATTGGTTCTTCATCAACACATAACTTTGCTGTAGCTTAGAGAAAGTCAGGGAGAGAGTGTTATATTTTTTTTAATGGTATTTGTTATGCACTTACTATGTACCAGGCGGTATAACCCAGCACCTCTCCGGGAAAACTTTGGCCTAAAAGTCTTCTGCAAGGAGATGGCCCAGGGCCTTGGTCACCGATGAGGTTCCTTGGCCATCTATCTGAACAGTCCTATGTATTTGACCACTGCACCCCCTGAAAAGAGCCATTTGCTAATAAAATACTTGAACACCCAAACTAAACTCACTGATGAATTACCAATGCTAAGATATAACCTTGTGGTCCCAATGAAACAGAAAACCTTCAGTTAGCAACTGCATCATGCACCATCAGGATGTCACGTGCAGTGCAAACTGCAAACACCTAAAAAGGAGAACATATTAAGCTAGCTCGTGTGTAGCCATTACTGAAATCACTATTTTAGCCCTGTCGGAAAAGATTTCCTGCTAAACTTGGCTTATTGAGAAGCAACGTGGCTAGAGAAGCAGCGTGGCTCAGTGGAAAGCGTACGGGCTTTGGGATCAGAGGTCATGGGTTCAAAAACCGGCGCTGCCAATTGTCAACTGTGTGACTTTGAGCAAGTCACTCACTTCATTGTCCCGGTTACCTCATCTGTGAAATGGGGATTAAGACTGTGAGTCCCCTTTGGGACAACCTGATCACCCTGTAACCTCCCCAGCTCTTAGAACAGTGCTTTGCACATAGTAAGTGCTTAATAAATGCCATCATTATTCTTATGCCAGAAACACCTTTATCTCCAAGACTTTCCTCTGAGCAAAGGCTCTTGGATATAGGTTTTGCAGTCAGGCAGTGGCTTGTTTCAAGTCATTCTAAGAGGGATTAGAGGGTTTCTGTTGATATTGTGCCTCTCTCTAAACCCTAAACACTGTGCTACCCTCAGCAACATTGGAGCCATATTCAGCGTTAACGAGAAGGAAGAATGATTCTATAGGGATCAATTAATCAAGGATACTTACTGATCGCTTACTCTGGGAGTGTGCAATACATAGGTATTGGTAGATGTGATCCCCCCCCCCAAGATGCGTACAGTCTACAGAAACTTGACAGACTAATGGTAGTTGTACTCATATCTGACAAACTGTCATGGGAAATCTCAGCTCTGTATAGGCAGCAAAGTCTGGATGAAAGTAATTAGACCATATGGGATTTGGAAACTCAACAGCAATGATCTACTGTTTTCACAATGTGTGAGAAACAAATGCCAGTTTGTAATCCCCAAAACAACCGTTCCCTTACCAAGAAAAAGAAAGACAACTTAAATGCATTGAGAAGCTAAACAGTATTATCTTGATTGGCTGTCACTGAAATCCTGGAATTAACTCGTTGCCAGGAACTGGACTCATCGTGGGTTGTTGTTGTTGGAAAGTGTTGAACATTTTCATCAGTGGCTTCCCTGATGAAATCTTGAGCTTGCTTAATAAGTTTACTTTTGATGCCTACTTGTGGATGTGGTTAACCGGCTAATAATAATAATGTGTGGTATTTATTGAGCGCTTACTATGTGCCAGGCACCGTTCTAGGTACAAGCAAATCGGGCTAGACAGAGTCCCTGTCCGTCCCACACGGGGCTCACAGTCTTAACCCCCATTTTGCAGATGAGGGAAATGAGGCACAGAGAAGTGAAGTGACTTATCCGAGGTCCCACAGCAGGGCAGTGGCAGAGCCAGGATTCAGATTCCCAGGCCCACTAGGCCAGGCTGCTTCTCTGGACTGTAAGATAAAAATGCAAGTTGGCTGTGGTCACTAGCAAGTCAATGGCGCTCCAAAGGGTAAATGCAGGAGTGTAAACCTGCAGAGAAAAATATTAACCAAAACAGAGGGAAAGAATGAGTTCTTGGAAGAATGCCAGGGAACATGTAGAAGTTAGAATGGCAGTGTTGCCTGATGAAAGAAGAATTGTGGTATTTGTTAAGCACTTACTATGTGCCAAGCACTGTTCTAACCACTGGGGTAGATACAATATAATAATAATAATGATGATGGTATTTGTTAAGCGCTTACTATTTGCAAAGCACTGTTCTAATAATAATAATAATAATAATGGCATTTGTTAAGCGTTTACTATGTGCAAAGCACTGTTCTAAGTGCTGGGGGGATACAACGTGATCAGGTTGTCCCTCGTAGGGCTCACAGTCAATCCCCATTGTACAGATGAGGTAACTGAGGCTCAGAGAAGTGAAGTGACTTGCCCAAGGTCACACAGCAGACATGTGGCAGAGCCAGAATTCGAACCCATGACCTCTGACTCCAAAGCCCGTGCTCCTTCCACTGAGCCACGCTGCTTCTCTAATGATGATGATGATGTATTTGTTAAGCGCTTACTTTGTGCAAAGCACTGTTCTAAGCACTGGGGGGTATACAACGTGATCAGGCTGTCCCACGTGGGGCTCACAGTCAATGCCCATTTTACAGATGAGGTAACTGAGGCTCAGAGAAGTTACGTGACTTGCCCAAGGTCACACAGCAGATGTGGCGGAGCTGGGATTCGAACCCATGACCTCTGACTCCAAAGCCCATGCTCTTTCCACTGAGCCACGCTGCTTTTCTAAGTGCTGGAGGGATACAAGGTGATTAGGTTGTCCCATGTGGGGCTCACAGTCTTAAACCCCATTTTCCAGATGAGGTAACTGAGGCACAGAGAAGTTAAGTGGGCTTCTCTCCCGGGCTTCAAGGCTATCCATCACCTCACCCCCTCCTACCCCACCTCCCTTCTCTCCTTCTCCAGCCCAGCCCGCACCCTCCACTCCTCTGCCGCTGATCTCCTCACCGTACCTCGTTCTCGCCTGTCCCGCCATCGACCCCCGGCCCACGTCATCCCCCGGGCCTGGAATGCCCTCCCTCTGCCCATCTGCCAAGCTAGCTCTCTTCCTCCCTTCAAGGCCCTACTGAGAGCTCACCTACTCCAGGAGACCTTCCCAGACTGAGCCCCTTCCTTCCTCTCCCCCTCGTCCCCCTCTCCATCCCCACCATCTTACCTCCTTCCCTTCCCCACAGCACCTGTATATATGTATATATGTTTGTACATATTTATTACTCTATTTATTTTACTTGTACATATCTATTCTATTTATTTTATTTTGTTAGTATGTTTGGTTTTGTTCTCTGTCTCCCCCTTTTAGACTGTGAGCCCACTGTTGGGTAGGGACTGTCTCTGTATGTTGCCAACTTGTACTTCCCAAGCGCTTAGTACAGTGCTCTGCACACAGTAAGCGCTCAATAAATACGATTGATTGATTGATTGATTGACTGATAAGTGGCTTGCCCAAGGTCACACAGCAGCATGTGTTGGAATTGGGATTAGAACCCGCATCCTCTGATTCCCAAGCCCATGCTCTTACCACTAAGCCACGCTGCTCCTCTAAGCAGCGAGAGTACAGACCTGGAAATCAGAGGTCCTGGGTTCTGATCTCTGCTTCACCACTTGTCTGCCGAGTGACCCTGGGCAAGTCATTTAACTTCTCTGAACCTCAGTTCCTTCACTGGCAAAATGGGGATTAAAACGCTGTCTCCTACTTAGACTGTACACCTCATGTGATTATTTTATATGTACCCTAGTGCTTAGAACAGTGCTAGAACACTGAAACAAAGGCCTCAAAGCATGGACTTGGGAGTCAGAGGTCGTGGGTTCTAATCCCGCCTCCGCCACTTGTCAGCTGTATGACTTTGGGCAAGTCACTTCTCTGAAAAGATGGTTTCATAGGGCTTAATTGTAAGGAGCGACAGGGCATCCGCAAAGGGTTTGGGGTGGGGAAGAAGAGTGTGAGAATGCAAGAACAAACCAGGGGAGGAATAATGTCAATTCATTAATATTGCTGCCGACCAAGGGAGGAAGAGCAAAATCAATTGATCGTATTGATTGAGCTCTTACTATGTGCAGAGCACTATACTAAGACACATTCCATGCCTGGGTGAGACATTCCCTGGGTGAGACAATGGACAATAGATCCGTGGATGGGAAGGAAATTATTGAGTGCCTGTGGCATGCAGTGTTTGGGCAAGTCTCAAGTGTCCTCTTCTTATTCCTTCCTTTTTTTCTTCTCCTTCTTTTTCTTCTCCTCCATCTATTGCTAGACTTAATTCTTATATGACCCGTGCAATAGCCCTACTTCTGTTTCAGTTTTGAAACCATTATGCGAAATGGGGTGATTATTTGAGTCAAAACAATGTATTCCACTTATCTGCAGGCAGAACCGCCTCTAAACCACCCCAGTTAGGTGGGAAATATTGTGGCCATTTATGCAGACTCGTAACAGTCTGTTTTTCTGCTGGTGTGACCCCTGGCACTGATAGGAAGCAGCATGGCTCTTGGGAGCTTGGGAGTCGGAGGTCATGGGTTCAAATCCCGGCTCCACCAATTGTCAGCTGTGTGACCTTGGACAAGTCACTTAACTTCTCTGTTCCCTCATCTGTAAAATGGGGATGAAGACTGTGAGCCCCACGTGGGACCACCTGATCACCTTGTATCCTCCCCTAGCACTTAGAACCGTGCTTTGCACATAGTAAGTGTTTAACAAATGCCATTATTATTATTATTTTTATATAGCAGTGGACACCTTTCTATCGGTTATTTTTATTTCCGTTTCCCAGCCTAACTCTGAGGGACAAGCAACAGCTCTGGAACAAGCGGCGGTGAATAGGACCCCCAGGGAAATGCTATAGGTTTGGCAACCTGCGTGCTTCTGAAAAGTGGCACATATGGCATAATCATGTAGTGCTACTTGTCCAGGATCATGACTGTGATGTCACATGTTTCTCAGTGTACAATATTTTCTAGTGTGTCAGTGGCCAGCCAAATGAGAATTCCCAGTTTTTAAAGACCTGCCCTCTCCTCACACCCCTTTGGGGTACAATAACAGGCCTATCACAAACCTCTTTCTTATATCTAAGCAACATTTTCGATCGTAATCCTCCTGAGGTCAGGTTCTCTGGCTTCTAGAGTACTCTCCCAAACACTTAATACAGTGTCTCTACGCTGCTCTCAATTCCCTTTGATTTATTAATCCGTGCTTCAACTTAAGCTGTTTTCTCTTTTCTGTACTCAGTGTAAATGGAGACAAGTTGACTTTATAATAGCCCTTAAGGACTGTTTGAAGGTAAACCAAGTGACCTCATTTTTCTGGAGTAAATTACCTTAGTTCCTTGAATCTTTCTTTCATAGATCTGATTTTCCAACTCTTGAATCATCTGCTGTTTTCAGAACCTCCCAGTTCCCAGAACTCTGGGAAGAATCCGATCGGTGCTTTGGCTAACACTAGGTGTGATCATGTGGCAATTACTCTTCGGTGGAAACTATTCTTTGGTAAATGGATGATTTTTTAAAAGAAACTATTTCCAAAATGCTCTCTTTCAGCCACGGGAATAAAGAAGTATTTTCCTGTCGAGGAATAAAATTGGCTGTAGACTGGTTCTTGGAAAGAGGCCATAAGGACATCACAGTGTTTGTTCCAGCCTGGAGGAAGGAGCAGTCGAGACCTGATGCTCTCATAACAGGTTGGCTCTCTTTTCACTTCTGATTTTTGACTTCCAATCTCTGCTTGTTGAAACTTGCTTCCCATCTCCATTATGGGCTGCTACTGAATAGCACTATTGAGAAGCAGCATGACCTATGGAAAGAGTCCAGGCCTGGGGTCAGAGGATCTGGGTTCCAATCCCAGTTCAGCTACTTCATTGCTTGACCTTGGGTAAGTCACTTCTCTGGGCCTCATTTCCCTCATCTGCAAAATGGGGTTTTGATACCCCTTCTCCCTCCTACTAAGACTGTGAGCCCCAAGTGGGACTTGATTATCTTCTAACTGCCCCAGAGCTTAGTACAGTGCTTGACACATAGAGAGCGCTTAATGAATACCACAATTATAATGTTGAAATTTTCCGTCGTTCCTCTTTCTTAGTCATTGTACGATACTTTGTAGTACAGCAAGATGTTATACTAAGCACTAGGGTAGAAGAAAATCAAATGAAGACAAGCTCTAAGGCCCGCAAGGAATTCACTATCTAAGCTGGAGAGGAAAACACAGGAAATTTGAGAGTAAACACAACAGACAAGTTAAAATTAACAAAAAAAATATCAATGAGGAAAAAAAATCCATGCTCTCTGAGCACTTCATCACTGCAGGCAACAGTACTTGCTTACAAACTGCTACAGTCTTTCCAAGATCAAAAACTGGAAAGGGAAAGTTGACTCCTTTGATGCTCAGCTAGAGTGGAAAGACTCCCGCTAGCTGTACTGCATGTAAACTTATAGCCCTATTTTTGTGTACTAAGAAGTAGAAATATTGCAAGAGAGGTATAAAACAAGTCTCTTGACTTTGAGAAACTGAGACTCCAAAAGGAGCTAAGATGATTGGTTGACAAATGGGGAGGAGAAAGAAAATATGTAACTCCATTCACGGATAGTCATATAAAGGCGGAGATGTTATAATGGGATGACATTACCCAGGAGCAGGAGGTTTTTTTATTCAGGCAAGCCTTCATATAGAACACAAAATAGTCTAGGAAGGAAAAAAAACTGACTCAGTCCCAGCAAAGTATGAAGTCTGAATTTGGCATTTTGGGGATTTCTAAAAATGTAGATTAATAGCCAAAGGTCCTTTTGGAATTAAATTGCTCTGGGAAACTATGGAAAAGAGGGAAGACATTTGTTGATAGAGGAAAATGATCTGAACAGTTCTATAAAAACTGTTTGGAAGAGCAGCGTGACCTAGTGGATAGAGCTTGGGCCTGAGAGTCAGAAGGAACTGGGTTCTAATCATGGCTCCGCCACTGGTTTGAAGTGTGACTTTGTGCAAGTCACTTCACTTCTCTGTGCCTCGGTTCCCTCATCTGTAAAATGGGGGTTAAGACTGTGAGCCCCATGTGAGACAGGGACTGTGTCCAAACCAAATGCCTTGTATCTGTAGAGAAGCAGCGTGGCTCAGTGGAAAGAGCCTGGGCTTTGGAGTCAGAGGTCAGGGGTTCTAATCCCGGCTTCGCCACTTGTCAGCCGTGTGACTTTGGGCAAGTCACTTAACTTCTCCGAGCCTCAGTTCCCTCCTCTCTAAAATGGGGATGAAGACTGTGAGCCCCACGTGGGACAACCTGATCACCTTGTAACCTCCCCAGCACTTAGAACAGTGCTTTGCACATAGTAAGCACTTAGTAAATGCCATCATTATTTATTATTTATTATCTACCTCAGTTAGTATGGTGTCTGGCACCTAGGAAGTGCTTAACAAATACGATTATTATTATTGCTATCAATAATAATAATAATTTTTAAAGTAAGTATTAGCATTGTATTAGTATCATGATTTTGAAAAGGCTACTAGGTGTATGTAAACTTCATGCCTAAGGGCCTAGGATGGCTGCAAATTTGGCACAGTATGCCCGTAACTGAAAGAGGAGGCTGGTTAGGGAGCTGGGAATGAGTCTGGGCAATCAACAAAGATCAGAAAGAGAGAAGTAAAAAGTTCTCCCCCTTCTCCAAATAATAATAATAATACTTGAGGTATTTTTTAATTGCTTACTATATGCCAATCACCAGACAGTCGGGTTGCACACAGTCTCTGTCCCATATGGGACTTAATCTCCATTTTACAGATGAGGTAACTGAGGCACAGAGAAGTTAAGCAGCTTGCCCAAGGTCACACAGCAGAGAAGTGGCAGAGCTGGTATCAGAATCCAGGTCCTTCCGATTCCCAGGCCCGTGTTCTATCTGTTAGGCTACGCTGCTTCTCTCTTCTCCCTTTCTCTCTCCTGTTTTCTCTTGCCACAAATCACACATTCAGACATGCGGATTGTGGGAGGAAACAATAAGGCTATTCCGGAGGAGGAGTTCCATGTGATGAAGGGCAGAGAAGTGAAGTAGGAACACGGGAAAGGAAAACTCTGCTGGCATCCCAGCAATGGCAGTTTTATTATTATTATAATAATTGTGGTATTTAAGTGTTTCAGTGTGCTGAGCACTGTGGTAGATACATGATCATCAGGTCCTAAATGGGACTCAGTCGAACCAGGAGGCAGATTGGGGATTGAATCCCCATTTTGCCGATGAGGGAACTGAGGCCCAGAGAAGGACCTGTTTTTCCCAGGCAGACAAGTGATGGAGCTGGGATTAGAACCCAGGTCTTCTGACTTCTAAGCCTGTGATCTTTCCACTAGGCCACGCTAATCAGGTATGGCCATACCTCTGGCTGCTCTCCCACCTTGCAACTTTCTCCCGTTTCCCCTCTGTGAGTGGGTCACTTCCTTCTACTCCACACAAAGGAGGCATTTGGGACTCCCTTTCTTTGTTGGCCAGCCCCAGCTAGGAACAGTTTTGGCAACTCCTCAGGAAAGAAACCACAGGCCAAACCTGAGCTTTCCCAGAGTGAGGTTAGAGCGAAAAGCCAACTGGAAACCATCTCCTTCCAGGAATGTGGTACCACTAGGCTTCCGCAGAACTCACATTTACCTCCCTACTTCTAGTTTCGGTAACAGACGTCGTTAAAAGCCACCCGAGGCATCCAAGCGTTATTAGTAGAAAACACTGGGTGATTTTCATTCATTCATTCATTCATTCAATCATATTTATTGAGCACATACTGTGTGCAGAGCACTGTACTAAGCTCTTGGGAAGTACAAGTTGGCAACATAGAGAGTCGGTTCCTACCCAACAACGGGCTCACAGTCTAGAAGGGGTGTTTGGAGTGTTTGAAGCTCACGATTCTGCCAGAAATGACAATATTTGTGTGATTATTTTGGAAATGATCTTAGCTGCTCTCCACACTTTCCCTTAAATTATGCGTTCTAAAATCAGCCATGTAAAAACCACATGCTTTCACAACTTAGATTGGGGTGCCAGGTGACCCGGATTCTAGTCTTGACTCTTTGCCACAGGCCTGCTGGGGCAATTCCCTTGATCTGTCTGTCAAATTGGAATGACATATCTGTTTCCCCTCCTACTCCTACTGAGCGAGAGCCCATAATGGGAACAGTGACAAGGTCTGATCTGATTATCATTTGTCTACCCCAGTGCTTATCATAGTGTCTGGCCCATAGTGCTTACTGTGTGCAGAGCACGGTACTAAGCACTGTGGAAAGTACAACGTAACAATAGGCAGACACATTCCCTGCCCACTACAGGCTTACAGTCTACAGGGGGAAGACAGACATTGCTGTAAGTAAACAAATGACAGATATATGTATATATATATATATATGCATATATATATGTGTGTGTGTGCATATATATATGTGTGTGTATATATATATGTATGTGTATATATATACATATATATAAGTGCTGTGGGGCTGGGAGGGGAGATGAAGAGAGTATTTACTTATAGAACACCATCATTAACATAATAATTATTTTCCCAAACAGGAATAGGGGAGAGTTAGCCTAGCCTGAGCCCACTGGAGAGTTTGACTTGGACCTCTGCACTGCCAAAAATTATCCCGAAGTGGGATGAAGCAGCGTGGAGAAGCAGTGTGGCTCAATGGAAACAGCCCGGGCTTGGGAGTCGGAGGTCATGGGTTCAAATCCCTGCTCTGCCAATTGTCAGCTGTGTGACTTTGAGCAAGTCACTTAACTTCTCTGGGCCTCAGTTACCTCATCTGCAAAATGGGGATTAAGACTGCGAGCCCCACGTGGGACAATCTGATCACCTTGTATCCTCCCCAGCGCTTAGAACAGTGCTTTGCACATAGTAAGCGCTTAACAAGAACCATTATTATTACTATTATTAAGCATTTTGCAACATCCCCTTTTGATTTCTACTCTTCTGGAGAGATGGGCTAATGCTAATCCTTCAACTACCCAGTATGCACTGTGAGGTGCGCTGCCATTTTGAGAGCAGATCTATCGATCAATCATTGCTATTTGTTGAGCACTTTGTGCAGAGCACTCTACCAAGTGTTTGGGAGAGTATAATCTAGTCTAGGGAGAGAGACAGGTAGGGGAAGCCACCAAACATAAGGATTTACTTAGAGAAGTGCTGTGGGGTTAGGAATGGTGTGAGTCGCTAAGTGCTTAGCGGATAGGACTGAGTGCATGGGTGATTGTCTATTCTTCCACACTTTACTACTGCTAATTTGCAGATGTTTTGTTTGTTTTATGGTATTTGTTAAGCGCTTACTACGTGCCAGACACCGTACTAAGCTCTAGGAAAGATTCAAGATTGTCCGGTTAATTATAGTCTCTCTCCCACATGAGGCACATAGTCCTAATCCTCATTTTACAGATGAAGTAACCGAGGCCCAGAGCAGTGAAGTGACTTGCCCCAAGGTCACACAGCAGCCAAGTGACGGAGCCAGGATTAGAACCCAGGTCTTCTGATTCCCAGGACTGCGTTCTCCTGCTTCTCAGTGTACAATATTTTCTAGTGTGTCAGTGGCCAGCCAAATGAGAATGCCCAGTTTTTAAAGACCTGCCCTCTCCTCACACCCCTTTGGGGTAACCCATTCCAGTAGCAGGCCTATCGGAAACTTCTTTCTTATATCTAAGCTATATTTTGCATTGTAATCCTCCTGAGGTCAGGGTCTCTGGCTTCCATTAGGCCACGCTGCTTCTAGAGTGGGTTTTCTAAGTTACAGTCCATGCCCAGTCCGAACTATTGTTCTTTTTTTCTTTTTTGACATCCAACGTACCTTAAAACCGTGCAGAACGCCAGCTCTGTGGACGGGATGGGAAGCAGCATGGCCCTGTGAACCCTAAGTGGCCCAGACACTGAGTCCAACCCGCTTTGCTCGTATCCACCCCAGCGCTTAGTACAGTGCATGGCCCAAAGTAAGCCCTTAACAAATGCCACAATTATTATTCTTATCATATCCATGAACAGTATTTAAATTATTCCACATTAGCCTTTGTAGTTTGGGGAGAGGGCATATTAGTAAAAACATCACCGTGGCCTAGTAAAGTTTTTATACCTATTTGCAAACCTGTCTTTAGGTAAAATCATTTGATTTGGCGTGGTATTTTTCTCTTGTAAATGGAATTGTTTCCCTCCATGTCCTTCTAGATCAAGAAATTTTGCGAAAGCTGGAAAAGGAGAAAATTCTGGTGTTCACTCCATCCCGCAGAGTACAGGGAAGAAGAGTAGTGTGCTATGATGACAGATTTATTGTGAAGTTGGCTTTTGAATCAGATGGGATCATTGTATCCAATGACAACTATAGGGATCTCGCTAATGAAAAGCCAGAATGGAAGAAGTTCATAGATGAACGATTGCTGATGTATTCATTTGTCAATGACAAGTAAGTGACTCAGTCTTTGGACTTAGTAGAAACCACCAGGGTCAGAATCCATGTCGGCCTTCACAAAATGGATTTCAAAAACAGTAGCTCGTAACCCCTTCTGTAAGCTTGTTTTTTGGAGTTTTTTAATGGCGTTTGTTAAGCGCTTATTATGTGCCAGACACTTTACTAAGCACTAGGGTAGATACAAGCTAATCAGTTTGAACACGGGCCCTGCCTCACAATGGGCTCACAGTCTTAATCCCCATTTTGCAGATGAGGTAACTGAGGCACAGAAGAGTTAAGTGACCTGCCCAAGGTCACACAGCAAACAAGTGGCAAAGCCGGGATAGGAACCCAGGACCTTCTGATTCCCGGGCCCGTCCTCTATCTGCGGGCAGGAAACCCATCTACCAACTCTGTTTATATTGTCCTCTCCCAAGCACTTGGTATTGTGCTGTGCACACAGTAAGCACTCGATAATAATAATAATAATAATAATAATAATGACATTTATTAAGCGCTTACTATGTGCAAAGCAGAGTTCTAAGTGCTGGGGAGGTTACAAGGTGATCAGGTTGTCCCACCGGGGGCTCACAGTCTTCATCCCCGTTTTACAGATGAGGGAACTGAGGCCCAGAGAAGTTCAGTGACTCGCCCAAAGTCACACAGCTGGCAATTGGCAGAGCTGGGATTTGAACCCATGACCTCTGACTCCCAAGCCTGTGCTCTTTTCCACTGAGCCATGCTATTTCTCGATGAATCGTACTGATTTATTGATAACTGTAGAAAAAGCAATTAGACGCTAGCGTCCACTGTCCGTGTTTGATTTGCTACACTTTTGCATTTTTTTAAGCCAGGTTCATTCATTCATTTATTCAATCATATTTATTGAGCACTTACTGTGTGCAGAGCACTGTACTAAGCGCTTGGGAAGTACATGTTGGCAACATAAGGTTTTCCTAGGTTAAATTTCCTAAAATTAAATTTAAATTTCCTAGGAAGATAATGTACCAACTTCCCACAAAACGACTCTTGTATAGAAGTAGACTTTCTCCCATTTGCACTCACTTCTTGGAACTTAAAATTTCTATTAGCAGTGCTCCGAGTGAATGAGGTAAGAAGTAAATGAGGAACTGCTGTCTGAGCCTATACAGCATGGAGCTGGGAGCCAGAAGGATCTGGGTTCTTGTTCCGGCTCCGCTGCTTATCTGCTGTGTGACCTTGGACAAGTCACTTCAATTCTCTGGGCCTCAGTTACGTCATCTGTAAAATGGGAATTACGACCTGGACTGTACCCAAGCTGATTACCTGGTTTCTACCCTAGCGCTGACGCATAGTGCGCGCTTAACAAATACCATAGGAAAAAACAGAAACAGAGCTGAAGAGCTGGAAGTTGCCTCATCTGTAAAATGGGAGGGCCAATAATAATAATAATAATGGCATTTATTAAGCGCTTACTATGTGCAAGGCACTGTTCTAATACCTGTTCTCCCCCCGATTAGATGCTGACCCCACGTGGGATAGGGATAGGGTCCAACCTGATCATCTTGGATCACCTCTAGTGCTTAGTACAGTGGTTGGCACACAGCAAGCGCTTAACACAGAGTACATTGTTTGTGCTTCCAAAAAGGTAGCAAGGAGAGTCTACCAGAGTGGCTTGCTGGAACCTGGAAAGGGGGAGGAATGATTAATCGATCAGTGGTATTTATTGAGTACTTACTGCGTGCAGAGCACTATATTAAGGTCTTCGGAGACTACAGGACGATCCGTAGATACGATCCCTAACCTCAAAGAGTTTACAGTCTAGTGGCGAAAGAGCTGAGGGGATATTAGGATGTCAGGACGAAAGCACCCACCCTGGAAGAATTGGTTCCAGTGAGGGGGCGTTTGTGCAGTGTCATTTTTGTTTTCCCACTTCCCTGGCATCCGTTTTGCTCCTCGGGCCTGAAGTGCGGGGGTGTGGCACATTGAAAAACGCATGTGTGACTCTACTATGTTCTCTCAAGTGCTTAGTAAAAGACTCTGCACAGAATCAGTCCTCACTAAAGACCGACGATTGATTGCCTGAGAATGTATTTTCATTTAGGATCCACTTACGACTGAAGTGGCCACGGCATAAAGCTGTTAGCCATAGAATTTATTAAGCACAGTGTGCTAAGCACTGGGAAAGAACAGGCAGTTGGGAAAAAGTCCTCCCTCAGGGGGCCACTGTGGTCTTGATCAGAAAATCAAGCAGACAGCAAAAGAACCCAAGTCTCCTGGTTCCCCGAGCAATGCTCTTTCTGCTGGACTAACAGCAGGACTGTAATTCTAATTCCTGCAGTTATGGTGGTGATATTTAAGTACTGTGTTTCTGGGGAGAAAAGGTGCAATTTGAAAGCATCGTTAATGGTGTGGTATTTGTAAAGCACTGATTATGTGTCAAGCACTGTGCTAAAGACCAGGGTAGATATGAGATGGGACCCAATCCCCATCCCACCTGGGGCTCACAGTCTAAAGGGGAGGGTCAAAACAGTTATTTAATCCTCATTTTCCAGGTGAGGAAACTGAGGCACAGAGTGAAGTGACCGCTCACAGTCACACAGCTGGCAAGTGGCAAAGTGGGATTAGAACCCAGGCCTCCCAATTCCTAATACCATGCCAGAGGGCCACACTGCTTCTAATTCACTACGGTGAAGCATGGCGCAGTGGGTAGGGCACGGATTTGGGAGACAGAAGATCATGGGTTCTAATCCCCACTCTGCCTCTTGTCTGCTATGTGACCTTGGGCAAGCCACTTCACTTCTCTGAGCCTTAGTTACCTCATCTGTAAAGTGGGGATTGAGACTGTGAGCCCCATATAGGACAGGGTCTGTGTCCAACCTGA
Source organism: Tachyglossus aculeatus (assembly GCF_015852505.1). Lineage (NCBI taxonomy): Eukaryota > Metazoa > Chordata > Mammalia > Monotremata > Tachyglossidae > Tachyglossus > Tachyglossus aculeatus. The sequence goes on along the minus strand of NC_052085.1, from coordinate 19,392,481 downwards.
TTTGATTGTATCAACCCCGGTGCTTAGTATAGTGCCTGGCACAGAGTAAGCATTTAGCAAATGCCATTATTAGTATTATTAATTTGCATTAAAATCTCGTTTCTGTCCCAACTCCAATCCTTGCACACGAGCCTCCTCCTGGATGAGAATTCTCTATCGTACTCCCCGTAGATTCATGCCGCCCGATGATCCTCTTGGCCGCCACGGTCCGAGCCTGGATAACTTTCTGAGGAAGAAACCTGTCGTCCCTGAACATAAGAAGCAGCCGTGTCCATACGGTAACCACATTTTAACTGTATTCAGCATACGGTTTGGAGTGCTCTATGAATTGATCATTTGGTTCTTTCCATTTACAAAACAATGTGGTGATGAAACTGGTGAAAGTATTTTAGGATCATTAGATCATTAGCCCCCCCCTTCTAGACTGTCAGCTTGTTGTGGGCAGGGAACGTGTCAATCAACTCTGTTGTACTGCATTCTCTCCCCAGTGCTCTGCACAAAGTAAGCACTCAGTAAATACAATTGATTAATGATTACTCCCAGGGACCTGTTTGTCATTGTGTTACTCAGCAGCAGTAGGTTCAGTGCTACCCTTTAGTTTATTGGATTGATTTTTAGGTTTTTTAAAGCCTTTCATTCATTTATTCTTTCAATCGTATTTATTGAGCACTTACTGTGTGCAGAGCACTGTACTAAGCGCTTGGGAAGTACAAGTCGGCAATATATAGAGACAGTCCCTAACCAACAACGGGCTCACAGTCTAGAAGACTTTAATGACTCTCGTTGCCTTGATCGTACAAGAAATCTCACCATATTGTGTGCTATAAACTGTGTTGCAATGTACTCTTCTCGAAACAGAGGGAGTAAATACCAAATGTGAAAGTCTCTTCAAACCTTATATATCTTGCTTCATAAGTAAGCTAGAACATTAATGGCCCCGGGGGATAGGTGTTCACCCTATGAGTGTGTTAACACGGGTAGCTTCATAGTGCAAAAGTTTCCATTCACTGCCTTGCTATGTTACTTAATAACTTCAGTTGGAACCCTTCACCAAAAAGAATTCACAAATTCACTTTGGAAGCAGGAACTAGTTTAAAATAGGTAAGACTTGCCTGAATGAGATCCCCATGGGTAGAATTCAAGCAGTCCTCTATACCAAAAAGAGATAATTCAGAATATGTGTAAGTCTAAACGGAGTAACTAAAAATGAAAAAAAAACACTTGTAACAAAATGTAAAAGTTTAGGGGCATAAAGTGAACATGACAGTTGAAAAAATATGCACATAGAGAAACCTGGCATTATTAATATAAAAGCTGTTGGGGGATATTTTTTTCCTGAAAGTTGCCGTCCCCACAAAATTTGCCCTTCAAACCAAAGGTCTACAGCCTACTGGAAAATCACCACTGGCCACACCCTTCAAAACATCACTACCAAGAGAGATTGCTAAGTCCCCATCCTTGGGAAACTTCTAAGAAAGAACAGACAGCCATCTAATGATAATAATAATAATAATAATAATAATAATAATGGTATTTGTTAAGCGCTTACTATGTGCAAAGCACTGTTCTAAGCGCTGGGAGATGCAAGGTAATCAGGTTGTCCCACGTGGGGCTCGCAGTCTTAATCCCCATTTTACAGATGAGAGAACTGAGGCCCAGAGAAGTGAAGTGACTTGCCCAAAGTCACACAGCTGACAATTGGCGGAGCCAGGATTTGAACCCGTGACCTCTGACTCCAAAGCCCATGCTCTTTCCACTGAGCCACGCTGCTTCTCTAGGGTGCCTTAGTTTATCTCCCATCAGTAGTAGTGGTTATTAAGCATTTACTGTGTGCTGAGCACTGTACTAAGCACTGGGAAATAGCATGCAGGTAGTAATTAGACATGGACCCTGGCCCTCATGGGGCTTAGAATCTCTGAATATAAGTTGGGGAGTGGAAGGAAAAGACTGGAAATGGGCAAATAGGGAGCAGTGAAACACTAAAACAGGCTAAGGGAAAAGAACAAATAGACATTATACAAAATAAACTTTGGAGGAACAGAATTTCTCCTCGTGATTCCGAGAACGACGACATCACACCACTGGCTAAGCAGCCACATCTTTCATTCATTCATTCAATCGTACTGAGCGCTTAGTGTGTGCAGAGCACTGTACTAAGCACTTAGTAAGTACAATTCGGCAACAGATAGAGACAATCCCTACCCAACAACGGACTCACAAGTTTCTTTGAGGCCTTGGGATGCAGGGTCTTTGCTCATTCTCTCCGAGTGGTGGGAAGCAGGACGGAATGAGGTCTCCTGAGGGAAGACGTCAGTCTTGGGTTGGGTGAAGGTAGTTCACTTGCCCATGGTGGTGCGGGCTGGGAGGAGGGTGTGCAGGGAGGCGAGGCTGCAAATTCCAGATGTTTTGTTTGGCTCTGGAAGTGAAGAGGGGCAGACAGACCATATCAGGGGCAGGAAGCGAGTTCCTCGGGTGTCCCAAGCTCCTGGCTCACTTAATCCCACGAGTTCCCGATTCTCTCCATACCCTTGACTGAGAGAGGACCCGGTCATATTTTTCCTTGTACGGAAGCCAAGAGATATCTCCTCAACCGGCCCGGGAGGTCCCTCCTCGTATCTCAGGCCCGGGTTTAAGAGAACGAGGAGCAGCTTGAGCTTCTGGGCCTAACACGTTTCGTTCTCCACAGGGAAGAAGTGCACCTACGGGCATAAGTGTAAATATTACCATCCCGAAAGGGGAAATCAGCCTCAGCGTTCCGTCGCTGACGAACTCCGGGCCATGTCGAGAACCACAGCAGCCAAAACCGCGAGCGAAGGAGGGTTGGTGAAAAGCAACAGTGTCCCTTGCAGTACGAAAAGCGACAGCGCTTCCGACGTCAAGCGCGCGGCTCCGAAGAGGCAGTCGGATCCCAGCATAAGAACGCACGTCTACCAAGATTTGGAGGAAAAGCTTCCCACCAAAAACAAACTGGAGAGCAGGTCAGTCCCTTCTTTAGTCAGCGTACCCGCCGCTCCGGCTACCAAAACCCCGAGCACCGCGCCTCCGAGCAACGGCCTTCCGTCCGGAGTTCACTTCCCTCCTCAGGATCAAAGATCGCAGGGCCCGTATCCGCCGATGATGATGGCGTCCAAAAATCACGGGACGCCGCTGCCTTACGAACAGTATCCCACGTGCGATTCGCCCGTGGACGTAGGGTATTACTCCATGTTGAGCGGGTACTCGAACCTCGGCCTCTCGGGCCCGCGGAGCCCCGAGAGGCGCTTCTCCTTGGACACGGATTACCGGATCAGCTCAGTGGCGTCCGACTGCAGCAGCGAAGGGAGCGTGAGCTGCGGGAGCAGCGACTCGTACGTGGGCTACAGCGATCGGTCTTACGTCAGTTCCCCCGACCCGCAGCTGGACGAGAACCTGAAATGTCCACACCTGCACCCCCACGGCCACGGCCGCCTGGGCTCCCAGGCCTTCCTCCAGACTTTCCACGACGCCTCGATCCGAGCGCAGACCTACGGGCACGAGGACCCCAAGCATCACCCCAGCGCCCCTCCTCTCCCCTACGCGGCCGTGCCCCTCCAGCACCCGGCCGCGAGCGCCCGCTCCAGCTGCCCCGGCGACTACCCCTCGCCCCAGAGCTCGGCCCCGTCGAAGGCGCCGCATCTCGGGAGATCCCTGGCGTCCACCCGGCTGGACAGCGGGTCGGATTCCCGCCTGTACGACGGCTCCCCTTCCAGGCAGAGCCAGCCGCGCCCCCGCCCCGACGGGCTCGGGAGCTGGGAGCGGCCGGGTTTCGGGATGGATCCCTACGGCTATCGCCAGACCTACTCTCTGCCGGACAACCCCACCCAGCCGTGCTACGAGCAGTTCGCCTTCCAGAGCCTGCCCGAGCAGCGGGATCAGACGTGGAGGATACCCTACTGCGGCCCGCCGCCGGACCCCCCGAGGTACCAGGATAACCGAGAGAAGGTGTACGTCAACCTGTGCAACATCTTCCCGCCCGACCTGGTGAGAGTCGTCATGAAGAGGAATCCCCACGTGACGGACGCTCAGCAGCTGGCGGCGGCCATCCTGGTGGAGAAGTCCCAGCTGGGTTTCTGAGAGAGGCTGCATCTTTGCGACGTGCGTGCGGCGGTTTGCGGTTCAGCTCAAAAGCTGAGGGACGTTTGCTACAATAGCATTTGCGATCTCCTTCTCGGCAAGGAGGTTATACTAGTAATCCATTTATGTGAAATACTCGATCGTGGAATCCGTTTGTACATAGGCTCAAGCTTCGGAAATACCGCGGGGTCGCTTTCCGTTCAAACCCGACCCTTTTTTAAGAAGAGAAAGTTGCCCTTTGTAAAACTATATTCGCGACTGGGTGGGGGGGTGTTGGCCAGTTTAATAGATATATCTATGATATTCGAGACTGACCTTTGGTGCATCAGGGGTTTATATGCAGCACTTTTTATCGGGTTTCAAGTTTGAGGAACTCAATTAGTATTCATCCATCGTTTGCAAAGAATATCTGCAGAAAGTTGAGAGCATTTTGGGTAGACCTAGATGACTTTTTTTTTTTCAAGCCAAGCTTCATCTGAACTTCTTACAGTGTTTTTAAGTTATTTTATTTGGGGAGGGGGGAGGGAAGGAGTGGATTTCTTTGTATTTTAACCGTTATTTATAGAAAAGAAAGACCGCGGCACTGAGTTTATCTTTTAAATGAAACGTACGTTACCGGTTTGTGTTGAAATAGGTAACAATATATTAGAATGGTTTACAGTACGGCACTTTTCATGGTTTCATTTGGGGTCGTTTTTTAATTTTTAAAAAGTTGTTTTAATGTGTTCGAGGAGAGAGCAGATGCAATCAATGGAAAGGAATTGGTTTCCATTTTTTTTTTTAGGTCAAGGCAAAAGCCTTTAATGCTGCAGTTCCAACTGGCTCTGTATTGGTGCACAGTCGTATTGGATAAAGTACCCATTTCACAATATTTAGTTTTTTATCTAATTATTCTCAATACAAGTTTTGTATTTAAGATACCGTTCGGTTTTCTTGCTATTTATCGAGGCTGGCCTGAGACAGTTCTATGTGTTGAGGATATGCAACATTTTATTGATACTGCACTATATCGGGTCAGTGGTAACGCTGTAAAATGATAAATTAAGGTGTTTTTTGTAAGATACTGTATATTTTCTGGAAGGTAGCGTTCTCTAGCCTCTTGTATTATTAAGGCCTGGTTCTTGCCACAGATAGCGTAGTTTTAGAAACAGGCGGAAGTCTGTTCTTGTATATTAGTAAGGGACATTTTTGGTTTCAGAGTTACGGGTTTTGCTAGCTGCTTGTGAATATTTTTAGAGGTTAGAGAGTAGGCTTGGCAATCAGCGACAGGCAGTGGTTTGCTTAACAGAATTTGGACTGTTGCCTGCTTTTTCGGAAGTCCATATAAGCGTCCGATCAGAGAGTCAATCTCCTGAAACCACCTAGGAGATCTCGTATCTCACAACGTTGTTGCCGATTAGCCTATTAGCCGCGGTGCTGAGCAAAACCCTGAAGAACCAGAATGTACCTTTTGCCGTTGATACAAATTGTATCTTTTTAACTATTTTCATTTGTAGATCTAGTTAAAACACAAATGTGTAACTATATTTGATTAGACATTTAGGCAACATTTTATCCCTTATTTAAATGAAAAAAAAAATGTAAGTAGATTTGAGGTCTAGAGTAGGGTAGCCAAAAAAAGTTCAGTAATTTATTTAGCTAAGTAAAGTGTCCGTCTCGATTTCATATAATATATATTAAAATAACTTTATTGGCAATTTCTTCCTCCTAAGACCTAGCGAGTGTGAACTTGACTAAAAATAAAGGTGAAATGCTGCCTAAAAATAATGTCCAAGCACCTTTTAACTAGGATAACATTTTCACTACTTATGTGACACCGTGTGTTGCACCGAGTAGGATTTGGGTATACAGTAAATGCTTCTAAAAAGCATTGTGCTTATTGACACAGCCAATAATCTGAACCATGTTCAGCAAACTTAATACAGAAAGTGTTCCTCTCTACAGCTTTTACTGTTGTTTTTGAGGCCGAGTCGACATTCACCCGTCTCCTGTGACAACAAGGCGGACGGTGCAAACGGGCTCTCTCGAGCGGTGCCCGTAAGGGAGGCATCCCTCACCTGTAGAAATCTTTCTCATTGATTTTATCGGTCACTTCGTTGAACGCGTTTTACGGTAGAGACTGATTCAGTGCCATTAACGGAGTTTCGTTTGTACACGGTCCCGGTCTCCGTTTGATCGTGAAGTTACCTTTTATTTTTTAAAATTTATGGAAGCAGACTTGGCTACATCATAGCATGGCGGGGGGCACTATACTTACTGACGGTGTGGTGATTTGATCCGGACTTTTCGTTTTCATTTTTCATCTTCATCTTTCATCATTTTTCATCACAGAGAAGCAGCGTGGCTCAGTGGAATGAGCCCGGGCTTTGGAGTCAGAGGTCATGGGTTCAAATCCCGGCTCTGCCAATTGTCAGCTGTGTGACTTTAGGCAAGTCACTTCACTTCTCTGGGCCTCAGTTCCCTCATCTGTAAAATGGGGATTAAGGCTGTGAGCCCCCAGTGGGACAACCTGATCACCTTGTAACCTCCCCAGCACTTAGAACAGTGCTCTGCACATAGTAAGTGCTTAATAAATGCCATTATTATTATTGTTATTATTATCTTTGATTATAAATCGTAGGAAGATTTCTGCTAAGCTTTATGGACTTCTCTGAGCGGGTCGTAGGAGTAAATGCACGTCTCATTTTCCGTTTGATACCCTGATGTTTCTAGCAGGTTGACAAAATACTACTTGGTCCTGACCAAATCATTCGCACCACGAGAGAAGTAGTAAAATCTACAGCTGAGGTGAACAGAGATGAGTTGCCCGCATTGAATTCTTCAACTTGAAGTGATGAAAGGCCAGGTATATAGCTATCCACCGCCTCAGGTCAAATGGACAGTTCATTTTGATTTCAAGCGTCCAAGCTTCGGGGCCTACTTGAAATACAGCTTGATCTAGACTAGCCGTGGAAATAAGGGCAGAGGTATTGTGGACAAATGAAATCCACGGAGAATCCAAAACCTTCCCTTTTGCCAAAGTTTCGGCCTACTTTCCCGTCAGATCTTTTATTTGAGTTGTCAGTAAATAGAAGAAAAATGACCAAGCGAGAGTAGAAGAGGAGGATTGATGAGGGGAGGAAGAAGCGCAGTGGAACCGTTAATTGGAAAATCCGTTTTTGAGTCATTAAGGCCTGGTTGTTTTGTGCATTGTTATTGTAATTCAGATTTTCTATCTTGGAGTACAAAGAAAGGGTCTGGCTGGCCTTAATATTTCTATATATACATCTATGTGTGTATGTATATGCATATACATATATATATACATATATACATGATATCAAATAGTATTATGCCATACCTCATATATTACCTCTAAGTCCTGCCAGAATTCATTCTAGATATTTAGCATTCAAAGGAGATAACAACAAACATGCCTGCCAGCCGAACCTTTCATCCTTTTTAATGAAATGCAGCAATGCAAATAATTCAACTGTGAAAGAGTTAGGGATTTGCTCTGCCTTTTTTTTTTTTTAAAGAGGATGATTATTGGGTGCCCTATGGTGGGCTGTTTTAGCCTTTGAAGTGGCTGACAGACACTGCTAAGAGAGGCAGGGCTACCCGTGAAAGGAGTGCAACCCGTCTTGGTATTTTTAGGTGATTATTCTGTTCATTTTAGTAGATTGAGTAATTTTTTAAAAAAATTAAAAATCTAATGAACTGTGCACATAATTGCTCAAGTATCGTAACTGTTAGTGGGTATGTACTGAAAGAATAATGTGCGTTCAAAAGCGTATCAATGCACTTCAACTCTCCTGCAGTTTGGGGATTTGCAGAGACTTCTTTCAGATTCCAGTTTTGTTGACTGTTCTGGTCAGATTCTGTCCTACCATTTATTGTGTTTCTTCTTATTCTGTCCTATGTGGGTCTTTTGGATTCACCTGGTGTGCCCAACATAACTGCAATAGATTCAGGCAGATAAGTATTTTTCAAACTGTTCTAATGGGAGTTCATCTAATGAGCCATGCGGAACAGAACAAATGTAGAGGAAATACTTAAGCAAGACGGAGGGGAAAATCTCAGCTGCTAATACCTGTGGGTAACTCAAATGAAGAAGTTAAACCTAAAGACTAAATATGAAGTAGCACTGAAGGAAAAAAATAGGTCTTAAGAAGGAAGGTGTAGGTGAATTTTAGATTAGACTGTCCTTCTCATGAGGGAAGATCTGTGGATCTTCAAGAGAGTTGAGAAAGAGAATGAATTTGGATTGCCACCAAAAGAAAAAAAAAAAGCACACCAAACAGTTGGATGTCACTTGTTCACATATGTCAAGGGATATTCCACAGATGCACTCCGTGTTTATCTTGACGGGTCTGGAGCGTCTTACAAATGCACTGATGTCATTAGAATGTGAATATGAAACTCCGGAGGGACAGGGACCACGTCTAATTTCCATCTCTGTGTTTTTTCCCAGTGCTCGGTACAGTGATCTGCACACAGTAAGCACTGAATAAACATCATTACTACTACAACAGTAACCGAGCACCTAAGCTGCTCTCCTCCCTTCCGCTTTAATGGCCCTGTGTACCAAAAAACAGTTGGTTTTCAATAAAATAGTCTGTCCTGAATATTTTCAAAGGGCTCTGTTGAATCTCCTCAGTCCAACTCCTGTTGTTTTCTACTGTTTAGAGATTTTGTCTTGGAAAGCCCATCCGTCTTAAGGGCAAAAAAAATCCATATGTATACTGTAGGTATATTCTTGAGGACAGATGAGAAAATGACTGTCTATTCAGAAATTGTATGTGACTAGTCTAATTGTAGAAATATGTAACTGAAATGTAGCGTGCTAAGTATGTGTGTGTGTGTGCATGTGTGTGTTTCTTTTCTAGTCCACAGAAGCCACATATCTAGACTTTTCCTGTCTAGGCTTTTAGTATAGATTTCATTTAGTCGTTTTGGGACTGTCCTCAGTGAGTCGTGCACTAATGCAGTCAGTAATTTTGGGGGCATTTTAAAAGCACATATAGCACAAAACATGCTCATTTTCAGGGCTTTATAAACTGTATGTCAGCAGATAATATTCTCTGCACAAGACTAGAAAATAGATCTGGGTTGATATAACTATCTACTTAATTCTAAGTATTTGCTGGTACTTCAGCTTTTAAACAGTGTTGCTTGTTTTTACAGTGATCACTTGAATATTATTTTTCTTTAGTATATTGTCAGTTGACCTGCTTGCAACTTATGTTAAAACCAACCTTGGAAGCTTTTCCCAAATTTCCAATTTGGGGGAATCGGTAACATTTTGAGTTTTTATCTATTTGAGAACAGAAAATCTGTAAATATTTTAACCTAGTTTTACAAAATTTATGAAACTTTGCTCCTTAAATTGCACACCCAATTTTCCATTTTTCTGCCCAAATCTTTCAAACAAATAACCAAGTGCTTTTCATTGAAACTTCATGTCCTCTTTTGTAAGGCCATTTGTTTCTCAGGGGAGAAAGTTTATTGGATTTTTTGTGTGTATTGAGGATGTGTGAGTGTGTGCTTGTGTGTGTGCCACTGTCTACTTTATTTTATCCCACCTCTCAAATTTTGCAAATGCCAATCAGAGCACCCTGAAGATGAATCTGGATCACATGCACAGGGCAGGCACCGAGTGACTTATTTCGGATTTGATGACTCCTTTTCTTTTCCCCCTAGAAATGTATAATTTTGGACTGGAAGGTAGAATTTCCATCGTCTTTCAACTTTCTGTTATAGGAACAGTAAGTCAGAGGTTGTGTTGAGATCAAGCTTTTGATCTACAGGTAATGTGAATGTTATTTTCTGTGCCTCCTTTGCCTGCCCTGTACTTGTTTTTGTGAATGGATTATTCACATCTCCAAAAGCAGTATTTAGACATCATGAAAATTCTTATCTAAACTGTATGTGATTCAGCTGTTACAAAACAATATTAAAAGACACAAACGTTTCCCTCATGGTTTGGTTGGTCTTTGTTTCATGAAGAAAATGAGCCGGCAATACAAAAAGCGATAAAAGCATCGTTTTTATAATTATTTTCAGATTGTGTGCCTGAATTTCATGCACTTATTTTTAATTCCTCTATATTATAAGTGTTTGTGTTGGTATAGCCTGTTTTCAGGGCTAGTTTTTGAACTATTGGTCATGGCTTTACCACAGGTGGAATAAACAGAGTCAGTTCCAGGCATATCCTGAGCCAGGCTGAAGATATTCTTCTTGAATCTGTGGCCAAAATTGTATTACCTTTGGGCTTCATGAGTGACAGGCCTCCAGACTTAGTGCACAGATCTTGCTTACCAGACTTGTATTTTTAAGAACTGGTCGGTGACAATATTCTTTACGTGTAAACAGTGGATAACAAGTCATTTGAAAGTTCACTGCGCCTCGAGGTCTCCACTCGTCAAGAAGAGGCCTGGAGAAATTCAGAAGGGACAAGAAGCAGTATTGAAGGTGCAGTATTTTCTTTCCACTCCCAGTTCAGATCACAGTTCTAAACTCACATCTCCCAGGTGAGCCCGTTTTAGTGAGCCACTGTTGGGAGATTCAAGGATATCTTAGGTAGCAGATGATTATCCAGTGAGTGGAGTCCCCTGCTCTTCCTTAACTTCTGTTCCTTTTCTTCCCCAACTGACTTTTTGGTCATTTTATAATAATAATAATAATAATAATAAGCACACCAAGCACTGTAGGGCAGATCCAAGATAATTACATCGGACAAAATCCCGGTCCCACATGGAGCTCACAATCTAAGTAGGAGGGAGAACGTGTATTTAATCTCCATTTAACACCCTTCTGCTTGGATTTTCACCCTATATTCTCCCCCCACTCAGCCCCACAATACTTATGTACCTATCTGTAATTTATTTATATTATTGTGTGTCTCCCTTTCTAGACTGTACACTCATTATGGGCAGATAATGTCAAGTCTGTTAAAATGTACTCTTCCTAAGTGCTTAGTACAGTGCTCTAAGTATAATAAGCACTCAAGTATGATTGATTGAGAAAACTGAATCACAGAGAAGTTCAGTGACTTGCCCAGAGGTAAATAAAAGGCAGAATCAGGATTAGATCCCAGGCCCACAGTCTTTCTACTACACTATGCTGCTTCTCTCACTTCCTTGCCTTCTGACACCTCCAGGAGAACATAATCAGAGGGTAAGAAAGATGCAATCCAAATGCTTATTGCTTGTCAGGGGCTCTAGAAACGGTGTCGGTTAGCATCAGAAGTTGAAAGTATGGCTTGGATCAATTAATTTAAGCTATCTATTGAGCACTGCTGTGTGCAGAACACTGTACTAAGCTCTTGGGAGAAGACAATGCACTAGAGTTGGTAGACATGATAGCTGCCCCAAGGGTCTAACCATCTAGCAAGGAATTTATTTGAAATTGAAATCTGAAATTGAGTTTTCCACATTCTCCATTTCATAATAGCCCTCGCCAATTTCATTTAAGAAGGCTGAAGGCAAATTGTCATCTCATCTTCTTACAGATTTTTCAGCATTGAAATATAAAGCCAGTCTCCCATCAAGGTTATTTGCGTAATGGTTACAGGACAGAAACCAAGGTCATTTTGTTACCCGGCAATGTCTTTCTGAGATTGGTGCATTTCAGAATAGTGAGGGATTTCCTCCGTTATTCTTTAAGATTCTAGTAAATCACTGGAATTTTGAACAGGTGGTAATAAAAGACAAGGGAAGAAAAATTCAAGTGTTCTCTTGTGTTCCAGGAGGCTTTATTAGCAAATGAAAATGAGGGTGGGGAAATCACACTTTTGGTCTTACTGAGTTGGGTGTGCCTTTCTGCCCTGGCTCTAGGGCTTATGATAGCAGTGAGCAGATTAAAAAAACAAGATATAAAATGGGGCTGGGTCAGTGACTTTGTTTCTGGGAAAGGTAACTCCTATTTCACCTCCTCGTGCAACATACCTCTGAGCCATCTTTGGAAAAAAGGCTCTTTGAGCACTGAGAGGCTTTCACAGTGAGGGATTCTTTCCTCCTAATCTGACCTGGGACTCCAAACCTTGTCTTGTGACCTTGGGCAAGTTACCCAACTTCTCCGTGCCTGAATTACCTCATCTGTAGGACGTGAAGCAGCATGGCCAGCACAGGCCTGGGAATCGGAAGGAAATGGGTTCTAAATCCGGCTCCGCCACTTGTCTGCCGTGTGACCTTGGGCAAGTCACTTATCTGTGCTCAGTTACCTCATCTGTAAAATGGAGATGAAGACCAGGAGCCCCACGTGGGTTTCCTTAGCTCTCTTCAAATACCTTGTCCAGTGATCCTTGTTTCTGAGTAACTGATCTCCAATTGTATTTTTCTTTGGTTTCTTGAAATTGCCAGGGTTAGAAATACTCCCCTGCAGATCATTAGACATGCCCTCAGAGTTCACCTTACCTCTGATAAGAGCACTGGGGAACCACTTTGGATATTGGATCCTGGATTCCCCGGTTTCCCCATTGCTCTTAACATTAAGGTGGTCATGGGTTCAAATTCTGACTCCGCCAATTGTCAGCTGTGTGACTTTGGGCAAGTCGCTTCACTTCTCTGTGCCTCAGTTACCTCATCTGTAAAATGGGGATGAAGACTGTGAGCCCCTCGGTGGGGCAACCTGATCACCTTGTAACCTCCCCACCGCTTAGAACAGTGCTTTGCACATAGTAAGCGCTAATAAATGCCATTATTATTATTATTATTTATTATTAGGAAGGTAAATTCATTCATTCATTCAATCACATTTATTGAGTGCTTACTGTGTGCAGAACACTGTACTAAGCGTGTAAATTGGGGATTAAGACTGTGAGCCTCATGTGGGGCATAAGCTGTATCCAACCTGATTATTCTGATTTCATCCCATAACTTAGTACAGTGCCTGACACATAGTAAGTGCATAACAAATATCATTAAAAAATTGCAACATGGGCGTTAAAAAAACTCTTATTTTCTCTCTCTGATTTTCCTGTAACTTCACCTGTCCCTGTCTATTCCACTTGTCGGTCATAATTTATCAGCGCTAAGCAAAGCTTTTGACCAGTCAAAACCCAGAACAGCACAGTGCAACTGCGTAGGCGAGCCAAAGAAAATCCAAATGTCTGAATGGGTTGCCTTGAATCTACCTCCTGGCTTTTATAGGGCTAATGGTAGGGCTTGGTCCTTTCAAAATTGTTGGGACACTGGGAAAATAACCACATGGTGTTTAGTTGACTTCATTAGTCACTTGCTTGTTGGCAGCGGGTAGGACCCGTTGATCGCCAGAAGACTCTTCCAGCTTAATGATTCTATGTATCAGTACCTTCTGATAAATTTTACCATGAAACCGTCATCTTACGAATGGATGTAACAAAGTCGACTGAATTCCTTATTGAAATAACTGTAGAGAAAGGACATAATTTTCTAGTCTTCAAAAGTAGGAAACATTCAACCCAGAAAAAACTTTGTGCCCAAAATAATGTCACTTGTTTTACATTTCTTCAAACATTATATTGAGTACTCACTGCCTTGACTGCATTAAATGTGCTCTGGCTAATGGAATGGAATGTAGATATGGACCCCGCTTTGACGGTGTTAATCGATGAGAGGGGGAGAAACTCCCCTGAGGTTAGCTGCCAGCTACTGTTTATAGCAAAAGTACTTTAAAAGGATGTGAAGCTACTTACTGTATGTAGTCATGAGATGCTGCTGTGTAAGAAATGCTAATGAAACTGACACCAGGATGAAAACTACATTCTGAAGCCCATCATTTTGCTACTGGTTTCAAATAAAGTAAAAAGAGAAGCATTTGTCTGGTGTCTTGACTATAGTTCATCATTCTACGAGAATACAAACTATTCCTGCGGAGTTTTATGTTCTAACCAATCAATCAGTAGTATTTATTCAATCAGCACTGCCCTGCTGCGAGACCTTGGGCAGGTCACTTGATTTTTCTGTGCTTCAACTGCAAAATGGGGATTCAATACCCGTCCTCCTGCCAATTTAGACTGAGTCCCAGGTGGACAGGGACTGTGTCTGGCCCGATTTAGTTGCATCTACCCCAGCATTTAGAACAGTGCTCAACACAGTAAGCGCTTAAAAAATACCATTAAAAAATAAATCAATCAATGGTATTTATTGAGCGCTTACTGGATGCCTAGCACTGTACTAAGCACTTGGAAAAGTACAATGCAACAGAGTTGGTACGCGTTCCCTGCCCGCCAGGTGCTTTCGGGCTAGAAGTAGGAATGGGGGCGGGTGTTTTAAAACTTGTTTTCCGTCACTGGAGTTTCAGAGCAAATAATGATCAAGTTTTTGGCCCGGCCTCTGGGACAGGAGAAGTGTTCTGGCCAAACAAGCTCTCAGGATCCAGGGCCGAGGGTCCTTTGTTGCTGTCTCTCTCCTAGCTCAGGGTCAGCGAAAGTGGGCTTCCATAAGCTCAGGAGTTGGTTTCTGGCCCCCCAAGACTGGACTTTGAATCCCTGCCCCCACCCCACTCCACCCGTGCCTCAGTTCCCTCCTGTCAGGCCCTGTCATTCCTTCCCTCTTTAGAAAAGGACCCTGGAGGCCATTTTGAGACATGATTCTTTTGTTCTTTCAGCTTCCCGAATCTCATTCATTCATTCAATCGTATTTATTGAGCACTTACTGTGTGCAGAGCACTGTACTAAGCGCTTGGGAAGTACAAGTCGGCAACATATAGAGACGGTTCCCACCCAACAACACAGTCTAGAAGGGGGAGACAGACAACAAAACAAGTAGACAGGTGTCAAAGTCATCAGAACAAATAGAATTAAAGCGATATGCACATCATTAACAAAATAAAAAGAATAGTAAATATGTACAAGTAAAATAGAGTAATAAATCTGTACAAATATATATATATATACAGGTGCTGTGGGGAGGGGAAGGAGGTAGGGCGGGGAGGATGGGGAGGAGGAAAGGAAAAAAGGGGGCTCAGTCTGGGAAGGCCTCCTGGAGGAGGTGAGCTCTCAGTAGGGCTTTGAAGGGAGGAAGAGAGCTAGCTTGGCATATGTGTGAGCCTTCTAGACTGTGAGCCCGTTGTCGAGTAGGGACCGTCTCTATATGTTGCCAATTTGTACTTCCCAAGCGCTTAGTACAGTGCTCTGCACACAGTAAGTGCTCTGCACATTTTGGGCCAGGGCACTGCTGGGGCTGTGGGAAGGCCTGGGCTCCACCCAGGATGTCCCCACACTGTCCTGAGAGCCAGGTGTAACATGAGTGACATCGTGGGCCTTTTGCGCATAGTACAGTGCTTTGCACATAGTAAGCGCTCAATAAATACAATTGAACGTTTGCACTGGCAAACCCTGGAATTCAGAGCCGTTCTCTATTCAGAAATAGTGATGGACTTTTTCCAGCCTGGCACTGATTCTGGACCTAATGGAATGTGTGTCCTGTGCTGGGTTTGAAAGGACTCACTGGAGACCACCTACTTTCCTGTCTGTGGCTGACACATCCATTCAGAAGTAGAAACAAATCAATCACCTCTTTCCCAATTTAGTTCCTCCCAGGAGATAGTTTTTGAGGAGGAACGAGTGCCTTGTTTGAGATGTTTTTATATTTCCCCCAGATAGAGACAACCTCTGGGATATTTCCTCCCAAATGTCCTGCCCCTACCTTAAATACAAACTAGCTAGCAGTGTTCTCCTCACGTTCCCCACTAAACCCACCCTACCCAACCTTCCAGCCATAGTCAACAACATCGCCGTCCTTCCTGTACAAGTTACATCCTCGTTATCAACTCCAGCTAACTGCCATCTTTTAACCCTCACATTCAGTCTGGCTTTAAATCATGTTGGAATTTTCTTCCGCAACTTTTATCTAAATATCTAATATCTAAAACTAAATAGCATTTCAAATCACGTTCCAAAATCTTCTGCGACTGAAATGTGCTTTCTAGAACCCTCCTCTTAAACCGATAAGAGCTCTTATAATCAATCAATCAATCAATCAATCAATCGTATTTATTGAGCGCTTACTATGTGCAGAGCACTGTACTAAGCGCTTGGGAAGTACAAATTGGCAACACATAGAGACAGTCCCTACCCAACAGTGGGCTCACAGTCTAAAAGGGGGAGACAGAGAACAGAACCAAACATACCAACAAAATAAAATAAGTAGGATAGAAATGTACAAGTAAAATAAATAAATAAATAGAGTAATAAATATGTACAACCATATATACATATATACAGGTGCTGTGGGGAAGGGAAGGAGGTAAGACGGGGGGGATGGAGAGGGGGACGAGGGGGAGAGGAAAGAAGGGGCTCAGTCTGGGAAGGCCTCCTGGAGGAGGTGAGCTGTCAGCAGGGCCTTGAAGGGAGGAAGAGAGCTAGCTTGGCGGATGGGCAGAGGGAATGGGGGCATTCCAGGCCCGGGGGATGACGTGGGCCGGGGGTCGATGGCGGGACAGGCGAGAGCGAGGTACAGTGAGGAGATTAGTGGTGGAGGAGCGGAGGGTGCGGGCTGGGCAGTAGAAGGAGAGAAGGGAGGTGAGGTAGGAGGGGGCGAGGTGATGGAGAGCCTTGAAGCCCAGGGTGAGGAGTTTCTGCTTGATGCGCAGATTGATCGGTAGCCACTGGAGGTTTTTGAGGAGGGGAGTAATATGTCCAGAGCGTTTCTGGACAAAGATAATCCGGGCAGCAGCATGAAGTATGGATTGAAGTGGACAGAGACACGAGGATGGGAGATCAGAGAGAAGGCTAGTGCAGTAGTCCAGACGGGATAGGATGAGAGCTTGAATTAGCAGGGTAGCGGTTTGGATGGAGAGGAAAGGGCGGATCTTGGCAATGTACTAAACACTTGGGAGAGTACAGTACAACAGAATTAGCAGCTAGGTTCCCCGCCCATAATGAGATTACAATCTAGAGGGGGAGACAGACAATAATATGAAAAAGTAATTCATAATATATAACTTAAAGACATGTTAATAACAGTGAAACTATGGTATCCTCCCCCCTCACTGTTCTGTTTGCCTCTAACTCTCCCCTCTCAGTCTCTATCACACTCAGCTACCAGGATCATCTCGTGGCTCACTGGTAAGAGACCGGACTTTGGAGTCAGAGGTCGTGGGTTCAAATCCTGGCTTCACCAATTGCCAGCTGTGTGACTTTGGGCAAGTCACTTCACTTCTCTGTGCCTCGGTTACCTCATCTGGAAAATGGGGATGAAGACTGTGAGCCCCCCCGTGGGGCAACCTGATCACCTTGTAACCTCCCCAGCACTTAGAAACAGTGTTTTACATATAGTAAGCGCTTAATAAAAGCTATCATTATTATTATTATTAAAATGCCATTGAGCCCCCCTCCACTCCTCAAAAACCTCCAGTAGTTCCCCATTTCCTGCCATTTCAAACAGAAACTCTGATCATCGCCCCGAAACTCCACCAGTTCTTCCCCTCTTACATATCTAATTTCAACTCCAGCCAATTCTCACCTCATGATCTTTGCTCCTCCCAAATTTACCACTTCATTTTATCTCAATCTTATCTCTCTCACATTCAATCTCTTGCTCACAAACTCTTCCCTGCCTGAAATTCTCTCCTGCTTTGTAACTTCTGGATTACAGGTCTCCCCCTTGTCAAGGGCTTTCCTCAACTCCCAACTACTACTAAGACTGTGAGTCCAATGCGAGACAGGGCCTGTGTCCAACCTGATTAATTTATTTCTACCCCAGCAATCAGCACAGCGCTTGCCACATAGTAAGTACTTAAAAAATACAAAAACAATGAGTCTATTTCTCTATCCCAGGCCATGCATCTCAGTATTTCTGTACATCATATCCATCCTTAGCATGCATGAGAAGCAGCATGGCCTAATGAAAAGAGCACAGAACTGGCGGAGGGCCCAGGTTCTAATCCAGATCATACTCCACTCTGCTGGCTGGATCGTTTTCCTCCAAAAACATTCAGACTATGCTTCCCCACTCCTCAAGAAACTCCCCTGCCCTCCTTCCTCATATGACAGAAAATTGCTTTCCCCCACTTCAAAACCTTATTGAAGGCACATCTCCTCCAAGAAGCCTTCCCTAAGGCCTCCTCTCTTCTTCTCTCACTGCCTTCTGCATCACCGACTTGCTACCCTCATTCATCCTCCCTCTCACCCAGAGCATATATAATAATAATAATAATAATCATGGCATTTGTTAAGCGCTTACTATGTGCAAAGCACTGTTCTAAGCGCTGGGGAGGTTACAAGGTGATCAGGTTGTCCCACGGGGGGCGGGGGGGGGGCTCACAGTTTTAATCCCCATTTTACAGATGAGGTAAATGAGGCACAGAGAAGTGAAGTGACTTGCCCAAAGTCACCCAGCTGACAATTGGCGGAGCCGGGATTTGAATCCCTGACCTCTGAATCCCAAGCCCATGCTCTTTCCATTGAGCCACACTGCTTCTCCAGCTAAAACAACTCACCCAAGCTCACACAGCAGACATGTGGCGGAGCTGGAATTGGATCCCCAGGCCCAGGCTCTATTCTCTGGGCCACAAAGTGAAGTGACTTGCCCGAGGTCACTCAGGAGAGGAGGGGCGGAGCAGAATTAGAACCCAGGCCCTGTCCACGAGGCCACACCACTGGGGTCCGATCCCCGTCTGTGCCCTGCCCTGCCCCAGCCCGGACCACGTGGGTTGGCGAGTGGGGAGAGAGGGTGCCACGTCTGCTGCTCCTTACTTACGTATGTATATATGTATGTATATACATATATGTATATGTATATATAATAATAATAATAGCGTTTATTAAGTGCTTACTATGTGCAAAGCACTGTTCTAAGCGCTGGGGAGGCTACGAGGTGTTCAGATTGTCCCACGTGGGGCTCACAGTCTTAATCCCCATTTTACAGATGAGGGAACTGAGGTGCAGAGAAGTGAAGTGACTTGCCCAAAATCACCCAGCTGACAATTGGCGGAGCCGGGATTTGAACCCATGACCTCTGACTCCAAAACCCATGCTTTTACCACTGAGCCACGCTGCTTCTCTGTATATATCTGTGATTTATATATTTTTGTATATTAATGTCTGTCTCCCCCTCTAAACTGAGCTCGCTGTGGGCAGGGAATGTGTCTGTTTATTGTTATATTGTTGTTGTTAGATTGTTATATTGTACTCTCCCAAGCACTGAGAACAGTGCTGTGCACATAGTAGGCGCCCAGTAAATAGAATTGAATGATTGAATGGATGAATAATCCTTCAAGTCTCTTAATTTCTCTGTACCTCAGCTTCCTGGGGACTAAAAACTTCCCCTCCCTCCCCCTTAGATTGTCCAATCCGATTGTCCAGTGTTTATCACAGTACTTGGCACATAATAAATACTATTATTATTATTCATGTGTCTAATGAGTAACATATACTTATGTATTCCCCTTATCAACTATGCTCCTGAATCTTATACCTCCTCCCTCTACTTGTAAACAATTTGCGTGTCCCTCATAAGACTGTTGTTAAAAACGAGGGTAAGTCAAAGCAGTGTGTTTTAAAATCCTTTCAAACAGACCTGATAAGCAGTGTGTTTTAAAATCCTTTCAAACAGACCTGATAAAAGCCCGGCACGAGAATTGCAGGGGAGGTATGCAGGAAGAACTACAAAACCCAGAGTTCAAAGGGTTTTGCCTATTAGAAGCTATTAGGTCAATATGGAGGTTTAACTTCTCTGCCATTGGTGAAAGGGCTTCACTCCCTTCAGGGCATGGCAGTTTTCCTCAGAGAGAAAAGAAGGTTATTCGGCAGGTTTACTGTTCTAACGACCTGTTCTTGCCCTGCTGCTCCCTTGTAACCTGTGGGAGCAGAAAGGAGTCCCACATAGTGATTATATTTTGTGCTGTTTAAAGAAGAAGCAAGGGTGAGCTTATATGGGGTATTTTTGGTCTGAAACCTTTTCTACCCACCAAACAAAACCTGAGGGAGGGCCAATAATAATAATAATGATGGTGTTAAGTGCTTATTATGTGCAAAGCACTGTTCTAAGCCCTGGGGGGATACAAGGTGATTAGGTTGTCCCACGTGGGGCTCACAGTCTTAATCCCCCTTTTACAGAGGAGGGAACAGAGGCACAGAGAAGTTAAGTGACGTGCCCAAAGTCGCACAGCTGACAATTGGCGGAGTAGGGATTTGAACCCGTGACCGCCGACTCCAAAGCCCTGCTGCTTCTCTGCAACCAAGCACTTGGTGAGTAACTTTTGGTTATCAATCTTTCATTTGCAACTTTAAACCTCAGCAGATTCAAGCTTCCTTATTCTTTCCAACTTGTTGTATTGATCGAATTTTCTCTTTGCCCATTATTCCCTTTGGGAATTTGGTTCGGCCTTGGTTACTTATTTTACCAGAGTTATCGACAACATGCTGGTTGGCATTTCCAAAACTAACCTTGGATTGCTCCGATTTATAGGGTGGTCTGTTTTAGTCCCAGTTTACACAGCTAAAAAGCCACTTTCTCAGGAAGGAGAATTTGAGTCGATTAATTGTAAGATCCTTGGGGGAAGGAACATGTTTCTGACAGCAGCAATGGTATTTATTGAACACTTACTGTGTGCAGAGTACTGAATTAAGCCCTTGGGAGGGTATAATACAAGAGAATTGGCAGATTCCCTGCACACAACTCTTTCAACTGTATCTATATGTTGCCAACTTGTATTTCCCAAGCGCTTAGTACAGTGCTGTGCACACAGTAA
The DNA here is from genome assembly GCF_015852505.1 of Tachyglossus aculeatus. Lineage (NCBI taxonomy): Eukaryota > Metazoa > Chordata > Mammalia > Monotremata > Tachyglossidae > Tachyglossus > Tachyglossus aculeatus. Next base: position 19,371,733 of record NC_052085.1, on the reverse strand, counting down.
GTGCTCAATAAATACGATTGATTGATTGATTTCACATCTATTGTACCCTCACGGGCGCTTAGTTCAGTACTCAACACCCAAAGAACGCTCAATAAATACTATTGATAATGTTGGTGGTAAAACAAACTGATTTTTATCAGGCCAAGTTTATTCTGCTAGCACAGGATAATCTGACTGTCTCAAAATTAATTCAGTCTTCAGGATACAGCATACTAATTACTGTCAGTCATTGGTATTTATTAGACAATTGCTGTATGTAGAAGGGACAGGGTCTGTGTCCAGTCTGATTAACTTATATTACCTCAGAGTTTAGCACATAATAAATACTTATAAAGGCATAATAATCATAACATTTTTCTAGACTTGCTCTGAGCTTTCTGAACCCCAGATAGGCTCAACATAATTCCAGAAGGCCAGATCTTTATTCAGAAATATGTCCCAAGGGAATACGAGAAAATGGAGCTATGTGGCAACTGATTCTGCTTTTAGTAAGCGCTTAGTACAGTGCGCTGCATACAGTAAGTGCTCAATAAATACGATTGAATGAACTGCCTGAGAGCATTATACAACAGAGACAGTTACATTCCCTGCTCACAAGGAGCATATAGTCTAGCAGGGGAGACAGGCATTAAAATAAATTATGGATATGTATGAAAATAATGAGGGGGCTGAGGGAATAAATGCCATCATTATAATATCAAGTACTTAAAGCGTACAGATTTAAATGCAATGAGCTAACAGGATATGATAAACTGGTGTCTGAGCGACTCAGTGAGAGAACTGGAATAAGCCAAGTCAGGTTAAGCACTTAAATGCCATTATTATTATTATTATTATTAAGTCCAGGGCTATATTTCCTCCAGTGTCCGAGAATGTTTTCTAACTCAGTTTAGAAGCAATTTTATCAAGGCTGAGCTGCTTCAGGGCTGGCATTGCTGAGAATAATAATAATAATGATGATGATGGTATTTGTTAAGTGCTGACTATGTGCCAACCATTGTTCTAAGTGCTGGGGTTGATACAGGGTAATCAGATTGTCCCATGTGGGGCTCACAATCTTAATTCCCATTTTACAGATGAGGTAACTGAGGCACAGAGAAGTTAAGTGGCTTGCCCAAGGTCCCACAGCCAACAAGTGGCAGTGGCAGGATTAGAACCCATGACTTCCTGACTCCTAGGCTCATGCCATGGTGTGACTGTGAGCTCCACTATGCCATGATGCTTGCCAAAAATGTAGAGCTTTGTTAGGAGAAACTGAATTACCCTTTGAACCCACATATCCATTTATCCACCATGTAGGAACCTTTGACTGTTTTGTTTCTTTAAAAAAAAAAATGCTGTAGATTCCCCTGGTATGAAGAAGTTTATAACGGAAACTTATGCATTGATCACTCTCTCTCACTTCCAATTTCTCTCTCCCAATTTTCCTGAAGATGTTAAACTAATGATGAAATGTTCAGCTGAGGGGTTTCCTACTACTATTCAATTTTCTGACATATTCCAGGGCAGTGTTCTGGCCTGGGGGTCAGAGAACCTGAATTCTAATCCTGGCTCCACAACTTACTGCTGTGTGACCTTGGGCAAGTCATTTAACTTCTCTGTGCCTCGGTTCCCTCATCTGCAAAATGGGGATTCAATACCTGTCCTCCCTCTTACTTTGACTGTGAGCTTCATGTAGGACCTGCTTATGTTGTATCTACCCCGGTGCTTAGATTCAATCATATTTATTGAGAGCTTCCTGAGTGCAGAGCACTGCACTAAGTGCTTAGGAGAGAACAATCTAACCATTAACAGACACATTCCCTGCCCACAACGAGCTTACAGTCTAGAGAATGAGCTTACAGAAGACGAAGCAGCGTGGCTCAGTGGAAAGAGCCCGGGCTTTGGAGTCAGATGTCATGGGTTCAAATCCCGGTCCTGCCAATTGTCAGCTGTGTGATTTTGGGCAAGTCACTTAACTTCTCTGGGCCTCAGTTCCCTCATCTGTAAAATGGGGATTAAGACTGTGAGCCCCATGTGGGACAACCTGATCACTTTGTATCCCCCCAGCGCTTAGAACAGTGCTTTGCACATAGTAAGCGCTTAACAAATACCATCATTATTATTATGATTATTACAGCCTTAACAAATATCACAATTATTATTAAAACATACCTACCTTTGTTTGTAGCCTACTATGGTGAGAACAGAGAATGGATAATTGAAATCCATGGATAACCCAAAATTCTTAATATTTGTCGCTATGTTTTAATTCCCCCCGCCTCAACCTCTCTTGCTAACCCAAAAGACAACAGATTGCTTTGCATTCCAACTTCTAATTTCCCTTCATAGAAGTGATCCCAGAGTAGACAAAAGGCTAAAAGGAAGATGAAGACAATCCACTGAGAGCTTACTTTGGGTACTAAGTACTCTGTACTAAGTGCTTGAGAAAGTACAAGTCCCCCGGAAACCAGAATTTGAATAAACTCTGTAAATATAATTTCAAATCACGTTCTAAAATCTTTTGCGACTGAAATGTGCTTTCTAGAACCCTCCTCTTAAACCAAGAGATAAGAGCTCTTATAAAACACTTACCCAGGAGTAATGTTCCTTCGGTTCTGCGGCACATCATGGGTTCTCTCAGTAACTACTCATCTCATTTCATCGCAACAAGGCAGATGGGATGATTGATGTCACTAATTCAGGACAAATACATTTCTTGGGCACATTCCAATTAAACCAGGCTTAATTAAAACTGCCCCAAGAACACTCTGTTCTATGTGCTTTTATGCAAATACGTTTCTGATTAGATGCTCTCCCCTTTCAGATGCTAAACCACTGGTAGTTTCGCTCAGAGGCTTCATTTCACAAGTGTCAGAAATGATTGCATGCAAGTAGAAATAAAACTTAATATGGAATAAAAGTCTGACAGATTCAGGTTTTCTGAGAAACTGGGCTAATAGTCCTAATAATACATATCCTCACACATTAGAATACCTGTGATCAATCACAGAAAAGCAGGCCGAACCCATCTTTCTCATCATGATCACCGATACCTCTCCGTCTCTCAAAGTCCATAAATCGGGCATGGTCTCCGACTCCTCTCTCTTGCAGCGTGGCTCAGTGGAAAGAGCACGGGCTTGGGAGTCAGAGGTTGTGGGTTCTAATCCCGGCTCTGCCACTTCTCAGCTGGTGACTTTGGGCAAGTCTCTTCACTTCTCTGTGCCTCAGTTACCTCATCTAAAATGGGGATTCAGACTGAGCCCCACAAGGGACAACCTGATCACCTTGTATCCTCCCCAGCGCTTAGAACAGTGCTTGGCACATAGTAAGCGCTTAACAAATACCATTATATTCATTCATTCAATCGTATTTATTGAGCACTTACTGTGTGCAGAGCACTGTACTAAGCGCTTGGGAAGTACAAGTTGGCAACATATAGAGACAGTCCCTACCCAACAGCGGGCTCACAGTCGGGAGCAGCAAGGCCAAGGCTTTAACAAATAGCACAATTAATTGAGATGGGGTGAGATGACTATGTGCTTTATAGCCCATTTTAAGGAATTTCTGTTCAATGCAGGTGGGGATGGGCAGCCATTGGGTGTTCTCGAGAAGCGGGGAGATGCGGACTGAGCATTTATAATAAATGATCTGTGCAGCAGAGTGAGATATGGACTGGAGTAGGGAGAAACAGAAGGCAGGGAGGTCAACAACGTGACGGATGCAGTAGTGAGGGCAGGATAGTCCTGCATCACCCTCCTTTCTGATCTTCCAACCTCCTGCCTCTCCCCACTCCAGTCCATACTTCACTCTGCTGCCTGGATTATCTTTCTACAGAAACTTTCAGGGCATGTCACCTCCCTGCTCAAAAATCTCCCGTGGTTGCCTACGAACTTAAAGTATCCAACAAAAACTCCTCACTATTGGCTTCAAAGCTCTCCATCACCTTGCCTCTTCTTACTCCTCCTCCCTTCTCTCCTTCCACAGCTCAGCCCACATACTCCGCTCCTTTGGTGCCGCTAACCTTCTCCCTGGGCCTCGTTCTCATCTGTCCCACCGTCGACCCCTGGCCCCCATCCTACCACTGGCCCGGAATGCCGTCCCTTCTCAAATCCGCCAAACAATCACTCTTTCCCCCTTCAAAGCCCCACCGAAGGCTCACCTCCTCCAAGAGGCCTTCCCAGACTAAGCCCCCCTTTCCCTCAGCTCCCCTTCCCTTCTGCATCAACTCACTTCCTTTGCTCTGCTCTCCTCCCCACTCCACAGCACTTATGTACATATGTATAATTCTATTTATTTATATTGATGCCTGTTTACTTTTGATGTGTATTTATCTATAATTCTATTTATATTGATGCCTGTATACTTGTTTTGATGTCTGTCTCCCTACTTCTAGACTGTAAGTCCAGTGTGGGCAGGGATTGTCTTTATTGCTGAATTGTACTTTCCAAGTGATTAGTACAGTAAATGCTCAATAAATGATTGAATGAATGAATGAATGAAGATAAGTGCGCGCACACACACACACGCACACACACACAAACACACACACACCACACCCCCGCCCCAGGGCAGGCTCGGCTCTGACACAATAATAATAATAATTATGATGATGGCATTTGTTAAGCACTTACTATGTGCAAAGCACTGTTCTTGCCACTTGCCTACCGGGTGACTTCAGCAAATCATTTGATTGCTCTGTGCCTCAGTTTCCCCACCTGTTAAATGAGGAATAGACTGTGGGCCCTATGTGAGACAGGGGCTGTGTCCAACCTGATTACCTTGTCTATACCCCAGTGCTTAGAGCAGCACATGACACAGTAAGTAAGAGCTTAACAAATACCGCAATTATTAAATCCTACCCGGATGCTGAGAGTCCAGCCCCGCTAAAAACCCTCAGGGTGTCTTTGGGTAGAAAAACCTGTAATGTGGCTAGATCAAAATGCTTTTCTGTCTCCCTCAGCATGTTGTGGTTGTGAGCCTAGAGAGAGGAAAATCAATGTTCTGGAATCTTCTCTCCTCTTAGCTGGGCACTCTTTCTCCCAGAGTCTTTTGGCTCCTTCTCAGCAGGCCTGGTAAATTGCAATTATCTTAATAATAATAATGGCATTTATTAAGCGCTTACTATGTGTAAAGCACTGTTCTAAGGTGAAGCTCCATGATGCACCCAGCCTACAAAGTTGCCCTTAATCAGTTTGGACACAGCCCCTGTCCCAGTTTGAGCTCACAATCCGTGGAGGCGGAAGAACAGGTATTTTATCCCTATTTTGTAGGTGAGAAACTGAGGCCCAGAGATGAGGGAAGGAGAGCACATGCCTGAGAATCAGAGGAGGCATGTATGCACATATCCAACAGGAATTTATTTTAGTGCCTATCTCTAAAATAATTCCTTCTAAATAGAGGGAATTAACTCTGTAGTACTTCCTCAAACCCTTAGTACAATGCTCTCTCTGCACAGTTAAGTGCTCAGTAAATACCAGCAACTGATTAATTTCAAAGGTATCATATTGACATTCCATAACAGCAAAGGCACTTACTGCGAAACTGATACTACAGCTGATTCCTGCTCTTGTTTTTAGGATAAAACATAAACCGAAATGTATGTGTCAGTTATCTGTGGTTCCACAAAGCACATCCATTCTCCCTTTACAACAGTGTAAAATTCAAAGGCATGGGAATCTCTGCAAAACATTATTTTGTTTGGGGAATGATGCTTATAAAAGTATTTTGCAATCTTTTCAAATAGTCAAGCAGACAGGAAACGACTGCAAGAAATAAACTGCTGTGGGGAAGAGGGCACAAGCTGAAAAAAATTATAAAGAAAACAGAAATATAATTTTAAAAATTCAAGGTCATCCCTCTAGCTTCTAACTGAACACTTCAGGCAGATTAGGTGTTTATCATCCAAACTTTTCTTGCCCTTTTGGAACTTGGGATTTCCTCAAAATGACAAATTAACATCCACCTTAACCTAAAAGGAAAGTGAGTTGGAAAAAAAAGTAGAGAGAGACCTATGACAGGTTGTTTTTCCATAAAGTGGAAAACGACAATAAAAAGACTCAAACTCTTAAATTTCCTAATGCAGTTAATGTACCTCCCATCTCTGAACCATGGAGGGGCTCCTAATTACCTCATGTCAAATGAAATTTCCAGATCTCGGACCTAATTACCCATTTCCTCTCTCCTAAAGCCAACTGCATTCATTTGCTACTCTGTCCTCAGTTACCGGCTTTATTCTAGTATAACCAACTCACTATTTCCTCCTGCAGATGCTTTGGCCCTTCTTTTTCCACACAACCACCCTCCCTCTGCCCTTCGAAACTCTGCCAAAGAAATGCCTTATCAGGGAAGCCTTTTCGAACAGGGTCTGACTACATTCACTTTGCTCTAATTATCAAATGATGGTTTTTGTGAAAAGATGCCTTTGCGCCATGCCCTGTACTAAACACTGGAAGTTTTGGAAGGTTTGTTTGGGTTTTTTTTACATATAATCTGGAAATCTGGGTAAATAACAACAATGGACCTCAGAGGCATGAGCTTTTATCTCTTTATTGTTAATCAATGAATGTTATCCAAAATAGTAGATGTAACCGGAGCTTAATTTTACACACAAATCATGATGAAGAGGGCTAAAGCACGTAAGAAGTTTACTCGACCAAGTATTCTTCGATTTATGCTGAAGGCTACTGCTCCAGCATGTTTCCCCAACTGCTGGGGACAGCAGCCACGTAGCTTTTGATCATTGTAAAAACCCATGTTACAAATGGTTGTTTCTTCTTGTTTTAGAAATATTCACACAGCTTTATAAATGGATGAGATCCATTTTAATTCTCATCTATACATCATAGATTGTGAACGGCAAACATAACTGGTCGTTTTTCAACACTGATATCGAACTGATGTATCAATGTTAGTACACACATGTCAAGAAAAACAAAATAAACCCATAAAAAGTCATTGGAAGCACAGTATTTTCACCTGCTCTGGCAAACGGTTCTAAAAGTTTTGGAAAACTCAATGCCCCCGCTTCATTGTATGAAACTTGTGATCCGTAACCTGTGTTCCATTGATACTCTGCAAGTAGAAGCACTATTCCCCACAAAGCAGTGTTTTGAAGGCTGGCACAATATCTGCCCATCAGTCGAGTCAAATTTAACCAGTCCACAGAGCCAAAGTGTATTAAATGCACGTCCTTCCTTTTCAGCCCAGATTTTTTTCCTCAGCAAAGTCATCAAAATCAAAAAGAGTCAAGGAACCTGTTCTGACATACCTTGAGAAATGTTCAGTCAAATGGCAAATTCAACCGATAAACGCCAATCTGAGGGCCTAATACCAAACGGACGGGAAGCGAAGCAACCCGTGGAGAGCCAGGCATTGCCTGCTTAATCCAGATACTTGACGTGAAAGAAAAAGCACTGAGACCAAGTTAGTATTAAGGGCAACGTCCTAAAGGCTAACTGTAATTGAGATGCAATATTAGTTTTCTACTCTAAAACCACACAAATGTGTGAAACCTTTACGAGAGAGAGAAAAATCAGCAAGACTGATTCACATTTCAGGTGTGCTCATGATTATGAAATTTCTCTTTCAGGAAATGAATCTACAAACTTCATTCATTCATTCAATCGTATTTATTGAGCGCTTACTGCGTGCAGAGCACTATACTAAGCGCTTGGGAAGTACAAGTTGGCATTCATCCAACAAACACCCTCTCTCCCACACTTCCCTACCCATCGCTCACACTCATTATCATTCGCCACCCTTCCAGAAAGCCAGGAGACCAGTGAGCTCACCATTTCGATTCAAATCAATTTGACTGAGCAAAATAGGCAGTTCATCGCTTAGCCCAATCAAACATCTCGAAGCTACAATCTTAGATGCATCAAGATTTGCCAAATCACTAGATTGTCCAACTTGGATCATGCGCTTCCCTTTACGTGATGTCTCCAAGGCAGTCACTGTGTGCAGAGTAATGAGGGAGTACACATTGTCCTTTGCTTGGGACTTATGTTTTCATAAGCGCTTAGTACAGTGCTCTGCACACAGTAAGCGCTCAATAAATACGATTGAATGAATGAATGAATGACTATGCTCCTTTGCCAGAAGGGTCCAGGTTTCTCCTCTTATATATATTTAAAAAAAACGATCTATAGATATACACCTCCTTTAGTATAACATCTGAAGTAATCTGGGAAAGCACAATACTACTCCAGGCTTTAGCGGACAATTACTACTTCCAGGTGAAATTTAAAATTCCATTACTAAAATCTCTTGCAGAACCATCGCCTGCTGTCTAGACCTTTGTGAACAGGTAGGGGAAAAAAACCATCAAAGGGTGACAGGAGATGAAACACCAAACGATCTGAGGGAGAACAAAGACAATTCCTAAGTCAGAAATATCAAATGTTTACGGGTGAGAAATTGAGACAGGGTGGAGGGAGGGAAGGGCTGCTTTGGGCTAAGTAGTATCTGTCTTTGGAATGATTCAGACTTATTCAGAGGCACCTCTGAAAGGTGAATAAGACTGGCCAACCTGCCATTTAAACTCATCACAACGGTCACAGCGGCCGCTGGGATATTTGTGGTAGGAGAGGGGGCAGGGCTCCTGTGGAGTTTATGCCGGGGATGGGAAATGGATGTAGACTGTTAGCTCACTGTGGTCCGGAAATACGTCTCTTTATTCTTAGACTGTACTCTCCCAAGCACTTAGTACAGTGCTCTGCACAAAGTCAGCGCTCAAATATGACTGACTGACTGATGAGGGGCACTGGAGTGTGCTCTGCTAAGCGTTTGGAAGCCACTACTGCTTTTATCTTCTACACTCTACGAGTGCTACCGCCCAGCAAACACACTCTCAGTCACGGTAACTGCGTTAGCCTTCAAAGAGGAAAACAAAAAACTACAAAATGTCATCTATAAATGTGAAAATGAAGGTTGGTCAGAGAGAGACTGAGAGAGAGCGTGGAAAAAACCAAACTAAGCATATTATCACACAGCTTTTAATGCTGAAGAGCTTCCCCCTTTTTTTTTTTTTCTTTTTCACCATCACAGTTAAACTGGTATAAGTGCTTTGGCAAGGTGGGATGCAAGCCATCAAATCTGCAAAGGCCTGTTTTTCTCTGTTGGTGGTTCAGCTTTATGAAGGACATATATGCAAAATAACAGCTCTCACATTGCTTCAAACTCATCGATACGTTGTTTCGTATTGCCTTGTCGGATCTGCCGAAGAGTCTTGTATTTATCCCGGCCGGCTTTAACGTTCTCAGCGTGAAGGACGTCGTTTTGGGTTTTCTTGGTTTCGTCTCTGGCTTGGGCCAACTCCGAACTCAAGGCCTGTGAAAACAATTGTGAAGCATTCGTTTTCAGAGTAGTCTCCTGAGCGACACAGTTAAAAGACTCCTTGCCCTTAAGAGAAAAAGACTATAGCACGCATGCCTTTCTCCATACACTGAAATGTATTTATTGAACAGTGTTTAACAGCATATGGAAGACCATGAAGTTGATTGTGAAAATCCTCTAGTTACTGAATTAAAATTGAACGCCCTTCCAAGTAGTGCTGGTTTTCTGGTTCTACAGTGCTTAGAACAGTGCTCAGCGTTTAGAACAGTGCTTTGCACATAGTAAACGCTTAATAAATGCCATCATTATTATTATTATTATCATCCCCTAGCTAGTTTTTAAGAGACCATTTCCCTGAACCTCTAAAACTTGTGTCCAGGCCTGACAGAGAGGACCTGGCTGAATCAGGCATTGTCTGCAAAAGGACAACTGGCCCTGATGGTCTGGGTGAGACTTCAATTTCCTTGTGAAGGGAACTCCGCTCTCGCATTCACCCTTGCTTAACGTAAGCTCTTCATACTGCAACTCAGCCATTGTGGTCTCCTCCCCTCCAACTAATCCTCTGGGATTCAGGCAAAAACTCCAAATTCACCGCTGTTCCAGCAGCCCCGCTCCTAGGCTACTTCTCTACACGTCATAACAGAGAAAATGCCACTCAAAAGCAAAATAAAATTGTGCCTTTGAGAAACAAAGGGAACAGAAAGCAGTGTTGCCTAGTGGAAAGAGCATGGGCCTGAGGACCTGGGTTCTAATGCCGCCTTTGCCACTTTCCTGCTATGTGACCTTGGACAAGTCGCTTCACTTCTCAGAGCCTCAGTTTCATTATAAATAAAAGGGGGGTTAAATACGTATTCTCCATCTCCCTTAGACGGTGAGCCCCATGTGGGACAATGACTTTGCCCAACCTGAGTTTCCTCTATCTACTGCAGGGCTTAATACAGCTCTTGGCACATTGTAAGCGCTTAAATATCACAAGTATTAAAAAGTTGAAAATACCAAAATCGGGCGGTTGTCCTACACAAGGACATTAAAACAGGATCCTACCTGCATCCCCGTCTCCTCAACGCGTTAACCAACCTTGGCTTCACGGACTCCGTCCTCTCCTGGTTCTCCTTTTATCTCTCTGGCTGTTCAAGTCTCCTTTGCGGGCCCCTCCTCCCCCTCCCATCCCCTTACTGTAGGGGTTCCTCAAGGGTTCCCTTCTGTTCTCCATCTATATTCACTCCCTTGGTGAAGTCATTCACTTCCATGGCTTCTACTATCGTCTCTTCATGGATGACACCCAAAACTACAACTCCTCCCCTGTTCTCTCTCCCTCCCTCCAGGCTCGCATCTCCTCCTGTCTTCAGGACATCTCAACCGAGATGTCCTCCCGCCACCTAAAACTCAACATGTCTATGACTGAGTACCTTATCTTCCCTCCCAAACCCCGTCCTCTCCCTGACTTTCCCATCACTGTGGACGGCACTACCATCCTTCCCATCTCACAAGCCCACAACCTTGAGGGTCATCCTTGACTCCGCTCTCTCATTCACCCCACATATCCAATCCGTCACCGAAACCTGCCGGTCTCACCTTCACAACATCGCCGAGATCCGCCCTTTCCTCTCCATCCAGACCGTTACCTTGTTATGACAGTCACTCATCATATCCCAACTGGATGACTGCATCACCATCCTTTCTGATCTCCCAACCTCCTGTCTCTCCCCACTTCAGTCTTCATGCTGCTTCCTGGATTATCTTTCTACAGAAACACTCTGGGCATGTTACACCCCTCCTCAAAAATCTCCAGTAGCTGCCTGTCAACCTACCAATCACGCAAAAACTCCTCACTCTCGGCTTCAAGGCTCTCCATCACCTCACCCCCTCCTACCTATCCTCCCTTCTCTCCTTCTACAGCCCAGTCCGCACACTCTGCTCTTCTGCTGCTAACCTCCTCACTGTGCCTCCATCTCACCTGTCCCACTGTCGACCTCTGGCCCACGTCCTACCTCTGGCCTGGAATGCCCTCTCTCCTCACATCCGCCAAACTAACACACTTCCCCCCTTCAAAGCCCTACTGAAAGCTCACATCCTCCAGGAGGCCTTCCCAGACTGAACCCCCCTTTTCCTCAGCTCCTCCTCCCCTCCCCATCACCCTGACTCCCTCCCTCTGCTCTACCCCCCTCCCAGCCCCAGAGCACTTGTGTAAATGTGTACATATTTATTATTCTATTTATTTTATTAATGATGCATATATAGCTATAATTCCATTTATATTGATGCTGTTGATGCCTGTCTACTTGTTTTGTTGTTTGTCTCCCCGCTTCTAGACTGTGAGCCCATTATTGGGTAGGGATTGTCTCTGTTGCCGAATTGTACTTTCCAAGTGCTTAGTACAGTGCTCTGCACCCAGTAAACCCTCAATAAATACTACTGAATGAATGAATGAAGGCAAAAAGGCAGATACTATTTCAAAGACTAAGTATCAATCGATCAATGGGGTTTAGTGAGCGCTTACTGTGTGCAGAGCACAGTACTTAAGTACTTGGGAGAGACCGATAAAATAGAGTTAGTAGACAAAATCTCTACCTACAAGAAGCTTATATTTTAGACAGGGAGACAGACAAACTGAGTATTAAGTACATATATAAGAGCTTTGGGGCTGGGGTGAATATGAAGTGTTTAGGGGAACATAACCAGGTTACAGAACGGAAGAAAATACATATATATGGTGTATGTATGAATATGTACACATACACACACAAACACACACACATATGGGGGGTGTGTGGTTGTAAGTACATATACACCCCCCCACACCCATATATACATGCCCCGTATTTATACACACACATTTACACTCATACATATACATGTGTATATATATATATAACATATACTTACCCAACTAGCCACAAAGCCACAGGTGCTAGAGAAATCCCTGGTGAGCATGGAATTCATCTCTAACGTTGGCCGAAAAAACTCATTTGAAACGAACAGCAAAAAACCAGAAACGTCAGTTCTAAGATATGAACTCAACTACGAATCCGTGCTAGTACCTGGAGTTGTTTCTTCACCCGTTCATTTTTCTGCGTTTCCGTCACCCGCTCTTCCTCGCTCCTGTGGTTCACGACCCCTTCGTTCAACAGCTCGGCACTAGCTTCGGCATTGTTCTCATCATGCTCGTCGTGTTCATTCTCCGTCGGAGGAATCACTGGAGGGGGAGGCGGGGGAGGTGGAGCGGACATCACAGTTTTCAGTTCTTCTTTGGTCTTTTCCAAGTCTTCTTGGGCTGCAAAAGCCTGGATATTCCAACATACAAATGTCCTTGAATTAATGAAAATTCTTTTATTCACAATGGAAATCCATTTTCAAACCTATACTGCCTTTTCCCACAGCCCCAGTCCAATCTGGAAATGGTTGTTACTTTCTCCTTCCCATCCTGGAAACTGTCACTCTGGCATTTGTGTAACTATGACTACATTTATAACACCCAATATTGCTTTCAGAGGGAAATTTCAAATCAAACTTGTCTTTAAAAAACTGTACATTTATTTTACAGGGTAATAATTAAAACATGGGCAATTTCCACGTTTTGTCATTTCCACGATCAAGCTATTTAGGACTGTCCACTTTTTGGCAGCATGACTCAGTGGAAAGAGCACGGGCTTTGGAGTCAGAGGTCATGGGTTCAAATCCCAGCTCTGCCAATGGTCAGCTGTGTGACTTTGGGCAAGTCACTTCACTTCTCTGGGCCTCAGTTACCTCTGCTGTACAATGTGGATTAAGACTGTGAGCCCCCTGTGGGACACCCTGATCACCTTGTAGCCTCCCCAGCACTTAAAACAGTGCTTTGCACATAGTAAGTGCTAAATAAATGCCACCATTATTACTATTATTATTCCAGTAAACTTTAAGCTCCTCCACCAAAATGTAAGATCCGTAAAGACAAGGACCAATCAAAGGTATTTATTGAGTGCTTACTGTGTGGAGAGCACTGTACTAAGCACTCGGTAGAGTACGAACAACAAACTGGTAGACACACTCCCTGCCTATGAGCAGCTTACAGTCTACAATTCCCCTCCCCACAGCACCTGTATATATGTTTGCACAGACTTATTACTCTATTTTACTTGTACATATTTACTATTCTATTTATTTTGTTAATATGTTTTGTTTTCTGTCTCCCCCTTCTAGGCTGTGAGCCAGCTGTTGGGTAGGGACCATCTCTATATGTTGCCAACTTGTACTTCCCAAGCGCTTAGTACAGTGCTCTGCACACAGTAAGCGCTCAATAAATACTATTGAATGAATGAATGAGACATACATTAAGTAAATTACAGATGTGTACAAACATGCTGTGGGGCTGAGAGTGAGATGAACATCAAGTGCAAGGAGCTTACAATCTAGTGGATCATAATGTCGAAGTTTATTGTACTCTCCCAAGTACTTAGTACAGTGCTTTGCATTCAGTAGATGCACAGTAAATACTATTGATGAAGATGGATGAATTTATTTTGAACCATGGGAAGCAGAGTTACCTAGTAGAGAGAGCATAGGCCTGGAGCCAGAGAACCTGGGATTTAATTCCAGCCCCATCATTTGTCTGCTGGGTGACCTTGGGCAAGTCACTTAATTTCTCTTTGCCTCAGTTACCTCAACTGCAAAATGGAGATTCAATACTTGTTTTCCCTCCTACTTAAGACTATGAATCCCTGTGCGACTGACTGTCCGGGCTGATTAATTTGTCTCTACCCTAGTGCATAGAACAGTGCTTGACTCATAGTGGAAAAAAAAAATTACTAACATTTGAGTGGCAGAGTTACGCTCCATTTGCAAAACTAGACAAATACACGACTAATGTGAAAAACTTTAAAACTGTAATTAAAAACATCAATAGACTGAAGAGAGCCTTGACCTGAGAAGGAATATCAAATTCCATATAAACTTTCCCACTGAAAAGTCCTGTCATATAAAAAGTTTATCCGAGGACAAAAATGCTTTTATAATCAGCGGTCATTTCAGAGATATCAGGATCTCATCTTGAGAAGCTTTGAACCCATGGTCATCATTACTTTGTGTTGCCATTCTGAAGCTTCCTCTTCTTTCTTCTTCTTAGCTTCTTCTAGAAGGGCAATCTTGGCAGTGAATTCAGCGAGCTCTGCTGCCTGAAACAAAAAGGGAAATCAGCATGCGTAAAACAGTCAACTGAATATATGCACCTTAACCTTGCAGTGTGATAGGACATCCCATTTTGGGGGCTGAGTGCCAGGCCGATGATGCCTATGACTGCAAGGAGGAGGCAAAAATTGGGATGATTGGGAAAAAGCACCCAAATTCACTGCAAGAAACCCAGCTCGTAAGCCTACACTCCTCTTCCTGAACGGGACCGCACAATTTTCCACACTAGCTGCAGTGTCCACAGATCACAGTTAGCTTTTTTCCTCAGTTAATGCTGTAGAGTGATTAAAAAGGCCTGTGCATTCAGACTCCTCTGGTTCTGATCCAGATCTGCACTGTGGAGCAGCTATTCCCCACCGATTTCAATTAGGGAATTACTGCGCTAATCGCAGAATAAAGGAATATAAAGAATATACTGGTCTGAAGGTCCTCCAACACGGCGGGTGGCTGAGCCAACGGCCAGAAAGTCGGCGCAGAGGAGCTGGCGTAGAAGAAGTGGGAACAACAGTGAGAGCCCTGGCTCAGAGGGCCACTTCCCGGCTACTTCCTGGCCACCTCCTGGCCCTCCGTTGCTCCTCAGCAGGACTAGTATGTTGCTCATTGGGCAAAGACTCCTGGCAAATTTGCAAGGATCTGATTACCAACCAACAACCCTGAGGTAACACACAGAGTGCCCACCACCCTCAGACTAATCTTAGTCCTGGGCCAGGAAAGGAATCAGCCTTGGGCAGTGCTGTCGTTCGTGAGCTTCTCGGGTTTTCGCTTGAGATGATTACTTTCACTGTGGCTGGCTGTCATTTTCCTGACATATACATTCTTAGTAACATTTTCCTAGTATGACAACCCATAGATGTCCATTTCAATGCCCTGTGGTGTTTTAGCTGAAGGGACAAGGCTACTGTTTTCACTCAACAAGGTCTGGGGCTGGTCTAACCTTACTTCTTCCACATCTCCAACAAAACCTCACACTCCAAATCATGGTTGAAAAGACTCCCTCCTTCCTCCTCCCTTACCCCATTCAGCAAAACCCACTTGCTTCGTGGCCCATCCTCGCACTCCCCATTCAAAATCCCTGTTCTCTTTCTGTCCCATACTCAAGAGGAAAAAACCGGCACCTCCACAATAACCCTCCAGGGAGTCCTGGCATTTCTGCCTATAATCTGACAGATATTCGGAGATGCTTCACAGACACAGAAAAACCTCACCTAATGTGACTTGAGCAGTTTTAAATTCACCAAGGCGTGGACAACAAATATCCAAACCCAAGAAGACAAGATGGCTCACTCTGATTAAAATCAAATCAAGTTCAAACTAAACTCCACAAAGGCTAATTGGAGGAAACAGCACCAAAGGGAGAAAGAACCTGCCTCCTTTTCTGAAAGTGCTTTAAAGTTTTAATAGGAGATTGCTTCTTCCAGAATTTAAGTAGCTCTGGCCAAAGCCTCAAATGATAGGAGAGCAAGGAAACGTGGAAAAAGAATTTCCGAAATCTATCTGCACTTCGGAAGAATACAAAGGACAATATGACGGCAAATTGGCTGGATGGTCAGTTCCATCTGGCCTGGATCTTTGCTGGCTCCTGCCCTTGGTGAACTACTCTATTCCAGGAAGCCGCTTTTGGGCCCCAGAAGATGGGACCGGTGTATTTCCTGGGCAGCTCTCATCATTCAGACCATCGTCGCTGTGGGAATCCCTACAAACTACTGGCAGGAGAGGATGCCAGGAGAAGCAGCTAAGGGATGGAGAGATAAATGTTCCCAATCTCCCCTCTCCTACAAACGCAGTGTGGCCTTCCAAAGCCCAAATTTTGTTGTTGTTTTTTTAACTACAAAAAATAAGTCCGAGAACAGAACCCACTATCTCCGGCTGATGCCACAATTCTGTCAAAGCAACTTCAAAAGGCGCCCCACTTTCCACAACTACAACTAAACAACTGTTTGATGTTTTAACTGGATGGCATTTTTCTGAAGAGTTCTCAGCGGAAATAGGAGGAATCCTTATGTTGCTGCAACAGCCCTGGATCCAGGACTGGGTGACAGAGAAGAGCAGGGAAGGGAGAGAGGTGCAACAGGAAAGAAAGTCATGAAAAGAAGCTTGGGGAACTGAGGAGGAAAGAGAAATCAGAAAGGGGAATCAACTGTAATTATTGCTGAATTGTACCTTCCAAGCGCTTAGTACCGTGCTCTGCACACAGTAAGTGCTTAATAAATACGATTGAATGAATGAATGAGTTGTAGTGATGTGACTTTAGGAGGTCAGGATGGGGAAGTGGGACCAGTTTTCCATTTCCTACGAGACCACAGAAGGGTTTGTCATTCCTGAAAATCAACTGTAGTGTAATGGGGGAGTTATACAGGTTGTACATTTTCCATGAGCCTACGGAAGAGTCTAACATTCCTGAGAGCTCTGTGCCTGCTCTCTGAACTAATTCATCCTCGAACCGCAGGAGGGAAAGTTTTCCACAACCCTTCACCAAGCCTCACCACCTTGTTCCAAACTGGCTACCTCTGTAGGCTGTCAGGCAACCTAAAAGGGGACACATGGCAACTGCATAGTCCTACCGTCCCTCCTTCAATATTATTCCTACTTCTGTCCACAATCTGCATCAACCATGTCACTCTGAGGCTGCTACGTCCTCTCCCTGGGCTTGGGACCGGGGCTTTCGGCAGCAGACTTTGTCTCACACACAGAGCCTTTGGATGGAGGGCTTCTGTGTCTTCTAGACTGAACACGCTGTAGCGGATTCCTTACTAGTTGTTCTTGGTTTTTCATCTGGTCAGCGGCCTGTTTGGCTAAAGCAGACTTCGCCTCTTCTGCGGCTCGACGCTCCCTTTCCAGCCGTTCCGCTTCCTCTTTGGCTCGCTTTCTTTCCTGGTCTAGTTCTAGAGCTTTTCGCGTTTGTTCTTCCAACTCTGCCAAAAAGATCCCAAACAAAACAAAAAAACATGGAAAACACCAGTTAACAAAAGTAGCACACTGAAAATGGTTCTTACGCTATGAACAGCAGACATTATGGCGAATGCGACCGATAAAACGGATAAAAATGAACAAGCTTTCCACTTCATTTGTTTCCATTACCCACTCGCTTCTAACTGCCAATGTTTTATGAAACTGGCAGTCTGCCACTGTCTTGCACCTCCAAAGCTGGAAGATTAGAAGCAGGGGCAGCATGAAGCTGCCACAAAACTCTGAGTGTTGGGTAGGCTGTGGTGTTTCCTGTGGCTGTGATTGTGACAACTGGATGCTCAGCGCAGAACGCCTGTACTTCTGCTCCCCTAGCCCCCGAATCCTGCTGCCTTGGTTTTCACTATGTATGCATTTGTCCTTGTCTTACGTTTAAGTGTTTTATTATTTCACCTCTCCATACTTGTTTTACCCGGACTCCTCCTGTATATTCTTTCCCAATGCTTAAGACAGTCCTTTCCATGGGGTGCTTACCACAATTATTATTACTATTATTATTAATACTAAGAGCGACCCTAGATGTGCATATTGGTCATCAGTTTGCTTTATTTCTTGTTTTTGGTTTTCCCCGGTTTTCTGAAACGAAGTGGAAGAGACCCCAGCCCATCATAAAGCATTCAGTGTTCTTCTCAATGACGGCTTAGGCGATGGCTAAGGGTACAGTTGGGGTCTGTTGCTTTTGAGACCTCGGGAATTTTTTGGTCCATAACCAAAGACGGCACTCCCAATCCCTATCGGCCATCAGGCAAAGCTTACCACTGGCCATGAGGGAACTGGGCAAGACAGCATGGATGGCACAAACCAGCACCACGGCTCAACTACAACTTAACTGTCTGACCTGCTGGCAAAGTGTTATTCCATTTCCCCATTAACCACTGATGTCTGAGCAAAGCTCATTCCAAGCGTGGCCTAGCGACAGAGCACGAGCCTGGGAGTTAGAAGTACCTAGGTTCTAATCCTGGCTCTGCCACCTGTCTGCTGTGTGACCTTAGGCAAACCCATAATAATAATGATTGTGGCATTTGTTCAGTGCTTACTATGTGCCAGGCATTGTACTAAGCACTGAGGTACATATAAGCAAATCAGGTTGGCCCACATGGAGCTCACAGTCTCAATCCCCCTTTTACAGATGAAGTAACCGAGGTACAGAGAAGAAAACTTATTTGCCTAAGCCTGCACAGCAAACCAGTGGTGGAGTCTGGATTAGAACCCATGATCTCTTTTAGACTGTGAGCCCACTGTTGGGTAGGGACTGTCTCTATATGTTGCCAATTTGTACTTCCCAAGCGCTTAGTACAGTGCTCTGCACATAGTAAGCGCTCAATAAATACGATTGATGATGATCTTCTAACTCCCAAGCCCGTGCTCTAGTCACTATGCCATACTGCTTCTCGCTTCTCTGTGCCTCTGTGTCTCAGTTCCCTCATCTGTAAAATGGGGATAACTGTGAGCCTCCTGTGGGACAGGGACTGTGTCCAACCTGATAAGCTTGTATCTTCCCCAGAGCATACACAGTAAGCACTTAACAAATACCATCATTATTAAAAAAAGAACTCAAGGGTAGAGTGTCAAAGAGGGCAGGAGATTTTCTCTCAGAGACAATCACACAAAGGCAACCTCACTGGCAGCAGCATCGTCTTCAAACAGGACTACTCTTAGACGTTTGTGCTTATATAGAAAATCCATGTTCCAAGGATAGGATTGCTGATAAAACCAGGGTGCACACACAACTTGAAATCTGGAGAGAGGCAAGATCTAAGAGTTCTATATGGGTTCACCTATAAAGTTAAATCCAGCTTCTCAGGAATGATCCATATAAACCACATTTGTAAAATGTAATGCATTTTACAAAGCATTATATTTTAAAATGGGTTCGGAGGCCCACAGACGTTTTCTCCATATGTTCAAATTCCCACCTCCATGAAGATTTCAAACTTGCCTGTTACATCAGTGAAGAACGACAAACTATATTCCCTCATTCCAAAGAACTAAAGTCCAAATGGGCATATTTTCCTTAAAAGGAGTATTGGCGAACACAAATCAAGGGTATTTATTGAGTGCTTGCTCAATGCGGAGCACAGTACAAAGTGCTGGGGAAGTGTTCGATAAATATAATTGCCTAACATGCACAGTGAGCATGATGTTCCCACAGAATAAAAGTTGTAGCACTTGTGGATCGGACCACTGACACATTCTGCATAATATTTTACGCCTGTCAGAGGGAGCCCATTCCGGAGGAACCGTGTTAACAGTTACTGTTGGAAGAGACTGGGTGTGGAAAAGTTCAGGCCGCTCTTCAGAACAAAACCAAAATAACTACAGGAAACCCAGGACACTAATTTCTCCTGCTCTCCCAATCTGGGAGCTACATTTTCTAGACACTTCTGGGAGAGGGCATTGTTCTGGGAGGAGGGAAGCCGATCTGTTAGCTGGACAGAGTGGTTACGTGCTCTTTGTTAATCGCTTACTATGTATCAAGCACTGTTCTAAGTGCTGGAGTAGATACAAGTTTATTGTAAGCTCCTTGTGGACAGGGAATGTGTCTGTTTATTTTCCTATTGTACTCTCCCAAGCACTCAGTAAAGTGCTCTGCACACAATGTGTGCTCAATAAATACAAATGAGTTGAATGAAAGGTAGGACACAGTCCCTGACCCACATGGGGCTCAAAGTCAAGTCGGAGGGAGAACAAGACCATGCGTTTCTTGGGGGGGAACTATTACCCAGTGCTTAGCACCTGACGAGTGCTTAATAGCAAAAATAATAACTTAAATAATAATAAGAAGAAGCAGTGTGGCTCAGTGGTAAAGAGCCCGGGCTTTGGAGTCAGAGGTCATGGGTTCAAATCCCAGCTCCACCAATTGTCAGCTGTGTGACTCTGGGCAAGTCACTTCATTTCTCTGTGCCTCAGTTACCTCATCTGTAAAAAATGGGGATTACGACTGTGAGCCCTTCGTGGGACAACCTGATCACCTTGTAACTTCCCCAGCACTTAGAACAGTGCTCAGCACATAGTAAGCGCTTAATAAATGCCATTATTAATAATATAATAATAATAATAATAATGATGGTATTTGTTAAGCACTTACTATGTGTGAAGCACTGTTCTAAGCACTAGGGGGGATACAAGGTGATCAGGTTGTCTCACGTGGGGCTCACAGTCTTAATCCCCATTTTCCAGATGAGGTAACTGAGGCCCAGAGAAGTGAAGTGTGCCCAAAGTCACACAGCTGACAAGTGGCGGAGCCGGGATTAGAACCCACGATCTCTGACTCCCAAGCCCAGGCTCTTTCCACTGAGCCACGCTGCTTCTCTAAAGGGGCTTGGTTGCCCCCATCAATCATTCAGTGGTATTTATGGAGCACCTGATTGCAAAGCACAGCCCTAAACCCAGGAAGCAGCATGTCTTTCTAGACCATAATCTCTGGAAGTTAAGGAACTTTGGAAGATGCACCAACTATTCCAGACCTTGAGGAAGCCATTTTAATGCACTGAAACAGCAATCTGCTACAGAAGCCTTTTCTGTTACTTAACTAAACTTTCACTATATAATTTAAATTGCTACTGTTTTATATTTTCCTAGAATTTTGTTGTAACTGTGTGCCCCGGGGAAATTAAGGGTGGAATTATACAAACTGAAAAATTAATAATTCTCCTTATGATAATAATAATAACAATGGCATTTGTTAAGTGCTTACTATGTGCAAAGCACTGTTCTAAGCGCTGGGGTAGATAAAATGTCAAAAGGTTGTCCCACATGGGGCTCTCAGTCTTAATACCCAATTTACAGATGAGGCAATTGAGGCACAGAGAAGTTAAGTGACTTGCCTAAAGTGAAACAGCTGAGAAGTGGCAGACCTGGGATTAGAACCCACGACCTCTGACTCCCAAGCCCGTGCTCTTTTCCACTAAGTCATGCTGTTTCTACACCTTACACCCTGAACCTTAAAGTTTTAAATCCTCTAACGAACTTAGTGACTTGTAAACATTTGTAGATCATCATCAAAGGTATTTACTGAGCGCTTACTGTGTGCAGAGCTCTGTACAATGCGCTTGGGAGTGTCCAACAAGACAGAGTTGGTAGGTACATTCCCTGCCCACATCGAGAGAGATGTAAACCGGTTTTGAGGTTCTGGCTGTTCCTGAGTGTCATCAATCAATAGTATTTATTGAGTGCTAACTGTGTGATGAGGACCCTACTTGGTAAACTCCAGGACTCTTTTATGCCTAGCGTACAGGTGAAGTCTCAATAGAAGTTTCTAAAATTGAAAAACTGGGATAATGAGGACTCTTTCTGTCATGAGTCGATCATGCCGCCAAGTATTACAATAGTGCCTTTATTTCTTCTCATTATGAAGTTCTCACCAGTGGTGAAGGCTCTGAGTTTGTTAGTCATGTGCAGCCAAACCAGCCCAATTTGAAGAGCTATTACTGTAATTAGATGATAGTGGAAACATCGGAACACGTTCCTATTTGCCAATAAGCGGCACCAGACGTGGTGGGGGAGAGAAGAGAGGCTATTCTGTGCTCTGATACCACTCACTGACTCACGTGAATGGCATTTAGTTACATCCACAGCCTTGGCGCTTTAGTTACCACAGCCATGCTGACTGGACTGCTTGGCTTTCACATTTGTGGCCGGCAGCAAATTCAGTGGCCTGACAGTCCCACCCCCGCAAATGGGATGGTTTGGAATATTCTGGGAGGGGGCTGAACTCACAGTAAAGGGAAGTGAAGTAGTTTTAATCCAATCACTTATCCTACCCCGCCTCCCTGCTGACCTCCCTGTCTCCCGTCTCTCCCCACTCTGGTCTGTATTTCCCTCTGCTGCCCAGATAGTCTTTCTACAGAAGAGTTCAGAACGCTTCCCCGCTCCTCAAGAAACTCCAGTGGTTGCTCATCCACTTCTGAATCAAACAGAAACTCCGCACCATTAGCTTTAAGTCACCCAATCACCATGACCTTACCTCGCTACTCACATACACTTCAGTCCTCTAACGCTAACCTCCTCACTGTCTATCTCACAGATGATCTCTCGCCCACGTCCCGCCTCTGGCCTGGAACGATCTCCCTCCTCCTATCTGACAAACAATTACTATTCCCCACCTTCAAAGCCTTACCGAAGGCACATCCAGTCCAAACGGCCTTCCCTGATTAAGCCCTTCTTTCCTCTTCTCCCACTCCCTTTTGTGTCACTCTGATCTGCTCCCTTTCTTCCCCTTCCCTCCCAGCCCCACAGCATTTATGCACGTATCAGTAATTTATTTTATTAAATTAATATTTATTTCACTGCAAGCTCACTTTGGTCAGGGAATGTATCTGTTATACTGTCTTCTCTCAAGGGCTTAGTACAATGCTCTGCACACAGTAAGTGCTCAACAAATACAACTGATTGCCTCACTAGTTTTACAGCTGTGATGTGTGCTCCTACTTACTTTCCCCATGACTCAGCCAGAAGAGAGATTTGTGTGGTGCTTTCTCTCTGCCCAAGCCATCCATCAATGGAATTTAACAAGCACTTTCTTTATGAAGAACACTAAAATAAGCACTTGGGAGAGCATGACAGAGTAAGTAGACTCCTGACGGTAAGCTCCTTGAGGGCAGGGAATGTGTCTACCAACTCTTTTATATTCTACTTTCCCAAGCCCTTAGTACAGTGCTCAGCACACAGGTAAGCGCTTAACTATCAATGATTGACTGATGTAGACTCGAGACTTTCAAAGGAGCTTACAATCTAGCCAGGGAGACCTGGGGTTAAAAAAAGAATCTGGAGTGGGTTAATCAGATCGTTATCTTAATTTGGGGTCATTTTCAATACACCCTATTTCCCTGCTTTTCCCCAGTCAAAGGCCTCAGGGCTTCTAACTTGTTAGCCCGGGGTTAGTCAGGCCAAAACCCCATTTTTTTGAGTCTCAGACCTGGACAATTTCCACCGGGCCACGCTGTGGTTTCAGTGACCCAGATCTCTCTTCCTGTGTTTCTTCTACTGCCAATAGTCAAGAGCTAGCTAAATATTTAATTTTGAATATTTTGCTACTTCAAACGCTTGGAGTCATCTCTGTTACTCAAAAACACTGCCGAGGTTTAAACTATTATAGGGAGTAATATTTAAATTAGCAATGGAAAGAAGATGAGGTTTTAATATTTTAGCCGTAAAAGACCTAGAAAAGACTTACACTTTGCCCCTCATGTTTCTTTTTGTTTGGGTTTCCAGGGGAATTTGTATCTGGGGGATATTTTCTATATAGGTAGATATTGGGTATCTTTTTGTCTGGTGAAACGGAAGCAATATATGGATGGAAGTGAAGGATTATTATTAATGTGGAAGGAGCCACAATCATTAAAAAAATCATTAAGACTTTAAAATTCTAAACATAGCTTTCCTTGAATTTCACTGAAAATGCATTTGGAAAAAGGCAGGCCAAAGTGAATCCCAGGAAACTTGAGGCCTGAAGTTCCAGATCACTTCAGTTCACTGAAATGACTGAACACCGTTAAGAATTTCTCTTTCTTATCCTCCTACTTCCCTCAAACTAAAATCCACTTTAACCACTGGAGAATCTGTTTTGGAATTGATTTCGTTTTATTAGAAAAATCAAAAGTCGGGTTGCTCTTCAGTTCAAATATTGTGTGGCTTCCCTTGCCTGCACCTTCTGGCTAATGTGGCACGGAGGGTGAATGCATCTGCTTTAACGTTTCTCTCTAGCACCTTTCTGTCTAGTGGTTGGTGGATACATGTGTATTTTGGGCTGTTGCTGTTTGGTTTTTTTTTTGTTGGTGGTTTTTCATTTTTCCCAAGAAACACTTCAGAACTCTAAGGAACCTGAAGATATAAATCAGTTCAGCCCTTACACCAGGCAGGTGAATGACTAAAGTAGCTAGCGATGTATTCTTTCCTACAAGATCTCCAAGGGCGGAAACTTTTCAACCACACTAGCCAGGGTATAATCACCTGAAACTGAGAAGTTTCTCAGCATGTTGAAACAAAATCTGGCCTACTTTAGTTTAAACCCATTAGAGTTGCTTCTGGCTCCCAACTTTTGTGGTGTTGCACTCGCTTTTTGGAGGAACCTATCCACCTGTACGGCTAAAGCTATTAGCTCTAAGTGGAAGATACCCAAATCCACCTAAAACACTGCCCCTTTCCTGTAATACAATCTCATATTTCCTCGTGCCTCCAGGATATTTCCACACTTATGTACTGCTGCAGCTAGAATTTAGCACGATTATAGGGCAAACCCCTCCCGTTAGCCCCTAAATCCACTTTTCCTCCTAACTTTTCGATCAGAACCAACAATTCACCATCCTCACTGACCTAGAAGCCTGTAACCTTATTGTCATCTTCCAACCTAACCCACTTTTGTTAGGTTACCTAAATGTAGTAATTAACTGAACTTTCCCTCGGTCCCTGGTCGTTGGGATAATAGGTCAGTCTCTATAACTGACACCTCAGTCTTGGTTCAGTCTAATGAATGGGAGAGAGCGCAAACTTCACTTAAGGCATCTGACATCAATGCTCCATGCAGCTTTCTACCTAATAGCCTCATCATTCAGATTTGCAAACCATCAAGAGAACGGTTAATTAAGGCTATAAGCAAGCTCAGTGTAAGCATCCTTAAACAGCTCAAATAAAACTAATGCATTTGCTCCCACACTCAACGCTTCCACAGCCTTTGCTGAAGGAACACTTACCTTTCTGGGCCTTCATCGTCTGTTCTTCGATTTGTCTTAGACGTTCCATTAGTTCCTCCTTTTCACGCTCTATTCTTTCTTTTTCCTTCTCTGCTATTTCCCTTTTCTTTTTCTCATTCTCTAGTTGTGCCCTTCAAAAAAGGAACAGATTTTTGAATTAAAAAACCAACGGCGGGAAATCAAGTCTTTACTGTCCTGTAATGAATACAAAGCACTAATTATGACTAGCCCGGATATTAGCAAGGGTTTATTATTGCCACCCTACGACAAAAATGGCCCTACAGGGTGGCAGAACAGCTCGTGAGCTGTCTCTTTGGGGTTCAGTGCTGCTTCTTCTACTACCCACAACGACTCTTCCAAAGAGGCCACACGATCACTTGAGGTTCCCGACAGCCATCCCAATGATCAAGGAAGCCCCCGGACAATAGAACACCAGAAATTCAGGACGTCTAACGTCCAAACCCTTTTCTTAAAGGGGGGCTTTGAAGGGCACAATCCCCTCTCCCCCCCACCCAGCATCTACTTTGCCTAAATGAAACGATTTTTCAAGTTTAGCTCTGGAGTATTCACTCGAATCTAGCTTGCACTGTCTTATATATACGCTACTCCATCCATAAAGCATTACAGCTCGTAGATTCCAAACCTCTCCAGCTGCTTCTGATGTTTCTCCTCCCTTGCCTGGGCCTTCATCTGCTGAACTTCAATCGTGTCCGGTTTTCTTCTTCGCATGTAGAGCTCATGGTTCCCCATGCATAAGGCCAAGATCCGCTTATTGATTCTCAGACGAGGGGCATAAAAAACAAAATCCTAAACAAAAGGACCCTAAATTAGTATGTTTCCAGAGCTAAGATGTCTTTAACTTCCTCACGGGTAACACTCCTTTGGGCAGGGAACATGTCTATTGACTCTGCTGTATTCTACTTTCCCAAGGGCTTAATGCAATGCACTCACTAAATACCACAGATTGACTGTACTGAGTCACATGTGATATTTGTTCAATCATCACAAGTTGCATAATTATTGGGCAATCTTTTTAAATTATATTTTATATGTTAGCTAATTTTAATTCTTTGGTACTTCACGTAATTTGAATGGAGGACCAGCAATACAGAGGATATCGAGTGGAAGGACAGTGAACCATTTATATCTGCTATAATGCATTCTCTTCCCATCCCCTGATCACATGCTCACAAACTGCAGATAAGGAGTTTTTTTTCTGTTGTTTTTTTTTTAATTTCTGACCAGGTGTATCTCTGTTGCACATACAGCATCTATTTATCCATGTAACAGTTGCTCCCACTAACTTCTCCTGGCTAAACTGGATTATTTTCCACTTTCACATGTTTATTATGCCCCTCTTTTTGATTTTGGAAAATTCACACTGAAAGAAGGGCTACCAAAAGATGCTACAATTAATACATGAATAGAAATGATATAGACTGAAACCATTACAGAGTTATGCAGAGACAGATGAGATAAAGAGGGATAGGAAAAGACACCTATCCACTGATTTGGTCTATACTGGCTATATGGTGTAGTTTTCTAAACCTAATTGTGGACAGGGAATGTGTCTGCTTATTGTTATATTGTACTCTCCCAAACGCTTAGTAAAGGGCTCTGCACACAGTAAGCGCTCAATAAATGACTAACTCAATAAATACAACTGAAGTAAAAAATTTTGAAAAATCCAAAAAAAAATCACTACGCTTTTTACAGCATGCATGAAAAGAAAAAAAAAAATCACCATTACTGTGTAAGAAGCACCATGGTCCCCAGAATTTTGGAAGATGCACTTTCCCAAAACTTCTAAAGGACAATTTGCCTTCCAACTACTGTCTTGAATGACAAAAAATTCAAAAGTGCTTTCATATTAAAAATCACTACCCCTCAAAAACCAGCCAAGTAAATAGTAGAACATACCCATTCCCAAGCCAAATGCAGACACAATAAAGCAGGGTGCATGATTGTGAAAGGACAGAGAAAAGTCAAAAAATCCTTGCCAAAGTGGCGTACTCTACCGAAAAGCTTGATGAGGTCGTTTCTCTGTAATTTGAAATGAAGCAAATACCAACCAGGCCTAGGGCACTGTGCAAAACAAGAAGGCTCAACAAATAGCTTACTTCATCAGCTTAACCTTTTTAAAATCCAATTAGGCTTGGCAATCCTCTTATAAGTTTTATAGCTAACTTTTCTCCATCCTGGCACTCTGCCACCTTGGTGGAAAGAAGATTTAAGGATGTGGGCCAGGCATATGTGAAGTTGATGCCAAATTTCAATTAATTTTCGTTTACAGCCGGCACTTCTCAGTAATGTTTATTATTATTAATCATATGTATTGAGTGCTTACTGTTTAATCAATAGTATTTATAGAGCGCTTACAACATGCAGAACACTATACTAAGCACTTGGGACAGTATAACAGGATCGGCAGACACTTTACCTGCCAATAATGAACGTGCATTCTAGAGTTTACTGGGACTTGGTTTAAGATACCAGATGGCAACACACTGTTATTCATTCATCCAGCTGTATTTATTGAGCACTTACTATGTGCAGAGCACTGTACTCATAACCGGGTGCTCTTTCACAGACTCCCCAGACAAAATGCCCGTATCCAAAATGTCCGTAGAGATAACCCTCAATGTATCTCTAGGCCCAATTTATTTTTTCCTCTCCCAGATCGATGGCGGCCCCAGCTCCTCATCCCCTATTTTGCAAGATCATCTGTCCCTTGAGTTACTAAAACTGGGGTTCTAATAGCAGGGGTCCTGGGGTTTCTAAACACCTCTTCGGAAAAGATAGGTTCATCTGTACTCTACAGAAACACTAACTTTGGTTGCCTACGATGCGGAAGGAAATAAGTGAACTTTCAACCCGCTGCCCAGAATGGTCCCTTTAGTCAGAGCCTGATTTCACTTGCATGCTTTCACTTCTTCCATACATGGGTGCCAATTTTTCATTACAAGCATGTGGGTGAGAAAGGACAAGCAATCTAAGGGTAAAGGAGCTGGAAAGTCAGGGGGAGGCTTCAAAGATCCAACAGGCCAGAAAACCACCCTTGGAATCTTTCCAACCTTGACTGGAAGCTGTTGGATAATGAAGGAAATACAAGGTGACAAACTGGGAGTCCAGATCGAAAAACCGGAGGCAAGTACTACCATCTAGTTGGCATTTATGCTTCCGTATATTTTGAATAGAAAATTAACAGGATAATTGTTCACTCCATAAAATGACAGTGTCCCACTAAAGGATGAATAAAGGGGTGAAAAATAGGTCTGAAAAGGGAAAGGTTAAAGAAGTGGGATTGGGTAGACAAGAGCAAGCAAGCAAAGGGGCAGCTTTCACTGTCTTTAAGAATATGAAATCTTTATGGGAAATATGCTAACAGATTTCACCACAGGCCAGAAGACAAACGTGGACATACCTTGCACTGAGTTTAATTGGATCTAAAAAAACTCTCTCAATGACAGGTCTCTCAACGCCACAGGCTACTAGAGTAATTTGTGGAATTTTCCACACTCCTCACCGCCACGTCCCCCCCAAAGTATTTTAAGAAGGATACACAATGGAAATCACAACTAACTTAGGCATTCACTTGCCAGGAGATAAGGCCTCGCTAGTCTCTGAGGGCCCCTTTTTACTCCGTGATTATATGATCATCAACAAGAAGTTACCCAACGGAAAAGATAAATGCTACTGACAAAGTAACTTTCAATGCAAGTCCAAAAAGTCGAAAACATCTCAGTAAATCTGAACAGTTAATACATAAAAAACAAAAGTTTTACTCACAGGGGCCTTTTTGTCAATTGGCTTTATGATAAACTTTTTGTCATTAAACGAAATGTTTCTGATTTCACTCCAAGGAAAACCAATTTTGGGTGTCAACCTTCAAAAAAGAAATGTTAACCTTTAAATTCAAAGCACGCAAGTGGGTATTCAAAACATCAAGTCTGAAATTTAACACCACGCATTGTTGTTCTCAAGGACCAAGGTTTGTCATTCCACTTTCCTGTCAACCGGGGAGAGAGACTATTTTTAGAAAGACATTCAATTTTCCTTTAAAATAGTAGGCAATTTCACCGTGAATAAAAAACAAAAAAAGGATATGTGCCAAGCACTGTATGGAGCAAACACAAGATAATCAGATCAGAAATGGTCCCTGACCCCCACAGGGTTCAAGGGCAAGGTAATAGTAATAATAATAATAATGGTACTTGTTAAACATTGACTTTGTGTTAAGCACTGCCCTAAGCGCTGGGGTACATACAAGTTAATGAGGCTGGACACAGTCCCTGTCCCACATGGGGCTCACACTCAATCCCCATTTTACAGATGAGGGAACTGAGGCACAAAGAAGTGATTTGCCCAAGGTTATACAGCAGATATATGGCAGAGCCACCATGAGAACCCATGACCTTCACACTCCCAGGCCCGTGCTCTATCCACTTTAAGCCATGCTGATTCTCAGGCACTTACACCCATTTTACAGTAAAGAATACTGAGAACCAGACAGACTTAGTACCTTGCTCTGGGTCACAGAGCAAGAACTCTGAAACAAAGACACCTGACTCCCAGCCCCACACTGCTGTTCTGTGAATTTCTTCTACAATAATTGAATACAAATACTTTGGCTTGTGGGAATTCTAGAAAACAACATTTCCTTTCCTAACAGGAGTGAGTTGTCATTAACCTCTCAGAATTGGCATTCCTGATGGTCATTCATTCATTCAATCGTATTTATTGAGCGCTTACTGTGTGCAGAGCACTGTACTAAGCGCTTGGGAAGTACATGAAGAGAAAGCAATTTTTAATTTGGAACAATTCAGGCTAGAGATCTTCATGGATTACCTTAGCATCGAATCCTCACCTGCACGCCCAGACTTTGCATCTATACTCACAGAGAAAGTTCTTCTTCCCCAATCTGACCCAAAACATCGCTGCAGGAAACTGTGGCTGGGGCAAACTGTGGCAGGGATCGGGAACAACCAAGCGGCTAGGTTCTCCTCCATCCCCTGTCATTCACTCATTCAATCGTATTTATTGAGCGCTTACTATGTGCAGAGCATGTACTAAGCGCTTGGGAAGTACAAGTTGGTACATAAGCGGTCTTTCTACCTGCCCTGGTTTCCTCCTCTTGGAGCACACTGAAGTAGGCTGAAGAGGTTGCAAGAAGAAACCTCCCTGAATGCCCCTTCCTCCCTGCTCCCTCTCTCCCTAAAATAATCTGACAGGAATTGTGGTATCTGTTAAGTGCTTACTATGCGCCAAGTGCTGTACTAAACACTGGGGCAGATACAAGATAATCGACAGACACAGTCCCTGTCCCACGTGGGGCTCACAGTGGAAGGGAAAATGGGTATGTAGTCCCCATTTTACAAGAAGCAGCGTGGCTCAGTGGAAAAGAGCCCGGCTCTGGAGTCAGAGGTCATGGGCTCATATCCCAGCTCCGCCAACTGTCAGCTGTGTGACTTTGGGAAAGTCACAACTTTTCTGTGCCTCAGTTACGTCATCTGTAAAATGGGGATTAAGACTGTGAGCCCCCCGTGGGACAACCTGATCACTTTGTAACCTCCCCAGCGCTTAGAACACTGCTTTGCACATAGTAAGCGCTTAATAAATGCCTTAAAATATATAATAAATGAGGAAACTGAGGAAAATAAATAAAATAATAAATGAGGAAACTGAGGCACAGAGATGGTAACTGACTTACCAAAGGTCACACAGCAGACAAGTGGCAGAGCCAGAATTAGAGCCCAGATCCCTTGATTCCCAGAATCAGGACCGTGCTCTTTACCACTTGGCCACACTGCCTTCCTCCCTTCCTTTCTTTCAGTGGGATTTATCCAGACCTGACATCCATACCATCCATCCCAGCCCAATGCTATTAATCCTATCGTTTGCCCCAAAATTTAGCTGCAGGATAGCTTGCAGGTGTGCAAGACTCTACTCCAGTAACATTTATTTCATTAGTCACAAAATTCATGCACTGCCCACAAATCTTTCTGGGGGAGGTAAAGAGAATCCTGCCCCAAAGCACAAGTCTAGAATAAATGGACCTCTAAACACCCTCCCAGGTCTAAAATGCTATACTAGCTTTAAATACTTATTGGTGTAGGTGGACTCAAATTACCTTACCTTTTGAAAATGCAAACCATAAAGGAAAAAAAACCAGTTCTTCCCATTTCTTTATTTTTTATGGTATTTGTTCTGCACTTACTATGGGCCAGGCCCTTTTACAAATGCCATCATTATTATTATTATTATAAGCACTGGGGTAGACACAAGCTAATCAACCTGGGCACAGTCCATTCCCAATGGGGGCTCACAGTCTTCATCCCCATTTTACAGATAAGGTAACTGAGGCAAAGAAAAACCAAGTGACTTGCCCAAGGTCCCACAGCAGGCAAGTGGCAGAGCCAGGATTAGAACCCAAGTCCTTCTGACACTCAGGCCCAGGCTCTATCCATCTAGACTGTGAGCCCACTGTTGGGTAGGGACCGTCTCTATATGTTGCCAACTTGTACTTCCCAAGCGCTTAGTACAGTGCTCTGCACACAGTAAGCGCTTAAAAAATACAATTGAATGAATGAACACTGCTTCCAGTTTTACTTTGGGCATGAATTAGATTATTTCAATTCCTTCCTCGATCTGCAAAATTTCAAATAAATTTCATTTAGGTTGTTTTTTTAGGTTGAATACTGGTAAATGACGAGCCACATGCGCCATAAGGCCAAGGATCATATTTATATAATTTCCTCAGTATATCTCCTAACACGGCACCACCTAAACAGCTTTTAAATAGTTTTGTTGCTAATAATAATAATAATAATGGCATTTATTAAGCGCTTACTATGTGGAAAGCGCTGTTCTAAGCACTGGGGAGGTTACTAGATGATCAGGCTGTCCCACAGTGGGCTCACAGTTTTAATCCCCATTTTACAGTTGAGGTAACTGAGGCACAGAGAAGTTAAGTGACTTGCCCAAAGTCACATTAACACAGTCCGTGTGAACGAGAATAAGTTCAACAGCAGAAAGAAATTAAACTCACTTTGAAGATTACATTAAGTTTGGGGGAGTAATCAATTTGTCTTCAGTTTCATCATCACTCTCTGAACTGAGTACACTAGTTTAAACTACTAATGTTTCACCATTAATGCTGGGCTACTGCTTGGTGTGGAAAGGGCTAGTAAAATTACTTGTAAACTGACGAACAAGGCCATTCGAATACATGATGTCTCACATGAAATCTCAACTATTCTTAGTACTTTAATTTATAACGTGCACTAACATACTTCAGAGATACATATCCTATATAGGTACGGAGTGCCAAAGAATTAGTCTTGTTAGAAGTCTAGCGAACGAGTAAAACCTTCTCTTCTTCAGCTTATTAAGAGTTACCATGCCATCTAATGGTCAATGCAACGAGCATCTTCCGCGTATCTGCCTCAGTTTTCAATTTTGAGCTAAAGAGTTGTAGCACAAAATGATCAAAATAGCGTTAAAGATAGGTTTTTCCTTGTGGGGACAGGAATCTAAGCGTACCATCAGTCTCTTTACAAAGACCATTTATTTATTTACAAGTAATAAATATATTCTCCCGCTCTACTCAATCACTGTCACCCGGCTACAATACTAGCAACGACGGAGGAGGGAAAAGGGAGAAAAGAATAAATCACAGCTTGTCGACTGAAGCTGTTTCTAGCACTCTTTTCCTTTCTGATTCGGTCTCAATATTGAGACACGTTTTTCAGGTTACACAAAAAGCGTCTCTGCCCTACTAAACCCAAGGAAGCGCTTTCGCTTTTCAGTTTTCTTTAGCTCTTTTAAAAGAAAGACAACATTGCTTTTGTTCTAACAATGGTGAGCTCTCACAAAGAATGAGCACAAAGCGTCACGTCTACAGCCTTCTTCCCCAACTGTTACACCATCAGGAGTTAAGGACAGTGGCCCGGTGTGGACAGGTGCTGGAAAACTGCCCCCTCTGAGTACTGTAGATCGATTTAATCCTATTAATATATTTAATCAATCGTATTTGAGTGCTTAATTCATTCATTCATATTTATTGAACGCTTACGTTATGCAGAGCGCTGTACTGAGCGCTTGGAAAGTACAGTTCAGCAACAAGTAGCTTAATGTGTGCCGAGCACGGTACTAAACGCTTGGGAGCATACAATGAAACAGAGTTGGTCGACACGTTCTCTGCCCACAACGAGTTTATAGTCTAGAGGGGAGACAGACATCAGTAGAAATAAATTGTAGATATAGAGAAGCAGTGTGGTCTAGTGGATAGAGACGGGACTGGAAGCTCGGCACGGCTACTTTGCTGGCGACCTTGGGTAAGTCACTTCACTTCTCAGTGCCTCAGTTCCCTCATCTGTAAAATGGGGATTAAGTTGGTTAGCCCTATGTGGCACAGAGACTGTGTCCAACCTATCTTGTATCTACCCTAGTAGTAATAATAATAATGATGGCATTTATTAAGCGCTTACTATGTGCAAAGCACTGTTCTAAGCACTGGGGAGGTTATAAGGTGAACAGGTTGTCCCAAGAGGGGCTCACAGTCTTAATCCGCATTTTACAGATGAGGTAACTGAGGCACGGAGAAGTTAAGTGACTTGCCCAAAGTCACACAGCTGACAATTGGCAGAGCCGGGATTTGAACCCATGACCTCTGACTCCAAAGCCTGTGCTCTTTTCCACTGAGCCACGCTGCTTCTCAGCATGTACTTGTACTTAGTAAGCGCTTAACAAATACCATTAAAAATGTTAAATTTTGATTCTTACATTTTTCACTGTTCCCACTAATGTGTTGCCTGTAATTTATTTGTTTTCAATTTATCTTCTAGTAGCTAAGAGGCACTCTATCAGATTCCTTGACCCTCTTTATCGTTTCTTCTCCTTCCATGACACCCCCGCTCACACATTTCACTCCCTTCAAGCCAACCTACTCACTGTGCTTCATTCTTGTCACCACGAACCTCTGGTTCTTGCCCTCCTTTCTGCCTTAATTCCCTCCCGCTTCACATCCAGCAGAACACTATTCTTGCCATCTTCAAGCCCTTCTGAAATTCTCTCTTTACTCTCCCAACCTTTTATTCCCCTCAAAGCTGCTTCAGCACTTCCACACTTCCTAAGCCCTCGGGTACTAAACATCTCTTTCCTTGGCACTTATGTACCTAATTTTATACTTTCTTACTTCCTTCTCTCTGTAGTATGAGTGTTTGTCTCTCCTGCTTGATTGTAAGCTCCTTGAGGGCAGGGATCATGCCTAGTAAATCTACTAATTTATCTATTATGTATGTCTTTATGTATATTAATGGCTGTCTCCCCCCTAGACGGTGAGCTCGTTGTAGGCCGGGAATGTATGTTTGTTGTTCTATTGTACTCATTCATTCATTCAATCGTATTTATTGAGCGCTTACTGTGTGCAGAGCACTGTACTAAGCGCTTGGGAAGTACAAGCTGGCAACATAGAGAGATGGTCCCTACCTAACAACGGGCTCACAGTCTAGAAGGAGGAGACAGACAACAAAACAAAGCATGTGGACCCGTGTCAAGTCATCAGAACAAATAGAAATAAAGCTAGATGCACATCATTAACAAAATAAATAGAATAGTAAATATAGTGTACTCTCCCAAGCGCTTAGTACAGTGCTTTGCACCCAGTAAGCCCTCAGTGAATATGACTGGATGAATAAATCAATTAATACTGTACTCTCCAAATAGATGTGTATTAAAAGCTATTTATCCATTCCCCCATTTCAGTTTTAAGTCCCTTGTGGGACAGGGACCGTGTCTGAATTGATTACCTTGCATTTATTCCATAGATTACCATGTAGTAAGTGCATGATACAAAAGATGATGATGATGATTATTAGTAACAATAATAATAATAATCAGCAAAACAGGTGGCTGCACCTCAGAAGCATGCAAGGTGAAAGCGAGGCACATTACTCCAGAAAAATAGGTCTAAATATCTGCCTCAGGCAGCTTTTGGTTTTAAGTAACCGCTTTCCTAATTTAAAAAAGTCCCATATCAAAGATTCAGAAGAGAGAATACAAAAAATAAAAGACATCAAAATATTAAAAAGTTCAGGGCAGCTTTGTGAGGTATTAAGTCCCTTACTTTTTCCTCCCCAAATTAAAACTCAAGAAAGCAATATTAAGTTCTTCTATTATTTACACTTCTCCCAATGGGAGATCAAAAATCCAAACCAGCTCCAGTTATGTCTCTAATTTACTTACTTGTCATCATGCTCATAGATATTTAGACCCAAAGCATCAACTCCTAGCCATAATTCAGTTCCTTTTTTATTCTTAATTTCAAAGTAGTTGACTCCATACATCTCTAGATCTTGGGCAATCTTCAGATATTCCATCATAGAATCTTCCCTGTTGAAATAATAAAGACACCGGGTTATATTAGATGGAAAAAAAAACAAACAAAACAAAAAACAAAACAAGAGCAAATTGTGTTTGTCACTCCAAAATGAAATTGTCGAATTGCTTTAATGTTAGCAATTAGATGTCAATTTATGTAAACACAAGGTGATTTTGAGGAAATTAAGTCAATTTATTAAATGAAACAAGCTATTAATAAACTGAGGAAAAATGATCTCATCTACCTTAACATTCCTCTGTGTTCTTCATGCCAGTTCTGTATTCTTTCTTCCCACTGTTCTTTTGTCAGTTTGTGCTGCTCCAAAACACTAAAAAAAGTAATAAAAAAAAATAAAAGGAAACTCTACCAATTCATACTTTTAGACAATGGACTGAAAGTCAAGGTTTGGGGAAATAGGCTAAAATTAGACAGAGACAGTTGGCATTATCCTCTACTCCTCTCTCTCAATCAACCCACATATTCAGTCTGTCCCCAAATCCCTCTGGTTCTACCTTCTCAACAGCTCTAGAATCCACCCCTTCCTTTCCATGCTACTACTACGTTGATCCCACTTTGACTCAGCCTACTCGCTGACCTCCTTGCCTCCCGTCTCTCCCCACTCCAGTTCGTATTTCATTCTGTTGCCCTGATCATTAAAAAAAAAAAAAATCAATCCATGTGCCCCAACTCCTTAAAAAACCCTCTGATGGTTGCCCATCCATCTCCCCAGACTCCTAAGCATCAGCTTTAAGGCACTCAGTCTCCTCTTCCCCTCCGACCATACTTTGCTTAACTACTAAAATTCACTCCTCTCATACCAAACTACTTATTATACCTCAGTCTCATCTATCTCACTGTCAACCCCTCGCCCACTCCCTCCCTCTTCATAGCCGACAGATCACTCTCCCCACCTTCAAAGTCTTAGCAAAATCACAGCTTCTAGAGGTCGTCCCCTACTATACCCTCATGAACCCTTTTCACCTTCCCTTCTGCGTCGCCTGTGCACTTGGATCTGTATCCCTTATGCACTTTTTATTCACTCCTTCCACAGCCCCACAGCACTTACATACGTATCCTTTATACCCTTCTAGTTCTCTTATTTGTGATCTGTTAAGCGCTTACTATATGTCAAGCGCTGTTTATTCTGGCTTTCAAAGTAATGGGCGCCTGGAGTAAATTCCAGAGGAAGTTGAGACATCCCCATTTCTTGGCGAGTTGAAAGAAAAGAGTAGACTTTCAGGAATTCATCTGTCCTGTGATATGGAGTCATTCATCCTTCTAGACTGTGAACCCACTCTTCTAGACTGTGAGCCTACTGTTGGGTAGGGACCGTCTCTATATGTTGCCAACTTGTACTTCCCATGCGCTTAGTACAGTGCTCTGCACACAGTCAGCACTCAATAAATACGACTGAATGAATGAATCTGGAGGCAAAGAATCAAACCCGATGGCTTTTCCAGGTTCCTTCCAGCCCAGTGATGGATTCCTGCTTCAGTTGTCTACCCTCCCACCAGCCGATTGGCCCCCCCATGCTATTATTTACACCTCTTCTCATAATGATGGCTGACATCAATTAAACCCTGTTCCTCTGCCTCCGAAGATTTTAAACTCCTTAGAAATAGGAATTGCACTTTAACGTTTCAAGTGGTCAATATCAGATTGAAAACTTTTTTTTTTTTACAGGATACCTAAGCTGTGCCAATTGATATTTCACTCATTAGCCAGAAATTAGGAAGAGGATCGTATACTACTACTTTCTGTTGCAGTTCAGGAAAGGGGCGATGGGCTAGTGGAAAGAGCAAGGGCCTCAGAGTCAAAGAACCTGGGTTCTACTCCCAGCTCCACCACTTGTCTGCTGTGTGACCTTGGTAAAGTCATTTCACTTCTCTGGGCCTCAGTTACCTCATCTGTTAAAATGAGGGTTAAGGCTGTGAGCCCCACGTGGGACATGAATTGTGTCCAACCCGATTAGCTTGTATCTGCCCAAGTGCTAAGTACAAAGTAAGCGCTTAGCAAATACCATTAGGAAAAAGAGAAAAAAATGAGCTCGAGGCCTTGTGGATGGGCAATTCTTCATGAGACTGTGTCTCTGGGCAAGCTCTCCAACCGAGTGACAATCTGCACCTCAAGTCCTGGCTGGCCTGACCTCACCCTGTCCATCAGCTTGACTCTGGAGGGTGCCTGTAGTCCCAACTCTGCCATTTGTTTGCTGTGTGACCTGGGGCAAGTCACTTAACTTCTCTGTGCCTCAATTACCTCATCTGTAAAATGGGGACTGAGAATTTGAGCCCCATGTGGGACAGGGACTGTGCCCAACCTGACAGACACGTATCTACCCCAGCGCTTAGTACAGTGCCTGGCACATAGTAAGTGTTTTACAACTATCACGGTTACTATTATTATTGTTAGGAGCCAAAGTGAAAGAGCTAAAGCCAGAGAGATCTGCCCATCAGGTGGGGTTCCCCAGGTGGCCTTGGACAGGAATAATGGTACTTTGACTCCCAAAGTAGTCAAAGGTCCATGCTACCAAAATCAACCGACAAATTAAAACCCCAAACACAATTTTCTCTTCAGGAGATACGCCCGACTCGAGGACACACGGCCGGCACCCACAAAATAAAGGCATCCTCTACTTACCGCTGGGGGAGAAGTCTGTCATTAGCTAAATAACCCAGTTTATGAACCTCCTTATTGTAATCTCCATATTTGGCTTGAACGGCATATGAAGCGAGTAGGACAGCAGTTTCTGGTGGGCAGTAGATTTCGTCATTTAAGATGGCCTCTTTCACTTGCAAGAAGAAAAGTCTCTGGGTGATTTCCTGAATCAACTCCTCCGACACGTCTTCAGGAAAGAATTTAGCTCTAAACTTGAACTGCAGAGGATTCTCTTTCCTCACATCTTGCTGTGTTACCTGAAACAATAATGTTGCAGTGTATTAGAAGCAAGACTATTAGCACCAGAGCTGCAGGTTTCAAAAACTGTGTCCCTTTTGGCAGAATTCCAAGATGAAAAATGAATTCTGAGAAACTGGCAGATTGTTCTTGGGTGTTAGTTACATTTAATAACTGAGCAGAGTCCGTCACTAAAGCCGGTTGCTATACGGACCAGGTGGAAGAAATCAGTGGGTTGACTATCAAGGGCTTAAAAGATCCAAGTGTACAGTGGATGCAGAGGGGAGAGAGGGCATGGGAAATCAGGGATTAGTCAGGGAATCTCCAGAATCAAACTGGGTTTTTACGTGACTGCAAAGCTGCAGATGATCCCAAGTCCCATTTGGGTCCAAGGCTGGCTACCTTCTACCCTTCTGTCTGTGCTGGACTATTTAACGGATGGTGGTAATAGTTTCGGCACCTCCAACGAGGAATGAGCCATGCTCCTGACACTTCGGGGCCAAGAACCCCTCCGGAGGAACCGATTAGAGTTCGAATAGCTTCTGCGACGCCATGGTGGACTGGTCTCGGGACCAAAGAGGTCTCCACCATTTCTGAGCTCCTCAGCCTTCAAGAAACCCACGCAACCCCCGGGACCGCCGAACAGGTCTGAACGCTGCACGTGGCGGGAACTCCATCCTACTCAAAACGACGCCAATCTGGGTCTCTACAACTACCACTAAGGGATCCCACTCAGCCGGCGAGACCCCCGCCCCGACCAAGTTCAGCCATGCAGCAAATCAATCCCCCAGGTCAATCACGTTTTGATTTTGCTGCATTTGCTTCCTGGTGACATTATTTCATTAGCCTCCATATGCAAACAGATAAGTGCTGGGGATCACAGGTTATCATTTACTCATTCAGTCAATCGCATTTATTGAGCACTTACTGTGTGCAAAGAACTGTACTAAGCGCTTGCGAGAGTGCACTAGAACACATTCCTACCCACAAGGAGCTCACATCTAGAGAGTTATCAGAGTTTTACGGGTAGTTTACCTTTTTATTCAACTTTAGCCAAGTTGAGTAGCCTTTGCTGTCCACGTACTGAAGGCCAAAAAACCAGACTTCACGTAGACCAACCGTCTTCACCACCTGAAAACAAACATGTCAGCATCAGTTGAATGTCTACACCTGACGGTTGGAGATAATAACCCTATATATGAAGGAACCATTTAAGGAACTCAGGAAGACTAGAGCAAACTCGATTTTCTAACCAAGAAAATTTCTCTTCTTGCTGTTGTAACTTTCTCGTGGCATTCCAAGAGAAGCAGCGTGGCTCAATGGAAAGAGCCCGGGCTTTGGAGTCAGAGGTCATGGGTTCAAATCCCAGCTCTGCCAATTGTAAGCTGTGTGACTTTGGGCAAGTCACTTAACTTCCCTGTGCCTCAGTTTCCTCATCTGTAAAATGGGGATTAAAACTGTGAGCCCCACATGGGACAATCTGATCACCTTATAACCTCCCCAGGGCTTAGAACAGTGCTCTGCACATAGTAAGTGTTTAACAAATGCCATTATTATTATTATTATTATTATTATTCCACCTCATTGGATTTTCCTGATCATGTGGGTTAGTTCAGCTCCCCCATTCCCCTACTCTGAAGCAGCGTGGCTCAGTGGAAAGAGCACAGGCTTTGGAGTCAGAGGTCATGGGTTCAAATCCCAGCTCCACCACGTGTCAGCTGTGTAACCCTGGGCAAGTCACTTCACTTCTCTGGGCCTCAGTTACCTCATCTGTAAAATGGGGATTAAGACTGTGAGCCCCCCGTGGGACAACCTGATCACCTTGTAACCTCCCCTGCGCTTAGAACACAGATTTGCACATAGTAAGCGCTTAATAAATGCCATCATTATTATTATTACTGCTGGCCCAGATTTCCAGCTCCCACTCCCCACACGCAGAGCTTAGAGAAGCAGCGTGGCTTAGTGGAAAGAGCACGGGATTGGAAGCCAGAGGATATGGGTTCTAATACTAGCTCTGCCAATTGTCTGCTGTGTGACCTTGGGCGAGCCACTTAACTTCTCTGGACCTGTTACCTCATCTGTAAAATAGGGATGAAGACTGTGAGCCCCACGTGGGAGAACCTGATTACCTCGTATCTACCCCAGCACTTAGAACAGTGCTTGGCACATAGTAAGCACTCCTTGTTGGGTAGGGATTGTCTCTATCTGTTGCCGATTTGTACTTCCCAAGCACTTAGTACAGTGCTCTGCACACAGTAAGCGCTCAATAAATACGATTAAATGAATGAATGAAGCGCTTAACAATTACCACAATTATTATTATTATTACACCTTAAGCTCCATGTGGGACAGGGATAATAATAATAATAGTAATGGTATTTGTTAAGTGCTTACTTTGTGCTGGGCAATGTACTAAGCACTGGGATAGAGTCTGAGGTGCTCAAGAAATGCCGTTGACAGAAATCTGTCCATCTGAAGTGGGCACAGGTTATGTTACTAAGCTTTGGGAAATTACGAAATCAACTGAGAAAAAGGTTGTTGGGAAAAGGATCCCAGAAATGTGGGAGGTGGATAGATCACTATGGTTCTCCTGTCTGCCACAGGGTAATCGAAGTTTCACGACAGCCTGGTAGAAATTGCTTCGGGAAGAAATCTGCGTTTGGCCTTCCAACTTTGTGTTTCGACAGTTAAGGCGCTCCCTGCCTCTCCTCACGCTGGCATGGCTTTCGTACTTCCCGTCTCCTCAGCTCATACGTGCTTCCCAATCTATTTCACCAGCCTCTCAATCCCGCTGCCATGCCACTGCAGCCCTTATAACCGGACTATTTCCTTTTTTTAACGTGCTGACTTTTAGTTTACTGGCTGCTCCTCTCCCAATCCAGGGAGGCCGGGGTGGGCCACGGCAGGACGGAGTGGACTGTGGGGGCAAGCAGCTATTGACAAGGGTCAGCGGAGGGGTGGGAGGGCAGGAGAGAGAGGGAAAGAGAGAAAACAAAACCACCCCTCCACATGGTCGTGGCAGGGAAATGGGATGGAATAAGGTGTGGGAGTGGGGACAATGGCCGTTTCTAAGTTTTAAAAAAATTAAAAAAAGAGACATACATCATCATCATCATCAATCGTATTTATTGAGCGCTTACTATGTGCAGAGCACTGTACTAAGCGCTTGGGAAGTACAAATTGGCAACATATAGAGACAGTCCCTACCCAACAGTGGGCTCACAGTCTAAAAGGGGGAGACAGAGAACAAAACCAAACCTACTAACAAAATAAAATAAATAGGATAGATATGTACAAGTAAAATAAATAAATAAATAAATAGAGTAATAAATATGTACAAACAGTACATACAGGAGATGTCAAGTTCAGGAAGATGAAGGAGGGGCAGGAAATTGCACCAATAGCTGAGGATGGTGGTATATATAATAAGTATGATATTTATTAAGTGCTTACTATGTGGTAAGCACTGGGGGTATACAAAGATCAGGAGATGAGATCCACACAAGACTCACAATATTATCCCCATTTTTTACACGGGGAAACTGAAGCCCAGAGATGTCAAATGACTTGTCTATGGTCCCAGAGCAGGTCAGTGGCAGAGCTGGGAATCGAACCCGGGTCTCATGACTCCCAGGCCATGCAGTTACTTTGACAGAAAACATGTTACGGAGAGCAAAAGTCCCCGCGCTACTGGGTAATTCCCACAACCTTCTTGAACAATATTGGCATGAACCAAGAATCAGAAAAGGCTTTAACATAATGGCACAGAAAACGAGAATTCATTCATTCAATCGTATTTATTGAGCGCTTACTGTGTGCAGAGCACTGTACTAAGCCCTTGGAAATTACAATTCGGCAACAGATAGAGACAACCCCTAACCGACGACGGGCTACAGTCCGGCTTAAAATTGCTTTACGTACATCAGGCATTTTATAAAACAGCAACAGAAAGGTCGAATTATATTGGGGGCAAGTTTACCTGGTCAAAAAGTTGTTTACCCGTGGTGTTGGGCTGAATAGCAAATTCCAATTCTGCATCCATTGTCGTAACTCTTACATTGATCTGTGGAGACAAAAACATGCAGAAGACAGTCAGTGTGCTTACTGAATATCAAGTCCTGATGAACAAATATAGTGAATGTTTTACTAAATTATAGTGATTAGATCACGTGGTTTATATAAATCATAAAGTGACATTCCTGCACATACTCTATAATCTTTACATATAAAATAAAGGAATCTTAGTTCCAAGGAACACTAAATTAATATTCCAAATGGAGATCAGTTTCTGCAAACACTTCGGGTCATCTCGGAGGAGCAGTGTGGCCTAGTGGGAAGAGCACGGGCTTGGGAGTCAGAGGATGTGGGTTCTAATCCCGGCACCGCCACTTGTCTGCTGTGTGATCTTGGGCACGCCACTTAACTTCTCTGTGCCTCAGTGACCTCATCTGTAAAATGAGGATTAAGACTGTGAGCCCCATGTGGGACAACCTGATTACCCTGTATCTACTCCAGCGCCTAAAACAGTGCTTGGCACATAGTAAGCGCTTAACAAATACATCATCATCTAATATCCAGGTTTCCTGATTTTTGAGTTGAGATCCAACCAAAGAAGCACAAGAAGTGAATAGTTTGCCCAGTTTGGGAATACCCCTTGACATCAGACACAACTAAGCACAGGGACCACCACCACGATGGTTTGTACTGATCTTGCAAAAGCATTTAACACAATCAGTAGATAACAATAATAATATTTGTTAAGCGCTATGTGCCAAGCACCGTTCTAAGCCCTGGGCTAGATGCAAGGTAATCAGGTTGGACCCAGTCTCTGTCCCACAAGGGGCTCACAGTCTTAATCCCCATTTTACAGATGAGGTAACTGAGGCACAGAGAGGCTACGTGACCTGCCCTTGGTCACAGAGCAGACAAGTGGCGAAGCCGGGATTAGAACCCACGTCCTCTGTCTCCCAAGCCCACGCTCTTGACACTGGGCCATGATGCTTGCCATAGCATCGTGGTTCAGTGGAAAGAGTGCGGGCTTGGGAGTCAGAGGTCATGGGTTCGAATCCCACCTCCCCCACATGTCTGCTGTGTGACCTTGGGCAAGTCACTTCACTTCTCTGTGCCTCAGTTCCCTCATCTGTAAAATGGGGATTAAGACTGTGAGCCCCACATGGGACAACCTCATCTCCTTGTGTTCCCCCCAGCGCTTAGAACAGTGCTTTGCACATAGTAAGCGCTTAACAAATACCAACATTATTATTATAATCCCCTGGACCCCTAAATCCCCTATACAACATGCTCATTATGGGCAGGGAACGTGTCCAGTAGTTCTTTGCATCGTACTCTCCCAAGTGGTCAGTACATTGTAAGCGCTCAATAAATACCGCTGAGTGACTGACAGATGCAGAAATTTCTTAGTAAGTTTGGCTACTTTAGGGTGGGAAGGGTGGCCAGGTTAGAGCTGCGGTGTGTCCCAGCCAACCCACTCTCCATCTCCAATAGCACGGCTATGGAGTGGGCTTTTGGTCCCGCTCAATATATTCAATTTCTTCTCCAGCACAGCCACGCTGCAGAAGACAACGAGGGACAAAAACGCGCTCCCACATCTCCGGGAAACTCGTCCAAATTCCCAGGCTTTCGCCATCATCCGCACGCTGGCATTTGAAAGAATACAATCGTGCAGTCAAGAGAATCACCAGATGGTTCTTTGCAGGATAAGTAAATACGTGCAACTGAGATGATGGGGCCATTGGTGTCTTTCTTCAAGAAAGATATGTTGGCACCATGTGTTTTGGCTGGATTGCAAACAGAACATTCTTCCGATGACAAGATGAATTCCGAGCGATGAGGCGCTGGAAGAAATGGTAAGTGTGGCTGGCCTTGGGCAATAGGTGGTATTTACTGAGTGCTTACTGTGTGCAGAGCACTGTAGTAAGCGCTGGGCACAGGGTGAACACTGCAATGTGCAATTTCCTCAACATAAGCTCCTTCTGCCGTGTAGCCCCAATATTATAGATGAACTGCATGCAATTTGAAAAAGAATAGGTATTTTCTTTCAACTCTAAAATGCAAATTCATTACAATTCACTTCCTCTTGATAATTTATAGATATTGCTAATTTCCGTTGTTTTTCACTTGGTTCCTCACCAACTAAATATCTGATGAATAATGAGCAGTTTCTTGTTACACTTATATTTCTAAGTTACATTCAAATTAAGTTGAATTAAGTTCTAGACTGTGGGCCCGCTGTTGGGTAGGGACCGTCTCTATATGTTGCCAACTTGTACTTCCCAAGCGCTTAGTACAGTGCTCTGCACACAATAAGCACTCAATAAATACGAATGAATGACGTTGCACCTAACAAACTAAATTTGATCATAATAATAATAATAACGGTATTTGTTAAGCACTTACTATGTGCAAAGCACTGTTCTAAGCACTGGGGGGATACAAGGTGATCAGGTTGTCCCACGTGGGGCTCACAGTTTTAAT
This sequence comes from Tachyglossus aculeatus, assembly GCF_015852505.1. Classification (NCBI taxonomy): domain Eukaryota; kingdom Metazoa; phylum Chordata; class Mammalia; order Monotremata; family Tachyglossidae; genus Tachyglossus; species Tachyglossus aculeatus. The sequence continues at coordinate 19,326,829 of NC_052085.1, read as the reverse complement.
CCCCATTTTACAGATGAGGTAACTGAGGCACAGAGAAGTGACTTGCTCAAAGTCACCCAACTGACAATTGGCGGAGCCAGGATTTGAACCCATGACCTCTGACTCCAAAGCCCGGGCTCCTTCCACTGAGCCACGCTGCTTCTTCTCTTGATCTTATTTAGTCTTTGAGATTTGAAAAGGTCATGGTTATTACTTGAGATAAGTTCGCTGACAGCCATGTGCTATTTGCATGCTAACACAAAGAGGAATAAAACATACTTACAGGTTTTGGCATTTTTTCTTTTCTTGGTCTTTTGACGTTCGAGCTGGAAATTTCAGAATTCCTCCTGTCAACAAAAGGAAAGCAATTTATCTGTAATAATGTATTATTGAAAAGTCTCAATATACTTTAACGTAGTACTGAAGTCTAGTCTGATATTTTTAAAAGGCGAAGATGTCGTTTGTCCACCTGCCTGGGGAAACATACCTAAAAACAAGTGAAACTCAAAGTGAAATGATTATAAATACCAAAAGTTTTATGTAATAATAGTAGTAATTATAATAATAGTAATAATAATAATAATAATGGTATTTGTTAAGCACTTACTCTGTGCCTAACCTAGTATTACGTGTTGAGGTACACAGATGATAACCAGATCCAGGCACAGTCTCTGTTCCACCCAGAGCTCATTTTTACACTAATAATTCTGTGCTTTCTTCATTTCATTCTGTTTTCCTATTTCAGTTACCTAAAAATATGAATTTCTTTAAGAGTACTGTAAAAAATAAGAAAGGGAAAGAAACAGTGAAACAGTACTGTAAAAAATAAGAAAGGGAAAGAAACTAAGATCACGTTAGTCAGAAGTTAGTTAGAAGTTAGAAGGACCTGGGTTCTAATCCCAGCTCTGCCAACTGCTTGCTCCGTGACCCTGGGCAAGTCACTTAGCTTCTCTCTGCCTCAGTTTCCTCATCCGTAAAATGGGGGTACCTGTTCTCCCTCCTACTTACTGTGAGCCTCATGCAGGACAGGGACTGTACCCCACCTGATTAACTTGCACCTACCCCAGTGCTTAGAACAGTGTTTGACACACAGTAAGCGCTTAAGTACCATTAAGATAAATTTACAAAAAGAAAAAATCTAATTCCTGGTAATTGAAATCTTCTGTTTTTACACATACTCTCGACTCTTAAAGAAAATTGCAGATAATTTGCAGGCAGATATATGGGAATTTAATGGGCTTTATGAATAAACCATACGCAAGCCAAGAAATATTAACGGTTGCCCTCCCGGAAAAATGTTCCTCCTTAAGGACATAGCTACCGTCTCCCCAAAGACATAAGACAATATAACACACATTGTCCCGGTGATCACGTCAAAAGGGAGAAATGATTGAGTGGGAAGAAGTGTGAAAGAGAAAAAGAGGCTTGAAGATGCCCTTAAAGAGGCCCATCCACCACTGCATCACACAGATACTCCTTACCACTGGCTTGAAACTCAATCACCTCGCCCCGTGCTATCTTACCTTGCTCATTTCCTACTAAAAGCTAACACCAACCTACTCACCCTAGCTCAGTCTCGTCGATCTCGCAGCCGACCCCTCGCCCACATCCTCTCTCTGGCCTGGAATTCCCTCCCTCTTCGTATCCCAAAGACCACTACTCTCCCCAGCTTCCAGGCCTTATTAAAGTCAAGCCCTGCCAAGAGGCATTCCCTAACTAAGCCCTCATTTCCCCACTACTATTCCCTTGCACTTGGGTTCGGGCCCCAATTTCAATCCCACGGCACATACGTACATACCTCTTATTTATTCTAACGTCTGTCTCTCCCTTCAGACGGTATCAAATCTGTTACACTGTACTCTTCGTAAAAGGGTAGAAGCTGGATCTTCAGGCTGTCTGTGTTGCCGACTGGTTTGAAGCTAACTGGTTTTGGCTACCACGGTGCAGTTACTTAAGATAGCACCTCATCTCTAGTCCTAATTATTTCTTTTAACACAAAGGAAACTGGCTCGGGACCAGTTTTTCTATAAATAGGGCCCTGGGAAAGCAAGTCACAATCAACACCTTTGGTGACTCCTGTGGACATGGCTCTCGGTTCCGTTTTTCACTGCAGCCGGAGTAAATATTTACATTAGAGGTCGAAGACCCTCTTTGTAGATCACTCCCACTCTCCGGTCGCTCTCCAGCCTACCTATTTTTATTCCTTCTTAAGCACGATTGATGGCAGATTGAACAATAGGAAAGGAAAATGCTCAGCACTTAGTGTTTGTGAAAACCACTTGGTTCGTTTTATATTTAATACTGTTCTAAAAGTCATAAAGCTTTTCTTCCCCCCTCTTAATAATGCTGAGCATCCTCAGCCTTTGACTTTTACGCACCCCAGCTCTTGAGACAATCAAATTTCTATAAACTCCAGGAAGAACTGCATACTTTTATTGAGGAATCTTGTCGATACTACAGAATACTGTCAACTACTACTGCATCTTTCTCTGTAATATTTCTCTCAGTGTTTCTTGCCACTTAATTAAACAATCCAGACTTCAAGTTCAGACTGTCCTATTTACAGAAGACTACTAAGATTCCAGCCCAGTGAGTGTCTCCCCACTCAAGAACCTCCATTGGTTGCCCAACCACCTCCGCAAACGGAAACACCTTTCCATCAGCTTTAAAGCACTCGATCATCTTGCCCCCAAACTAATATAACCCAACAGGCACATTTTTCTCCTTTAACGCCAACCTACTCACTGTATCTGGACCTAGTCCATCTCATCGTTAAACCCTCGCCCATATTCTGACTCTGGAAATCCCTCCCCCTCACATCCAGTGATTCTCAATCTCCCATCTCAAACAACAGACAAGCTGCACTGGACCCTAAAGATTGTAGACAGGGATTGTCTCTATTTGTTGCTGAATTGTACTTTCCAAGCGCTTAGTATAATTCTCTGTACACAGCAGGCGCTCAATAATTTCAGGTCTGAAGACCTATTTATCTGCGCCTTTAGTATATGGCTGGGAAAGGGAGGGTGAGGAGGTGAGAGATGATATTTAATTGTTACCACTCAGAAATTGAACCTGATCATAATTAACTGTCCAACACAATTGTTTACTAACCAGATCAAATCACTGTGCCACCGACTTTCCAAAATCCCCATAGAATTATTACCTAAGTGAATTGTTAACAAATCACTCGACCCACTCTGAGGGCAGAACAATCCAACAGATGATTATTACGTTTGAAAACATTAGATTTGCGTTATTTGTTGCCAAATTGTACTTTCCAATTCCAATTCCTAAAGTCACACACTTTTCAGCTATGTGACTTTGGGCAAGTCACTTAACTTCTCTGTGCCTCAGTTCCCTCTTCTGTAACACGGGGATTAAAGCTGTGAGCCCCCCGTGGGACAACCTGATCACCTTGTAACCTCCCCAGCGCTTAGAACAGTGCTTTGCACATAGTAAGTGCTTAATAAATGCCATTATTATTATTATTATTATTACTCCAAGCTCTTAGTACAGTGTTCTGCACGAGGTAAGTGATCAATAAATATGATTGAATGAATGGGTGTTTTAAATTGTCCACGTGTGAGGTTCCCCTTGCCCAATTTCCCTGCATCCCTGGGACTCTACTTTCACAAGAAAGTTTAGGGGTTCTCCTTTCATCACACTCGTAGAGGGGACAGTATCAATCAATCCATAGGGGTTTTATTGAGTGCTGTGCGCAGAGCCCTGCACTAAGCACTTGGGAGAGTATATAACAGAGATGGCAGACACATTCCTTGCCCACCAGAAGCTTACAGCCTCGTTGGGGGGGATAGGGGAGAGGAGATAGACCTTAAAGAAAATTATAGATACGTACAATTTTAGATATTTAGATATGTCCCCGTTTCCACCATACATCTGCTGTGTTTGAGCAAGTCATTTCACTTTTCTGTGCCTCGGTTCCCTCCTTGTAAAATGGGGATGAGTGTGAGTCCCATGTCGGACAGGGATTGTGTCCAACCTGATTAACTTCTATCTACTCCACGGCTTAGAACAGTGCTTGGCACATGGTAACTGCTTAACAAGTACCATAATTTTTATTATTATAAATATAAGTGCAAGGGTGACACAGAAGACAGAGGGAGTGGAGGAAAGAGGGCTTAACTGGGGACGATCTCTTGGAGAAGATGGGATTTTAATAAGGCTATGAAGGTGGGAAGAGTGATGGGCTGTCGTAGATGAAAGCGCTTAGTATAGTGCGCTGCACACAGTAATTGCTCAATAAATACGATTGAATGAATGAAGGAGGGCGGCATTCCAGGCTGAGGGAGGAAGTGGGCAGGTGGTCAGCAGTAAGATAGAGAAGATGGAGAAGCAGTGTGGCTCAGTGGAAAGAGCACGGGCTTTGGAGTCAGAAGTCATGGGTTCAAATCCCGGCTCCACCAATTGTCAGCTGTGTGACTGTGGGCAAGTCACTTCACTTCTCTGAGCCTCAGTTACCTCATCTGTAAAATGGGGATCAAGTCTGTGAGCCCCCAGTGGGACAACCTGATCACCTTGTAACCTCCCCTGCGCTTAGAACAGTGCTTTGCACATGGTAAGCGCTTAACAAATGCCATCATTATTATTATTATAGAGATGGAGGTACAGTGAGTATGTTGGCAGTAGTCTTATATTCCTGGCCTGGCTTCCAAGTCATACTCTTCCTTATCGCCAGCCACTAGCCAGCCACCCATGAGAGCCCGGCCCAGGCTGAAATCTTTCTGTGGGCCAAGTCCAGTGAGGATTTTGCCCAATGGCCAAATGAGTCAAGCAGGGCAGAGAGGCCTGTGACCCCTGGGTCACGGCTCAGCGGCGAGGACACTGCCTGCCTGCTTCGGAGCGGCAAGCGGCTCCCACGGGAACACACTGCATCCATGTCGCCGCAATGTGCCACCACCCTTAGAGAGCGATCCGCGCTCTTTCTTCACGTGTGACTCAATAATAATACTAATAATGATGGTATTTGTGAAGCGCTTACTATGTGCAAAGCACGGCTCTAAGCATTGGGGAGGTTACAAGGCGATCAGGTTGTCCCAAGGGGGGCTCACAGTTTTAATCCCCATTTTACAGATGCACAGAGGCCCAGAGAAGTTAAGTGACTTGACCAAAGTCACACAGCTGACAGTTGGCGGAGCCGGCATTTGAACCCATGAATACCAGGGGACCTGAAGCAGAGGGAATTCCCATCTGCTCGAACGCCCGCTGGGTTCTCTCCCAAGCACTTAGTACATTGCTTTGAACACAGTAAGCGCTCAATAAACATGACGGACTTAAGACCGCTGCCGAACTTGTAACGGTACTACCTCCTCCTGGCTTGTAGTTTTTCATTTCTATATTTTTAAAATGTCCCTAATTTCTCTCTTTTATGAGTGATTCCTCCCCCACTTGGACCGTGAGCCTTGTGTGAAACGGCGACCATGTCGTCACTCAATCTTGCATTCACCTCAGTGTTCAGCACACTGCTTGACACCTAGTAAGTTCTTCACACCACAATTGAATGCACAGCAAACTAAAATGTATAACAAAGGAACAGCCGGCTGTCCTTTCAATACCACGCTCCAGAAACTCAAGTTTTCAGAAGCATTTTCAACTGGCAAGCGAGCAGGCCAGGATTGCAAAGTGCCTCTATGGTCTCCGGTCTAGAACGCGGGTGTCCCGCCTCTCGGGACCAATGCTCTTTCCACCGGGTCAACAGCAGAGCTAACGTACTTTACCCCCACCAACTTCAGAAACCACTACTGATTTGTCTTCATCAATTAAGAGCGGAGCAAAATCACTTCCAGATGCACCGCGCCACCCCATCAAGGAGCGTCACCTGGGTGTATCGCGAATGGCTGTTTTGGGGACGGGATCTGCCCCCGGGATTACGGGAAATCGACCGAGCAATGCCGTCATGTCACAACACCATATAAATCCCTCCCTCTGTCCTCAGCAGCTTTCGGCTCTCCCCTCCCCTGGGTCTACGCTCTAGTCCTTTTCTTTTTCTGTTGTTTTTTTTTAAGTAACCATAGTGATCGTTCTGCTACGAACATGGCCACTGCTGAGGCCTGCAATCCCTTCCTGCTTGTCGCCTGGTGTCCCTACCCTGGCCAAAGCCATGGAAAATAAGGAGGGGGATGGACGGTGGTAGAAGTTGTTGAGGAAGCAGGACTCTGGATGGCAAGAGAAGCCATGAAGGTGGTGGGCTCTGAGCTGCTGATGGCCTTATAGTTTAATAAATAACAACAAAAAAACTGGAACGAGAAGGGGAGCCTGGAGATAAAAACTCAAATTTCAGGGGAGCAGGAAGGGAGGAGGCAAGAATGTGGGCAGGGGGAGAATGGGGTGAAAAGAGAAAGGGGCAGGAGGGAATTGATTTACCAACAGCAATTGGATGTAACATCAGAGATGGGGCTTCCACGCTGGGGTAAATCAGCAAATAGTGCAGGATATCCCTAGACTACGCGCATTATGGGGTGGTTGTAACCCAAGTTCCACCTGTATAGGGAATTTTAAAAGTAACCGCTGGATCAAAATGATTCCTAGCCCAGTTACTCTACTGTCATAGCAAAATCTCAATCAATTTGAATGCTACTAGTCAGGGTTTTATTAGTCTATCTGGCCACCCACTACTCAGATCACTTTCCTGAAAGGCTCAGCACAAATCTCTTCATGTTCAGAATAATAACTGTGGCATTTGGTAAGGGTTTGCTATGTACCAGGCACTGAACTAAGCGCCGGGGTAGATACAGGGTGATTGGGTTGGACACAGTCTCCGTCACACATGGAGCTCACAGTCTTCACCCCCATTTTACAGACCAGGTGACTGAGGTATGGAGAAGTGAGGTGACTTGCCCAAGGTCACACAGCAGACAAAGTGGTGGAGCCAGGATTAGAATCTAGATCCTCCCAGCTGCCAGGACGGGGTTCTTTCCACGCTGCTTCTTAGAAGCGTCTGTGTCTGTCCAGAGCAAGCCAAACTCCTAACCGATGGCTTCAATGCCCTCTCCAGTTCTCCTCCTTTCACATATTGGCTCTCTCTTCCCCAGCCCACTTTCTGAATGTACTTCCCGCTCAACTCCCTCACCGCTGTTCCCCAGCCTGGAACTTTTATCACAATCTGCCAGAAGCGCTCCTGGAATCCCTCCTCCTCCAGGAAGCCTTCCCCGATCAGCCTCTCAGGTGTACGGGCTTTTTCTCCTTGTCTCCCTGTTACGAGGGTCAGGTCCTTGTGAGCAGGGATCGTGTCATGTGGTTATTCTGTATTTCTGTACGAGGAGCAGGGCCGAGGGCTATCTGAAAACCTCCTGAGAAGCAGCGTGGCGGAGTGGCTAGAGCACAGGCTTCAGAGTCAGAATGTCATGGGTTCTAATTCTGACTCCACCACTTGTCTATGTGACCCCGGGAAGGTCACGTCACTTCTCCGGGCCTCAATTACCTCATCTGTAAAATGGGGATTGAGACTGTGGGCCCCACGTGGGACAGGGACTGCGTCCAATCCGATTTGCTTGTATCCACCCCAGTGCTTAGTACGGTGCCTGGCAGATAGTAAGTGCTTAACAAATACCATTCATTCATTCAATCAGTCGTATTTATTGAGGGCTTACTGGGTGCAGAGCACTGTACTAAGCGCTTGGAAAGTACAAGTCGGCAACATATAGAGACGGTCCCTACCCAACAACAGGCTCAGTCTAGAAGGGGGAGACAGACAACAAAACAAAACATGTAGGCAGGTGTCAAAACCGTCAGAATAAATAGAATTACAGCTATATGCACATCATTAACAAAATGAAGAGTAGTAAATATGTACAAGTAAAATAAATAGAGTAATAAATCTGTACAAATATACACAAGTGCTATGGGAGGGGAAGGAGGTAGGGTGGGGGCGGATGGGGAGGAGGAGAGGAAAAAGGGGGCTCAGTCTGGGAAGGCCTCCTGGAGGAGGTGAGCTCTCTTTGAAGGGAGGAAGAGAGCTAATTTGGTGGATCTGTGGAGGGAGGGCATTCCAGACCAGGGGAAGGACTTGGGCCAGGGGTCGACGGCAGGACAGGCGAGAACGAGGCCCAGTGAGGAGGTTAGCAGCAGAGGAGTGGAGGATGCAGGCTGGGCTGGAGAAGGAGAGAAGGGACGTGAGGTAGGAGGGGGCGAGGTGATGGACAGCCCTGAAGCCGAGAGTGAGGAGTATTTGCTTGATTCGTAGGTTCACGGGCAACCACTGGAGATTTTTGAGGAGGGGAGTGACACGCCCAGAGCGTTTCTGTACAAAGAGAATCCAAGCAGCAGAGTGAAGTATAGACTGAAGCGGGGAGAGACAGGAGGGTGGGAGATCAGAGAGGAGGCTGTTGCAGTAATCCAATCAGAATAGGATGAGAGACTGAACCAGCAAGGTAGCGGTTTGGATGGAGAGGAAAGGGCGGATCTTGGCGATTAGAACCCATGACCTCTGACTCCCAAGCCCGGGCTCTTTCCACTGAGCCACGCTGCTTCTCTACCTAAATTACCCAAGTGTGAACTCAATTGTAGGTAAGTTAGCTACATTCATCATCATCATCAATCATATTTACTGAGCGCTTACTGTGTGCAGAGCACTGTACTAAGCGCTTGGGAAGTACATGTACTTCTGATATTCACAGATGCTCCTTGGACAGGGTAGCTGGATTTTACTTAACCACAATACTGACTTGACTGACCCCCCTGGACTCTACAAATCTGCTCCCTCGCCCCACCGTAGTTTTAAAAAATGGTTTCCTTACTGCCTCCCTGCTTCTCTCCCAGCCCACCCAAATTCCCAGACCTTGTAATAATAACAATAATGGCATTTATTAAGCGCTTACTATGTGCAAAGCACTGTTCTAAGCACTGGAGGTTACAAGGTGATCAGGTTGTCCCACTGGGGGCTCACAGTCCTAATCCCCATTTTACAGATGAAGTCACAGAGGACCAGAGAAGGTAAGTTACTTGCCCAAAGTCAGACAGCTGACAATTGGCGGAGCTGGGATTTGAACACATGACCTCTAACTCCAAAGCCCATGCTCTTTCCATTGAGCCACGCGCCTTCTCTACTAAAAGAAGCATTGTACTAAAATGGAGGCTCATATCATAAAGCTGAGATCGATGGATTGTGAAGTTGCAACTAGGTGTGAATTTGGATGTGGTGCAGATGTCATCTGAAATAATTCCATGCGTCTTAAATCAAGAACTGCCTATAACGTTCATCTGAACAAATGTTTTCGGAAGGCGGGTGGGGTCAGAGGCCTGGGTGGACGGGGTTGATTTTGAAAGCTTGAGAGGTGATTCAGAAGTAAGAAAGTGGGGTGGAGGAGGTAAAAGGGAGATGGAGGGGATCTGGGGGGAGGTCGAAAGCAGGGGCAAAGAGCAGCCCCGCTGAGCCCGGTGACTATGGAGAGTCTCTGGGGATGGGCTGAGATCTGGAGAGTGAGGCGATAATAATAATGGTAGTATTTGTTAAGCGCTTACTATGTGCAAAGCACTGTTGTAAGCGCTGGGGGTGAATACATGGTGATCAGGTTGTCCCACTTGGGGCTCACAGTCTTAATCCCCATTTTACAGATGAGGTAACTGAGGCACAGAGAAGTTAAGTGACTTGCCCAAGGTCACCCAGCTGACAAGTGGCGGAGCCGGAATTCGAACCCATGACCTCTGACTCCCAAGGCCGCGCTCTCTCCACTGAGCCTTGCGGATGATGATAAGGATGATGGGATTAAGACCGTGAGCCCCTGTGGGACAACCTGACCACCTTGTAACCTCCCCAGCGCTCAGAACAGTGCTTTGCACACAGTAAGCGCTTAATAAACGCCATCATGAGATGCAGGGTCAGAGGGCTGCAGTTAGGAGGAGGAGGGGCCGGGCCAAAGGGCTACCTGATAATCTACAGAGAAGCAACATGGCAGGCGGGCTAGGACATGCGCCTGGGAGTTAGAAGGTCATGGGTTCTAACCCCGGCTCCGCCATTTGTCACTGTGTGACCTTGGGCAAGTCACTTCACTTCTCTGGGCCTCAGTTACCTCATCTGTAAAATGGGGATTGAAACCGCGAGCCGCACGTGGGACGGGGACTGCGTCCAATCCGATTTGCTTGTATCCACTCCGGCGCTCAGTATAGTGCCTGGCACATAGGAAGCACCTAAATACCATGATTATTATTATATGGGAGCATTCAGGGGGATGGGATGGAGCAGGGCGAGGTTTCTCCAGTCAGAGCAGCAGAAGACTTCTCCTCTTCTCTTCCCTTTCCCGTCCCCATTCCCGACTCCGTCCTCCCCGCAGCTGGCCGCAACGGCTGTTGCCACAAAGCAGCCGTGCGACCTAATGTGATATCACAATGCACCTGCACCGCGTGACGCAGTGATATCTCGTGACAAGTGGGAGGCCGTAAATGACACGGCTCTTTGTGCACCAACCGCTCAAAGGTTTTGTTTGTCTTCTGCAAAAAGAGGTTGCTGACCCCCGGTCTAAACTTTACGCCAGCTGACGAGCGGAACGGCCCCGTGGACGGCTCCAAGTTCCCGCGATTCTACAAAACGGTCCTCGCCGGCAGAGGGAACGTAGAAACGCACCACGGCTTTGGTAGATTCGTTCGGCCTTTTTTCATTTAATCCTTACTAGTGTGTATTCCCGCTGTTGGGGAGGGCTAGGGTCGAGCTCTGGGAATTAAGGGGCCTGGGTTCTAGTCCCAGTTCCACCTGGGGCTGGCTACCTTGGGCAAAGACCGCATATGCCCGTCTCAATGTGCCGTGCCCTGGGCTACCTGCTTCAATCCATGTCCGAAAAGGAAGGTGGCAGGGCAAGGTCAAAGGAGGGTGAGTTAATAATAATAATAATAATAATGATGGCATTTGTTAAGCGCTTACTATGTGCGAAGCACTGTTCTAAGCGCTGGGGTGGATATAAAGTGATCAGGTTGTCCCACGTGGGGCTCACAGGCTAAATCCCCTTTTGAGTTGCTCCATGCAAACCACTAGAACTACAATCGATTCCTCTGTGCGGGTTCTTCGTTCTGAAGCCTCATCTGTTGTCTCCTGATGCTATTTCCTCTACTGTACCCTCCCAAGCGATCAGCACAGTGCTCTGCATACAGTAAATACCACTGATTGATCCACGAGAGAGCCAACAAGCGGCTCACACTTCATTACATCACGAGTTAATAGAGTCAGCCACTTGTCTGAATGTCAAAAAATCACCACCCCAAATGGTAGTTCCTTAAATCAAAGCTCTGAAAAGTTGTAATTTTCCTCTACTTTATCTTAGGTCTTTGATCCCTGACGCTCAGTGAACGACAGAATTAGCGGTGCCACTTAGACGTTCACAAGGAATGTCATGACGGAGGGGAGCCTGGGACAGGAGGAAGGAGAGATTAGGGAGCTGATGGAAATCAGACTATAGAGGAACCCAGAGAGAAGGCAAAGGCAGAGACAGGTGGAGGAGGAATCTAATTCCCCATGCCTAAATCCACTCTCCAATCCAAAGCGACACTCAAGGCAGAAACAGAATTCTCCTTCACCATACCATTCTCTAAGTAATAATAATAATAATAATAATGGTATTTGTTAAGCACTTACTACGTGCAAAGCACCGTTCTAAGAGCTGGGGAGGTTACAAGGTGATCAGGTTGTCCCACGGGGGGCTCACAGTTTTAATCCCCATTTTACAGATGAGGTAACTGAGGCACAGATAAGTTAAGTGACTTGCCCAAAGTCACACAGCTGACAATTGGCAGAGCCACGATTTGAACCCATGGCCTCTGACTCCAAAATCCGGGATCTTTCCACTGGGCCATGCTGCTTCTCATGTACCCATCCTACATCCTCTCTCAGAGAAGCGAACCACCTCTGAACAGAATTAACCAATTAACAGAATCCTTTCAATATTTCAGTCATGCCAATAAATAGAATACGTCTCTGTTAACGTAGATACTTCTTTACTCTGATCTCCTTAAATTTAAAACATAAATAACATAGCAGTGTGCCTCCTCAGCTGTCTTCCCACTTTTTTCCCCCATTTTGAATAGTATCAAAAAAACTAAAGCCCTCTTTACTCACTAGAACTGTGAATTTAAATACCCAAGAAAATTGCATTTAAGCCAGACACCTTCTGTACCTATAGTGCGTTAATGTATGCTGTATAATTATTCAGCACAGGTACAAACCGTTCAAATATCTGAGGGGTGGGAAAGGTAGCATTTTCACTTATCCCTCGGTAATCAGTGATAAAAAGATAACCTCATTTTCTGACTTCCTTATCACCACTCACTAAGCCGATGCTTCGAGGGATCAATCACTAATGATTCCAAAATCTCTTTCCTGAGGCAGGGGACAGTAGATTGTTATAGCTGAAATTTCCTCAGAAGTATTTTCACTTTAAGGAAAAAACCTTCCAAGGACTCGGGAGAATACGATAGACTCAGCAGACACACTCCCTGCCCATCATGGCATGGCTTAGTGGAAGCAACACGGCACAGTGGATAGAGCACAGGCCTGAGAGTCCGGTGGTCATGGGTTCTGATCCCATCTCTGCCACGTCTGCTGTGTGACCTTGAGCAAGTCACTTAACTTCTCTGTGCCTGTCACCTCATCTGTAAAAAACGAGAATTAATAATAATAATAATGGTGTTTGTTAAGTGCTTACTATGTGCAAAGCACTGTTCTGAGCACTGTGGGGGGGATACAAGGCAATCAAGTTGTCCCACGTGGGGCTCACAGTCTTAATCCCCATTTTGCAGATGAGGGAACTGAGACACAGAGAAGTTAAGTGACTTGCCCAAAGTCACACAGCAGACAAGTGGCGGAGCTAGGATTCGAACCCATGACCTCTGACTCCCAAGCCCGTACTCTTTCCACTGAGCCACGCTGCTTCTCTTAAGACTGTGAGTCCAGTGTGGGACAGGGGTTGTGTCCAACCTAACTCACTCTTACCTAAGTGCTGAGAACTAGACTGTGAGCCCACTGTTGGGTAGGGACCGTCTCTACATGTTGCCAACTTGTACTTCCCAAGCGCTTAGTACAGTGCTCTGCACACAGTAAGCGCTCAATAAATATGACTGAATGAATGAACAGCACTAGGCACATAGTGCTGGGAGGCCTTCCCAGACTGAGCCCCTTCCTTCCTCTCCCCCTCGTCCCCCTCTCCATCCCCCCCCATCTTACCTCCTTCCCTTCCCCACAGCACCTGTATATATGTATATATGTTTGTACATATTTATTACTCTATTTATTTATTTATTTTACTTGTACATATCTATTCTACTTATTTTATTCTGTTAGTATGTTTGGTTTTGTTCTCTGTCTCCCCCTTTTAGACTGCAAGCCCACTGTTGGGTAGGGACTGTCTCTATATGTTGCCAACTTGTACTTCCCAAGCGCGTAGTACAGTGCTCTGCACACAGTAAGTGCTCAATAAATATGATTGATTGATTGATTGACATAGTAAGATCTTAACAAATACCGTAATTATTAATATCATCACTTGATCATATAAAACACTGCTATTGACTCACTCAACTTTGAGATAATCCTGAAATTTATGCTCACTAGCATGGCATTTCAACACCCACAAGTCTTTAGTGTCTTCTGTAAACTTGGGGATTTCACTAGATCATCCTACGGAAGATCCTAGGAAGCAGCGTGGCTCAGTGGAAAGAACCCGGGCTTTGGAGTCAGAGGTCATGGGTTCAAATTCCGGCTCCGCCACTTGTCAGATGTGTGACCTTGGGCAAGTCACTTCACTTCTCTGGGCCTCAGTTACCTCATCTGGAAAATGGGGATTAAGACTGTGGGCCCCCTGTGGGACAACCTGATCACCTTGTAACCTCCCCAGCGCTTAGAACAGTGCTTTGCACATAGTAAGCGCTTAATAAATGTCATTATTATTATTATTACGGAAGCGATCCATATGTATGAAAACAGTAAACCTGGTCCTCGTACTGTTCCCTTTTATGCCACTTAATTTCCTAATTTATGGCTAGAATAGATTTCTAATTCCACGGTTTTCTTTTTGCAAAGCCCTTCATGATGAACCTTTCTGATTCGCTTTTGATGGTCCAAATTATCATCAATCATCAATCGTATTCATTGAGCGCTTACTATGTGCAGAGCACTGTACTAAGCGCTTGGGAAGTACAAATTGGCAACATAATTAGATCCGGCCCCCCGGCTCCCATCTATGCGACGGCGTCTCCTATTCACAAGTAGGGTCCAAGAACCGGTTCCACCGCTCCGGCCGGATCACGGGGTGCACGCAAAGAAGCCCCCCTCGGCTGTCAGCAGGCTGTGCCTCTAACGGTTAGTGTGACCTTGGGCAAGTCACTTTATCTTCTCTGTGCCTCGGTTACCTCATCTGCGAAACGGGGATTAAGACTGTGAGCCCCAAGTAGGCCAGGGACTGTGTCCAACTTGATTAACTTGTATCTACCCCAGCATTTAGAACGTATTTACTACTCTACTTTGTTAGCGATGTGCATATAGCTGAAATTCTATTTATTCTGACGGTTTGACACCTGTCTACATGTTTTGTTTTGTTGTCTGTCTCCCCTTTCTAGACTGTAAGCCCGTTGTTGGGTAGGGACCGTCTCTAGATGTTGCCGACTTGTACTTCCCAAGCGCTCTGCGCACAGGAAGCGCTCAATAAATGATTGAATGAACAGGGTTAGACATAGTAAGCACTTAACAAATACCATTAAAGGAAAAAAAAAAGGGCCACTCTGATCCCTGTGCAATACTGCTTCATCCTCTACCTGGCGACCACGGCGGGAGCTTTTGACGGGGAGACTTCCAGGCGGAGACCCTGTGTTCACCCATTCATTCAATCGTATTTATTGAGCGCTTACTGTGTGCAGAGCACTGTACTAAGCGCTTGGGAAGTACAAGTTGGCAATATATAGCAACGATCCCTACCCAACAACGGGCTCAGGGTGAAGGGCAGAGGAGCAGCGTGAACTAGTGGATAGAGTACGGGCCCGGGAGACGGAAAACCTGGATTCTACTCCCGACTCCACCACTCGTCTGCTGTGTGACCTTGGACAAGTCGCTTCACTTCTCCGGGCCTCAGTTACTTCACCCGTAAAATGGGGACTATGACTGTGAGCTCCATGTGGGACAGCGATTTGATTAGCTTGAATCTACCCCAGCGCCTGGCACATTCTAAGCACTTAACACCATAAAATAACAGGCGGTTGATGGTTTGCTTAGAGCCTGCTGTCCGCTCTCGTCTCGCCCCTGAGTTACTACTGGGGCGAAGGGTAATATGCAAGTAGACAGGAGGGGGGATGGAGCCCAATGCCAAGGACACGCGAGAGATCTCTGCGCAAAACCCTTGAGGCGAGCGCAGCATTAGTGGGAGCGTCGTGTGATGAGCCAGCAGCCACGGAGGTCTTGGCTACTATGTTAGCCGGCTATTTTCCCAGATTTCCCCCTAAAACATGTCCACCACACAAGATGCCCTCGTGATTCCTCGCTGGAAACCTTCGCCATCGATGGCGCGGCCTTCCGGCCGCTCCCCAGCTCTTAATCGTTGAACCCCCTAATTGTGGTGAACTTTCCTCTCTATTCATATGCTTGAACGATTCTCTCGAGTAACTTCGTGAAGCACACAAGTCAACTCCCCCTTTCTCTATCCCCCAAAAGACTTCTAAGTTCCTCACTGACGCCAAACTTACAGCTCCTACCAGTCTGCCAGTACGGAAGCGAGCCCGGGCAGTGTATAATTTCCAGGAACAACTCTGGAATTTCTTGGAGGCGGAAGTTACATTGGTAATTCACCAGTCCTGTCCTGGTTATAGCCACCATGAATGATCAACAAGCCTCGGTCCCGAGTATAAGAGATTGAGCCCCTGCACAAAGGAATTGATTCTAAGTGCTAGTGGTTTGTGTAGCACCAATCAATCACTCACTCACTCATTCATTCACCTCCTCGCCAGTCACATTCCCACTGGGACTTGGAGTGCATCCCCAAGGGCCCAGGTTTTCATGGGCAGGTTCCATTTCCCACTAAAGTGAGCAGGAACAGAGGCACATCGCTTAAGAAGTCTTGCGGCTACACCCAACATCTACATCAAATATATCTAGACTGTAAGCTTCTTGTGGGAAGAGACCGTGTCTGTCGACTCTATTATGCCGTCCCCTCCTAAGCACTTGGCACAATGCTCAGCACACAGGAAGCACTCGCTAAATGCCACTGACCGTTAACAGTGAGGTTACACGTTCTTGCCAAAAATTCCACAGAATCCCCTCAGAACTTTTGGAACAGTGACATCTGGTCCCCACCTTAGAAGACTTACTGAAATCCCATCTCTTCCATGAGGCCCTCCCCTACCCCCTCGGTTCAGTGCTCTGCATATCGTAAGTGTTCAATAATATGATTGATTGATTTAATATCTTCTTGACCCATTTAATCACAAACACACTACGGGGTTACCAAAATCCACTCCTGTTCTCTATCTATACCACGGCTTCAACTATCATCTCTATGCTGATGACACCCAAAAATCTACATCTCCACCCCTGCTATCTCTCCCTCCCTCCAGGCTCGTATCTCCTCCTGCCTTCAGGACATCTCCATCTGGATGCCCGCCCGCCATCTAAAACTCAACATGTCCAAGACCGAGCTCCTTATCTTCCCTCCCAAACCCTGTCCTCTCCCTGACTTTCCCGTCAGTGTAGACGGCACTACCATCCTTCCCGTCTCACAAGCCCGCAACCTTGGTGTCATCCTTGACTCCGCTCTCTCGTTCACCCCTCACGTCCAATCCGTCACCAAAAGCTGCCGGGCTCACCTCCGCAACATCGCCGAGATCCGCCCTTTCCTCTCCATCCAAACCGCTACCCTGCTGGTTCAATCTCTCATCCTATCCCGACTGGATTACTGCATCGGCCTCCTCTCTGATCTCCCATCCTCCTGTCTCTCCCCGCTTCAGTCTATACTTCACTCTGCTGTCCGGATTATCTTTGTACAGGAACGCTCTGGGCATGTCACTCCCCTCCTCAAAAATCTCCAGTGGTTGCCTGTCAACCTACGAATCAAGGAAATACTCCTCACTCTCGGCTTCAAGGCTGTCCATCACCTCGCCCCCTCCTACCTCTCCTCCCTTCTCTCATTCTCCAGCCCAGCCCACACCCTCCGCTCCTGTGCCGCTAACCTCCTCACTGGGCCTCGTTCTGGCCCGTCCCGCCGTCGACCCCCGGCCCAAGTCCTTCCCCTGGCCTGGAATATCCTCCCTCCACACATCCGCCGAACTAGCTCTCTTCCTCCCTTCAAAGCCCTACTAAAATCTCACCTCCTCCAGGAGGCCTTCCCAGACTGAGCCCCCTTTTTCCTCTCCTCCTCCCCATCGCCCCCCAACCCAACAGCACTTGTATATATTTGTACATATTTATTACTCTACTTGTTTTACTTGTACATATTTACTATATTTTATTAATGATGTGCATATAACTATAATTCTATTTATTCTGACGGCTTTGACACCTGTTTACATGTTTTGTTTTGTTGTCTGCCTCCCCCTTCTAGACTGTGAGCCCGTTGTTGGGTGGGGACTGTCTCTTTGTTGCCGACTTGTACTTCCCAAGCGCTTAGTACAGTGCTCTGCACACAGTAAGTGCTTAATAAATACGATTGAATGAAGGAATACTCCAGTAACTCTTTCTGCCCAGAAAGAACCTGGATGAGGACATCTTCATTAGAGACGCAACTAAATAAGTTGTCGAATCGCTTGATTTTTACACCTAAGTGCCCCTCCTATATTACGACTGTCGGGCAGTCCTGCGGATTCCGTAAGCTTCATTCTGCTGACATCTACTAATAGCCTTTTTAAATGATCCTTGTATGCATTCCTTGAAAGATGTTCCTTCCTCCGCCCCAAGTTCCTGTTTGCAACAGGTCTTGTTTCTTCACTTTGGGCGAGTTTTGAAATTTTTATCTTTTAAACCCGATTTTTTTTCCTATGATGACTTGTTTAGGGGAGACTCTTGGGAAACAGGGATAAAGAGTTTGAGACTCACTACCCATAGAATTCATGTAACTCCTTATGACTGTCTAACTGGCTGCCATAGTTTAAGACATTATTCACATGTCAGGGTGGGGAGGGGAGAATAACATTCATTGATTCACCAGGGCTAAGCCCGGAACAGGGGAAGGGTATATTTAAAGCAGAATTCCCAGTCTCATCTGTTCTGTGGGTTCTTTAGCTGAAAATAGCCCTGGGCAGGGTTATTGTGGAATACGATGACCCGTGAGACTCTGTAGCTAAGCTTGGTCACTCTGACCTTACTTAGCTATGCACCCGTCTATTTTGAGACTCAGTGTCCTTCAGGACGATAGCGTGTTACCGCGTGCGCGTTGGGGGAAATCCTAGGCCACGTGCAAACCCAGGCCAGCTCCCCAGTATCGGGGATGGGGTATACCAAACTCTTAGAGGGCAACCGCCGTTCAGTTTATTTCCCATCCTCTTTCTGGGTTGCTATTTTCGGGCCTTAGCCTGGGCCCAGTCTGATTTCAACTTTAAATAACCATGTCAACACAAATGGAAACCAACTTATCCCTCGGATTCCACACATCTGCACTTCATATCCTGTATAGGTGAAGAAAGTTTTCTCAAGTTAAGGGTGGATATGAAAAAATGCTCTGTAGCTACAAACAACTGAAGCCAGACCAACACCCTGTGGTTACGGTGATTAATTATGGCTAGCACTACCAACTAAAATGAATGTCTCGGTCATTCTGATTTTCTCTAACTTCTAATGAGACACCTTCCCTAGACTGTCCCCACAAGTTCTCTGGCATAAACATTTACCCTTTTTTTTTTAAATAACAGAGTTGTTTCAACTTCCCCTCTTACATAAACTCAGCAATTTTCATTCCAATCTTCCCCTAAAGTTTTATAGGAAATTGTACAAGGGTAATGAACAGCAAAAGGCTTGTTTTACACTGTGGGTATAATTCTCCCTTAACTTTTTCTTCACAGTTGAAACGAAAATGATTCGCCCTCCAAAAGAGGCCCATATATTTTCTGAGTTGACAGGAAACTGGAGATTAGCATTCTTTCACGCAATCATCCGGGCATCAAAAGCAACAGATTTTCAGTGATTTGAAGGGTTCCTTAATTCAAAAACAAGGGACTCCCCAAAGAAAAGTTTTCAAGCCTAGGCCATTCTTGTTCCAAGTTATCTGATGGACTTTTGCCAAATGCATTAAGGCACTATCTAAGCAGTACAATTTAAAGGACCGTTGTCCATTACAACCAGTACAATTTAAAGGACCGTTGTCCATTCAGAGCGACGTCCTTTGTATAAACCAGTAAGCGTCACTGAAACGCGGCCTCTAAACCACTATCGTAACCGGGTAACGGCTGCTTGGGGGATGCTTGTTTGTCAAATTAAATCCTGATTATCCTCCTTCCCCACTCCGTTTCCATCAGGCCGGGGTGACCACCACCAGGCCCGTTAATGACGGGCTGGACAAAACCTCCACTTTCAACGGTTTCTGGAGAAACGGCCTTGCACGTCGTTTTCGGCAAAACGTATTAAAGAACATAAAGCATCCTAGGAGTCCCAGGGTGGGCACATCATTGGTCCGGCGACGGGGAGGGAATTAAATTTGTCTTCGAGGTAAATGGGGATCCCCCGTGCTAGACTCCTTTCTGCAAGCAAGTGGGCAATCCCCCACCCCCAAAAAGTGTAAAGGGTAAACACCCAGGGGTGGGGGGGAAGTAGGGCAAGAGAAGCAGGTGGCTCAATGGAAAGAGCCTGGGCTTGGGAGTCAGAGGTCGTGGGTTCAAATCCTGCCCCCGCCACTTGTCAGCTGGGGGACTATGGGCAAGTCACTTCACTTCTCTGGGCCTCATCTGTAAAATGGGGATTAAAACTGTGAGCCCCCCGTGGGACAACCTGATTCATTCATTCATTCATTCAATCGTATTTATTGAGCGCTTACTGTGTGCAGAGCACTGTACTAAGCGCTTGGGAAGCACAAGTTGGCAACATATAGAGATGATCACCTTATAACCTCCCCAGTGCTTAGAACAGTGCTCGGCACATAGTAAGAGCTTAAATACCATCATCATCATCAAGGGAAGCAGCGTGGCTCAATGGAAAGAGCCCGGGCTTGGGAGTCAAAGGTCATGGGTTCAAATTCTGGTTCTGCCACTTGTCAGCTGGGGGACTTTAGGCAAGTCACTTCACTTCTCTGTGCCTCAGTAACCTCATCTGTAAAATGGGGATTAAAACTGTGAGCCCCCCATGGGACAACCTGATTCATTCATTCATTCAATCGTATTTATTGAGCGCTTACTGTGTGCAGAGCACTGTACTAAGCGCTTGGGAAGTGCTAGTTGGCAACATATAGAGACGATCACCTTATAACCTCCCCAGTGCTTAGAACAGTGCTTGGCACATAGTAAGCGCTTAAATACCATCATCATCATCAAGGGAAGCAGCGTGGCTCAATGGAAAGAGCCCGGGCTTGGGAGTCAGAGGTCATGGGTTCAAATCCCCACTCCGTCAATTCTCAGCTGGGTGACTCTGGGCAAGTCACTTCACTTCTCTGTGCCTCAGTAACCTCATCTGTAAAATGGGGATTAAAACTGTGAGCCCCCCCGTGGGACAACTTCATTCATTCAATCGTTATTTATTGAGCGTTGTGTGCAGAGCACTGTACTAAGCACTTGTGAAGTACAAGTTGGCAACATATAGAGATGATCACCTTAAGTGCTTAGAACAGTGTTTGGCACATAGTAAGCGCTTAACAAATACCATCATCATCATCACCATCAAGGGAAGCAGCGTGGCTCAATGGAAAGAGCCCGGGCTTGGGAGTCAGAGGTCATGGGTTCAAATCCCCACTCCGTCAATTGTCAGCTGGGTGACATTGGGCAAGTCACTTCACTGTGCCTCGGTGACCTCCTCTGTAAAAGGGGGATGAAGACTGTGAGCCCCCCGTGGGACAACCTGATCACCCTGGATCCTCCCCAGTGCTTCGCACGTAGTAAGCGCTTAATAAATGCCATCATTATTGTTATTATTATTATTTCAGGTGACAGGCAGGGGCTGGGGGAGCAGGGGCACCCCTGACGGTGCAGGGGGCTGGGTCCTTGGCCCCGGGGAGGGTCAGCCAAGCTGAGGGTCCCTTCCCCGGGTGCTGCAGGCCGCAAACTCCAAGGGGTAGCAGTGGTGCCTCCCATTCCATTCATTCAATCGTATTTATTAAGCACTTACAGTGTGCAGGGCACTGTGCTAAGCGCTTACCCAAACGGCCAACGGCCCACTCACTCGCTGCCCGCCGTGGGCAGTCAGTGGTACCTTTTTCTGAGTATGAAGAATAAGTCTATATGCCTTTATTAATCCATGTTTTAGACTGTGAGCCCACTGTTGGGTAGGGACTGTCTCTATATGTTGCCAATTTGCACTTCCCAAGCGCTTAGTACAGTGCTCTGCACATAGTAAGCACTCAATAAATATGATTGATGATGATGATGATGATGATGTTTTGTGTTGTCTGTCTCCCCCTTCCAGACTGTGAGCCCGCTGTTGGGTAGGGACCATCTCTATGTGTTGCCGACTTGTACTTCCTAAGCGCCTCGTCCATTCATTCAATCGTATCTATTGAGCGCTTACAGTGTGCAGAGCACTGTACTAAGCGCTTATCCAAACAGCCAACGGCCCACTCACACGCTGCCCGCTGTGGGCAGTCAGTGGTACCTTTTTCTGAGTATGAAGAATAAGTCTATATGCCTTTATTAATGCATGTTTTAGACTGTGAGCCCACTGTTGGGTAGGGACTGTCTCTATATGTTGCCAATCTGCACTTCCCAAGCGCTTAGTACAGTGCTCTGCACATAGTAAGCGCTCAATAAATACGATTGATGATGATGATGATGATGATGTTTTGTGTTGTCTGTCTCCCCCTTCCAGACTGTGAGCCCACTGTTGGGTAGGGACCATCTCTATGTGTTGCCGACTTGTACTTCCTAAGCGCCTCGTCCATTCATTCAATCGTATCTATTGAGCGCTTACAGTGTGCAGAGCACTGTACTAAGCGCTTATCCAAACGGCCAACGGCCCACTCACACGCTGCCCGCCGTGGGCAGTCAGTGGTACCTTTTTCTGAGTATGAAGAATAAGTCTATATGCCTTTATTAATGCATGTTTTAGACTGTGAGCCCACTGTTGGGTAGGGACTGTCTCTATATGTTGCCAATTTGTCCTTCCCAAGCGCTTAGTACAGTGCTCTGCACATAGTAAGCGCTCAATAAATACGATTGATGATGATGATGATGGTGATGTTTTGTGTCGTCTGTCTCCCCCTTCCAGACCGTGAGCCCGTTGTTGGGTAGGGACCGTCTCTACATGTTGCCGACTTGTACTTCCCAAGCGCTCAGTCCGGTGCTCTGCACACAGTAAGCGCTCAATAAGTACGATCGAATGAATGAATCCGTTGCCACCTTGCACTTCCCAAGCGCTCAGTCCAGTGCACAGTAAGCGCTCAATAACTATGAATGAATGAATATGCTGCCAACAATACGACTGAATGAATGAATCCGTTGCCAACTTGCACTTCCCAAGCGCTTAGTCCAGCGCACAGTAAGCGCTCAATAACTATGAATGGATGAATGAATACGCTGCCAACAATACGACTGAATGAATGAATCCGTTGCCAACTTGCACTTCCCAAGCGCTTAGTCCAGTGCACAGTAAGCGCTCAATAACCATGAATGAATGAATATGCTGCGAACAATACGACTGAATGAATCCGTTGCCAACTTGTACTTCCCAAGCGCTTAGTCCAGTGCACAGTAAGCGCTCAATAACTATGAATGAATGAATGAACATGCTGCCAACAATAAATACGACTGAATGAATGAATCCGTTGCCAACTTGTACTTCCCAAGTGCTTAGTCTAGCGCACAGTAAGCGCTCGATAACAACTATGAATGAATGAATGAATATGCTGCCACCAATACGACTGAATGAATGAATCCGTCGCCAACTTGTACTTCCCAAGCGCTTAGTCCAGCGCACAGTAAGCGCTCAATAACTATGAATGGATGAATGAATATGCTGCCAACGATACGACTGAATGAATGAATCCGTTGCCAACTTGTACTTCCCAAGCGCTTAGTCCAGTGCACAGTAAGCGCTCAATAACCATGAATGAATGAATGAACATGCTGCCAACAATAAATACGACTGAATGAACGAATCCGTTGCCAACTTGCACTTCCCAAGCGCTTAGTCCAGCGCACAGTAAGCGCTCAATAACTATGAATGAATGAATGAATGAACATGCTGCCAACAATACGACTGAATGAATGAATCCGTTGCCAACTTGTACTTCCCAAGCGCTTAGTCCAGTGCACAGTAGGCGCTCAATAACTATGAATGGATGAATGAATATGCTGCCAACAATAAATACGACTGAATGAACGAATCCGTTGCCAACTTGTACTCCCCAAGCGCTCAGTCCGGTGCTCCGCACGTAGTAAGCGCTCAAGAAATATGAATGAATGAGGAGGGGCCCGGGGGAGCCCCCCCGCAATCAATCAACTGTAGTGAGCGCTTGGGAAGTACAAGTTGCGGCAGCCTGCAACGGGGGCGAGGGGACTGTGCGGCGCTTAGGACAGTGCTTTGCACGTAGTAAGCGCTTAATAAATGCTAATAAATAAAGGAGGGAAGGCCCCGGTACCTGCGGCGGCGGCGGCGGCGGCGGGAAGGAGCGACGGCGGTGGCGGCGGCGAGTCCGGAGGGAGCGGGGGGGAGCGGGGGGAGCGGGAGGGTGGGGGCTCCCTCCCCGGGGCCCCGGGAGGGCCAGGCCGCCGGAGGGCCCGGGGGCCCCGCAACGCGGGGGACGGCGGAGGACGGGGGGAGGGCGGAGGGGGGACGGGGGGAGGGCGGAGGGGGGACGGGGGGCGGGGGACCGGACCGGAGGAGGAGGAGGAGGATGGGAGACCGGGCCGGAGGGGGACGGGGGACCGGGCCGGAGGACGAGGACGGAGGAGGAGGACGGAGCCGGAGGACGGAGGGGGACGGAGGAGGAGGAGGACGGAGGGGGACGGGGGACCGGGCCGGAGGACGGAGGGGGACGGAGGAGGAGGAGGAGGAGGAGGAGGACGGGGGACCGGGACGGAGGACGGAGGGGGACGGAGGACGGAGGACGGGGCCGGAGGACGGAGGGGGACGGGGGACCGGGCCGGAGGACGGAGGGGGACGGAGGACGGAGGACGGGGCCGGAGGACGGAGGGGGACGGAGGACGGAGGACGGGGCCGGAGGACGGAGGGGGACGGAGGACGGAGGACGGGGCCGGAGGACGGAGGGGGACGGGGGACCGGGCCGGAGGACGGAGGGGGACGGGGGACCGGGCCGGAGGGGGACCGGGCCGGAGGAGGAGGACGGACGGGGGACCGGGCCGGAGGGGGACGGGGGACCGGGCCGGAGGGGGACGGGGCCGGAGGACGGAGGGGGACCGGGCCGGAGGACGGAGGAGGAGGAGGACGGGGGACCGGGCCGGAGGACGGAGGGGGACGGAGGGGGGCGGAGGAGGACGGGAGACCGGGCCGGAGGGGGACGGGGCCGGAGGGGGACGGAGGACGGAGGGGGGGGGAGGACGGGGGACCGGGCCGGAGGAGGAGGACGGAGGAGGAGGACGGGGGACCGACCGGGCCGGAGGACGGAGGGAGGAGGACGGGGGACCGACCGGGCCGGAGGAGGATCGGGGCCGGCGCCGGCGGCGGCGGCGGCGTTGGCGGCGGGAGGGTGTCGGGGACCGTCCGCGGGGGGCCGGGCGCCGCCGAGGACCGGCACGGCTCGCCAATATGGCCGGGACCGGGGGAGGGAGGGAGGGAGGACGGCCGGGAGGGCGGCCGGCCGGGAGGGAGGGAGGGAGGGAGGGAGCGCCTCCGGGGACCAGGCGGGGCTCGCCCGCGCTCCGCCCCCCGATCGCAACTTGGCCTGCCCAACCGCTCAGTCCAGCGCTCCGCACGCAGGAACCGCTCGATACGGACCGCTGAATGAGTGAATGAATCGATCAGTCAATGGGGAGGGGAGGGAGGGGGCTCCTCCGGGGACCAGGCGGGGCTCGCCCCCGGGTCGCAACTTGGCCTGCCCAACCGCTCAGTACAGTGCTCCGCACGCAGGAAACGCTCCATACGGACCACTGAATGAGTGAATGAATGAATCAATCAATCAATCTATCTATCAATGGGGAGGGAGGGAGGGAGGGCGGGAGCTCCTCCGGGGACCAGGCGGGGCTCGCCCCCGGGTCGCAACTTGGCCTGCCCAACCGCTCAGTACAGTGCTCCGCACGCAGGAACCGCTCAATACGGACCACTGAATGAGTGAATGAATGAATGAATCAATCAATCAATCAGTCAGTGGGGAGGGAGGGCGGGCGGGAGCTCCTCCGGGGACCAGGCGGGGCTCGCCCCCGGGTCGCAACTTGGCCTGCCCAACCGCTCAGTACAGTGCTCCGCACGCAGGAACCGCTCCATACAGACCGCTGAATGAGTGGATGAATGAATGAATGAATGAATGAATGAATCAATCAATCAATCAATCAATCAATGGGGAGGGAGGGAGGGCGGGCGGGAGCTCCTCCGGGGACCAGGCGGGGCTCGCCCCCGGGTCGCAACTTGGCCTGCCCAACCGCTCAGTACAGTGCTCCGCACGCAGGAACCGCTCGATACAGACCACTGAATGAGTGAATGAATGAATGAATCAATCAATCAATCAATCAATCAATGGGGAGGGAGGGAGGGCGGGCGGGAGATCCTCCGGGGACTAGGCTGGGCTCGCCCCCGGGTCGCAACTTGGCCTGCCCAACCGCTCAATACAGTGCTCCGCACGCAGGAACCGCTCAATACGGACCACTGAATGAGTGAATCAATCAATCAATCAATCAATCAATCAATGGGGAGGGAGGGCGGGCGGGCGCTCCTCCGGGGACTAGGCGGGGCTCGCCCCCGGGTCGCAACTTGGCCTGCCCAACCGCTCAGTACAGTGCTCCGCACGCAGGAACCGCTCCATACAGACCGCTGAATGAGTGGATGAATGAATGAATGAATCAATCAATCAATCAATCAATCAATCAATGGGGAGGGAGGGAGGGCGGGAGCTCCTCCGGGGACCAGGCGGGGCTCGCCCCCGGGTCGCAACTTGGCCTGCCCAACCGCTCAGTACAGTGCTCCGCACGCCGGAACCGCTCCATACAGACCGCTGAATGAGTGAATGAATGAATGAATGAATCAATCAATCAATCAATCAATCAGTCAATGGGGAGGGAGGGAGGGCGGGCGGGAGCTCCTCCGGGGACCAGGCGGGGCTCGCCCTCGGGTCTTAACTTGGCCTTCCCAACCGCTCAGTACAGTGCTCCGCACGCAGGAACCGCTCAATACAGACGACTGAATGAGTGAATGAATGAATGAATGAATCAATCAATCAATCAATCAATCAATCAATCAATGGGGAGGGAGGGCGGGCGGGAGCTCCTCCGGGGACTAGGCGGGGCTCGCCCCCGGGTCGCAACTTGGCCTGCCCAACCGCTCAGTACAGTGCTCCGCACGCAGGAACCGCTCGATACAGACGACTGAATGAGTGAATGAATGAATGAATGAATGAATCAATCAATCAATCAATCAATGGGGAGGGAGGGCGGGCGGGCGGGAGCTCCTCCGGGGACCAGGCGGGGCTCGCCCCCGGGTCGCAACTTGGCCTTCCCAACCGCTCAGTACAGTGCTCCGCACGCAGGAAGCGGTCAATACAGACCACTGAATGAGTGAATGAATGAATGAATGAATGAATCAATCAATCAATCAATGGGGAGAGAGGGAGGGAGGGCGGGAGCTCCTCCGGGGACCAGGCGGGGCTCGCCCCCGGGTCGCAACTTGGCCTGCCCAACCGCTCAGTACAGTGCTCCGCACGCAGGAACCGCTCCATACGGACCGCTGAATGAGTGAATGAATGAATGAATGAATGAATCAATCAATCAATCAATGGGGAGGGAGGGAGCTCCTTCGGGGACCAGGCGGGGCTCGCCCCCGGGTGACAACTTGGCCTTCCCAACCGCTCAGTACAGTGCTCCGCACGCAGGAACCGCTCAATACAGACCACTGAATGAGTGAATGAATGAATGAATGAATGAATCAATCAATCAATCAATGGGGAGGGACGGAGGGCGGGCGGGAGATCCTCCGGGGACTAGGCTGGGCTCGCCCCCGGGTCGCAACTTGGCCTGCCCAACCGCTCAATACAGTGCTCCGCACGCAGGAACCGCTCGATACGGACCACTGAATGAGTGAATCAATCAATCAATCAATCAATCAATCAATGGGGAGGGAGGGCGGGCGGGAGCTCCTCCGGGGACCAGGCGGGGCTCGCCCCCGGGTCGCAACTTGGCCTGCCCAAGCGCTCAGTACAGTGCTCCGCACGCCGGAAGCGCTCAATACAGACCACTGAATGAGTGAATGAATGAATGAATGAATGAATCAATCAATCAATCAATCAATCAATGGGGAGGGAGGGCGGGAGCTCCTTCCGGGGACCAGGCGGGGCTCGCCCCCGGGTCGCAACTTGGCCTGCCCAACCGCTCAGTACAGTGCTCCGCACGCAGGAACCGCTCAATACGGACCACTGAATGAGTGAATGAATGAATGAATCAATGAATCAATCAATCAATCAATCGGGAAGGAGGGCGGGCGGGAGCTCCTCCGGGGACCAGACGGGGCTCGCCCCCGGGTCGCAACTTGGCCTGCCCAACCGCTCAGTACAGTGCTCCGCACACAGGAACCGCTCAATACAGACGATTGAATCAATCAATCAAGCAATCAATGGGGAGGGAGGGCGGGAGGGAGCTCCTCCGGGGACCAGAAGAAGTTAATAATAATAATAATGATAATAATGGCATTTATTAAGGCCATTATCAAGGCCCTAATGAGAGCTCACCTCCTCCAGGAGGCCTTCCCAGATTGAGCCCCTTCCTTCCTCTCCATCCCCCATCTTACCTCCTTCCCTTCCCCACAGCACCTGTAGATATGGATATATGTTTGTACAGATTTATTACTCTATTTATTCATTTATTTATTCATTTATTTTACTTGTACATATCTATTCTATTTATTTTATTTTGTTAGTATGTTTGGTTTTGTCCCCCCCTTTTAGACTGTGAGCCCACTGTTGGGTAGGGACTGTCTCTAGATGTTGCCAATTTGTACTTCCCAAGCGCTTAGTACAGTGCTCTGCACACAGTAATTGCTCAATAAATGCAGTTGATGATGATGATGATGATGAATTGCTTATTATGTGTGAAGCACTGTTCTAAGCGCCGGGGGGATACAAGGAGATCAGGTTGTCCCACATGGGCTCACAGGCCTCATCCCCATTTTACAGATGAGGCAACGGGGGCTCAGAGAAGTTAAGTAATAACGGCCTTTATTAAGCGCTTACTAGGTGCAAAACCCTGTTCTAAGCGCTGGGGAGGTTACAAGGTGATCAGGTTGTCCCACATGGGGCTCACAGTCTTCATCCCCCCCCCCCATTTTACAGATGAGGTCACTGAGGCCCAGAGAAGTGAAGTGACTTGCCCAAAGTCACACAGCTGCCAATTGGCGGAGTCGGGATTTGAACCCACGACCTCTGACTCCAAAGCCCGGGCTCTTTCCACTGAGCCACTAGCTTCATTCCACTGTCTTTACTGAGCGCTTACTACTAATGATAATGATGGCATTTATTAAGCGCTTACTATGTGCCAAGTACTGTTCTAAGCACTGTGGGGGGGGGGCGGGGTGGATACAAGGAGAGCAGGTTGTCCCATTTCACAGATGAGGCAACTGAGGCTCAGAGAAGTTAAGTAATAATACTAATAATAATGGCATTTATTAAGTGCTTACTATGTGCCAAGCACTGTTCTAAGCGCCGGGAAGGTTGCAAGGTGATCAGGTTGTCCCTCGTGGGGCTCACAATCTTCATCCCCCCCCATTTCACAGATGAGGCAACTGAGGCTCAGAGAAGTGAAGTAATAATAATAATAATAATGGCATTTATTAAGCGCTTACTATGTGCCAAGCACTGTTCTAAGCGCTGTGGGGGGATACAAGGAGATCAGGTTGCCCCACGTGGGGCTCACAGTCTTCATCCCCATTTCACAGATGAGGCAACTGAGGCTCAGAGAAGTGAAGTGATAATAATAATGGCATTTATTAGTCGCTTACTAGGTGCAAAACCCTGTTCTAAGCGCTGGGGAAGGTTACAAAGGTGATCAGGTTGCCCCTCGTGGGGCTCACAGTCTTCACCCCCATTTCACAGATGAGGCAACTGAGGCTCAGAGAAGTGAAGTAATAATAATAATGGCATTTATTAAGCGCTTACTATGTGCAAAGCACTGTTCTAAGCGCTGGGGAGGTTACAAGGAGATCAGGTTGCCCCTCGTGGGGCTCACAGTCTTCATCCCCATTTCACAGAGGAGGCAACTGAGGCTCAGAGAAGTGAAGTGATAATGACATTTATTAAGCGCTTACTAGGTGCAAAACCCTGTTCTAAGCGCTGGGGAAGGTTACAAGGTGATCAGGTTGTCCCTCATGGGGCTCACAGTCTTCATCCCCACTTCACAGATGAGGCAACTGAGGCTCAGAGAAGTGAAGTAATAACGGCATTTATTAAGCGCTTACCAGGTGCAAAGCCCTGTTCTAAGCGCTGGGGAAGGTTACAAGGTGATCAGGTTGTCCCTCATGGGGCTCACAGTCTTCATCCCCACTTCACAGATGAGGCAACTGAGGCTCAGAGAAGTGAAGTAATAACGGCATTTATTAAGCGCTTACCAGGTGCAAAGCCCTGTTCTAAGCGCTGGGGAAGGTTACAAGGTGATCAGGTTGCCCCTCGTGGGGCTCACAGTCTTCATCCCCATTTCACAGATGAGGCAACTAAGTCTCAGATAAGTGAAGTAATAACGGCATTTATTAAGCGCTTACTAGGTGCAAAGCCCTGTTCTAAGCGCTGGGGAAGGTTACAAGGTGATCAGGTTGCCCCTCGTGGGGCTCACAGTCTTCATCCCCATTTCACAGATGAGGCAACTGAGGCTCAGAGATGTGAAGTAATAATAATAATAGCATTTATTAAGCGCTTACTATGTGCAAAGCACTGTTCTAAGCGCTGGGGAGGTTACAAGGTGATCAGGTTGTCCCTTGTGGTGCTCACAGTCTCCATCCCCATTTCACAGATGAGGGAACTGAAGCTCAGAGAAGTGAAGTGACTTGCCCAAAGTCACCCAGTTGACAGTTGGCGGAGTCGGGATTTGAACCCATGACCTCTGACTCCAAAGCCCGGGCTCTTGCCACTGAGCCACTCTGCTTTTCTGCTGCTTATTGTGTGCACAGTCCTGGACTAAGCGCTAGACTGGGAGCCCGCTGTTGGGTAGGGACCGTCTCTATACGTTGCCAACTTGGACTTCCCAAGCACTTAGTACAGTGCTCTGCACACAGTAAGCGCTCAGTAAATACGATTGATTGATTGATTGATTTACTTATTTATTACTCTATTTTACTTGTACATATTTATTCTACTTATTTTATTTTGTTAATATGTTTCGTTCTCTGTCTCCCCCTTCTAGACTGTGAGCCCACGGTTGGGTAGGGACTGTCTCTATATGTTGCCAACTTGTACTTCCCAAGCGCTTAGTACAGTGCTGTGCACACAGTAAGTGCTCAGTAAATACGATTGATTGATTGATTGATTGATTGATTTACTTATTTGTTACTCAATTTTACTTGTACATATTTATTCTACTTATTTTATTTTGTTAATATGTTTCGTTCTCTGTCTCCCCCTTCTAGACTGTGAGCCCACGGTTGGGTAGGGACTGTCTCTATATGTTGCCAACTTGTACTTCCCAAGCGCTTAGTACAGTGCTCTGCACACAGTAAGCGTTCAGTAAATACGATTGATTGATTGATTGATTTACTTATTTATTACTCTATTTTACTTGTACATATTTATTCTACTTATTTTATTTTGTTAATATGTTTCGTTCTCTGTCTCCCCCTTCTAGACTGTGAGCCCACGGTTGGGTAGGGACTGTCTCTATACGTTGCCAACTTGGACTTCCCAAGCGCTTAGTACAGTGCTCTGCACACAGTAAGCGTTCAGTAAATACGATTGATTGATTGATTGATTTACTTATTTATTACTCTATTTTACTTGTACATATTTATTCTACTTATTTTATTTTGTTAATATGTTTCGTTCTCTGTCTCCCCCTTCTAGACTGTGAGCCCACGGTTGAGTAGGGACTGTCTCTATATGTTGCCAAGTTGTACTTCCCAAGCGCTTAGTACAGTGCTGTGCACACAGTAAGCGCTCAGTAAATACGATTGATTGATTGATTGATTGATTTACTTATTTAGTACTCAATTTTACTTGTACATATTTATTCTACTTATTTTATTTTGTTAATATGTTTCGTTCTCTGTCTCCTCCTTCCAGACTGTGAGCCCACTGTTGGGTAGGGACTGTCTCTATATGTTGCCAACTTATACTTCCGAAGCGCTTAGTACAGTGCTCTACACACAGTAAGCGCTCAGTAAATACGATTGAATGAGTGAATGAATGAATTTACTATATGCAGAGCATTGTACTAAGCAGTTGGGAAAGTAGAATACAATACAACAGAGTTAATGGACACATTCTCTACCCACTCTGCTTACAGTCTAGATGGGGGACAGACATTAATATACAGAATTAATTTATAATAAATAATTTAAAGATATGTTCGTTAAGTGCTGAGAGGCCGAGTGAAGTGAATATCAAGTGTGCAAAGGTCACAGATAATAATAAGTATGGTATTTTAGACTGTGAGCCCACTCTTGGGTAGGGACTGTCTCTATATGTTGCCAATTTGTACTTCCCAAGCGCTTAGTACAGTGCTCTGCACATAGTAAGCGCTCAATAAATACGATTGATGATGATGATGATGATGATGATTTGTTAAGCGCATACTATTCGCCAGATACTGTACTAAGCGCCGAGGTGGATACAAGCAAATCGGGTTGGACACGGTCCCTATCCCACGGGGGGCTCACAGTCTCAATCCCCATTTTACAGATGAGGTAACCGAGGCCCAGAGAAGTTAAGTGGTCTGCCCAAGGTCACACAGTAGATAAGTGGCAGAGCTGGGATTAGCACCCATGACCTTCTGATATCCAGGCCCGTGTTCTAACCACTACACCGGGCTGCTTCTCCCTGCTGTCTTCAAGCGTGTAGTCTACTTGGAAGGAGGAGGGAGCCGAATTGCCCAATTGTACTTTCCAAGCACTTAGTACAGTGCTCTGCACACAGTAAGCGCTCAATAAATACGATTGAATGAATGAATGAGCCAGGGAAAAGAGGGATTAATCGGGGAAGGCCTTTTGGGGGAGATGGGCTGGTAATAAGGCTTTGAAGCGGGGGAGAGTGGTGGCCCGCTGTTTAGGAAAGGGGAAGGGAGTTTCAGGCCAAAGGGAGGATGTGGGCGAGTGTGGGCAAGTGACTAAGCCCTGTACCAAGCGCTTAGTACAGTGCTCTGCACACAGTAAGCGCTCAATAAATGCGATTGATGATGATGATGACCTTCCTCTAAATTTGTAAACCTCATCTGCTAGATTATATGATCCTTGAGGTTGGGGATTGTGGCTACAAACTCTATTAGAGTTTGTATATATGTATATATGTCCTGGATATATGTATATATGTTTGTACATATTTATTATTCTATTTATTTATTATTTTGTACATATCTATTTTATTTTGTTAGTATGTTTGGTTTTGTTCTCTGTCTCCCCCTTCTAGACTGTGAGCCCGCTGTTGGGTAGGGACTGTCTCTATGTGTTGCCGACTTGTACTTCCCAAGCGCTTAGTACAGTGCTCTGCACACAGTAAGCGCTCAATAAATACGATTGATGATGATGATGACCTTCCTCTAAATTTGTAAAACTCATCTGCTAGATTATATGATCCTTGAGGTTGGGGATTGTGGCTACAAACTCTATTAGAGTTTGTATATATGTATATATGTCCTGGATATATGTATATATGTTTGTACATATTTATTACTCTATTTATTTATTTATTTATTTTGTACATATCTGTTTATTTTATTTTGTTAGTATGCTTGGTTTTGTTCTCTGTCTCCCCCTTCTAGACTGTGAGCCCGCTGTTGGGTAGGGACTGTCTCTATGTGTTGCCGACTTGTACTTCCCAAGCGCTTAGTACAGTGCTCTGCACACAGTAAGCGCTCAATAAATACGATTGATTGATTGATTGATTGGTCGGCCGCCAGATAGTCAACACTGAGATACAGTGAGTAGGAAGAGCAGAGTGGGCCGGCCGAGTTGTAATGGGAAATCGGTGAGGTTACGTAGGAGGGGGCGAGCCGACACAGACAAGTCTGAGACGCAGAAACATGTAATTGGAATACAGTGCTTGGGGGGAGACTGAGCCACTCCGCAAAGAAAGAGGGGTTTCAGAAGCATTTAAGCCCCCAGGATCAGCCAAACGATAATTCATATTTTGGATCATTCTCCCGGTGGGTTTCAGAAGGGTTGAAGTCAACGTTAGGACGGGAGGTCATTTTGTGTGTGTGTCTGGCGCTATGTTTGCAAGGCCTTTACAGGTGAATCCTAGATTCAATTAATAAAACTGCAGAGTAAAGTCAACCCTTGGTTATTCAAGAAGGAATGAATTTCCCAGGTACCTAGTTTCTCCTGCTCTTTTATGGAGACTATGGAACATTTTACTGCCGATTGATTCCCCAAACCTCCCCCTCTTTTTTGCCACTCCTTCCAATCCGATTGAATTGAATTGGAACCGGGCCTGGCACATAGTAAGCGCTTAACAAATACCATTATTATTATTATTATTATTATTATTATTATTATTATTATTATGATCATTATTATTATTATACCTCCCTCTCTCTCTTAAGCACCCCTTTTTTAGGGTATTTGTTAAGCACTTCATGGTGCTTAAGAGAGAGAGGGAGGTATAATAATAATAATAACGGTATTTGTTAAGCACTTACTATGTATATATGTTTGTACATTTTTTTTACTCTATTTACTTATTTAATTTATTTGTACATAGCTATTCTATTTATTTTATTTTGTTAGTATGTTTGGTTTTGTTCTCTGTCTCCCCCTTTTAGACTGTGAGCCCACTGTTGGGTAGGGACTGTCTCTATATGTTGCCAATTTGTACTTCCCAAGCGCTTAGTACAGTGCTCTGCACATAGTAAGCGCTCAATAAATACGATTGATGATGATGATGATGATGTGCCAGGCACGGTTCTAATTCTATTCAATCAGAAGCATTGAGCACTTACTGTGTGCAGAACCCTGTACTAAGCACTTCATGGTGCTTAAGAGAGAGAGGGAGGTATTATAATAATAATAACAGTATTTGTTAAGCACTTACTATGTGCCAGGCACGGTTCTAATTCTGTTCATTCGGAAGTATTGAGCACTTACTGTGTGCAGAGCCCTGTACTAAGCGCGTGGATAGTACATTACAGCAACAGAGAGAGACCATCCCTTTCACAATGAGCTCACAGCCTAGAGTGGGGGAGACAGACGTCATACAAGTGAACAGGCATCTATATAAATAAATAAAATTACAGATATATACATAAGTGCCGTGGGGTGGAAAGAGGAGGGGAAGAGCAAAGGAATTGGTCATAGGGACCCAGAAGGGAGTGGGAGATGAGGAAAAGAGGGGTTTGGTCTGGAAAGGCCCGAGGAAACTGAGGCACAGAGAAATGAAGTGACTTGCCCAAAGTCACACGGCGGACAAGTGGCAGGGCTGGGGTGAGAACCCACGACCTGTGACTCCGAAGCCCGTGCTCTTTCCACTAAGCCACGCTCTGGCTTGGAACATCTTTCCCCTTCATGACTTTCCCCTCTGGAAGTCAGAGGGTCATGGGTTCTAATCCCGGTTCTGCCACTTGTCTGCTGTGTGACCTTGGGCGAGTCGCTTCACTTCCCGAGGCCTCAGTTACCTCATCTGTAGAATGGGGATGGACTGTGTCCAACCCGATTTTACTGTAGCCACCCCAGCGCTTAGTACAGTGCCTGGCCCACCGAATGACTTTAGCCCCAGTTTGCCCTTTGTCCCCTTCAGTGTCCCAGCCAGAGCTAAAAGGGAGTGGGAGAAGAGGAAATGAGAATTTAGGCAGGGAAGACACCTTGGAGATGAGCTTTCAATAAGGCTTTAAAGGTGGGGAGAGTGATTGTCAGATGTGGAGAGGGAGGGAATTCCAGGGCAGGGGTAGTTCAATCAATCAATCAATCAATCGTATTTATTGAGCGCTTACTGTGTGCAGAGCACTGCACTAAGCGCTTGGGAAGTACAAGTTGGCAACATATAGAGACAGTCCCTACCCAACAGTGGGCTCACAGTCTAAAAGTTCAATGGTGACTGCTTCCTCCCATGTCTTAGGGAAACCTTTTTCAGCTTTAAGGCCCTCAATTTGCTCTCTCCCTCCTACCCCTTCACTCTCTCTTCTCCCACTATGCCCCAGATCGCACTCTTCATTTCTCTCAAGCTCATCCGTTCCCTGGACCACCCTCTCCCTCCATTCTCATCCCTGCGAAGAACTCCCCCCCGCCCCCCCCGAAATCTAATAGACCACAGGCTTCCCCATCCGGAAAGTCAGTCAGTCAATCAACGATATTTACTGAGCACTTACTCTGTGCAGGGCACTGTACTGAGCGCTTGGGAAAGTACAACACAACAGAATTAGTAGCCGTGATCCCTGCCCACAAAGAGCTTACAGGCTACAGGGGGAGACAGACATCGAAATGGATTAGGGATGGGGAAAATAGTAGTCAATCCATCACATTTATTGCACATTTACGGTGTGCAGAGCACTGTACGAAGCGCTTGGGAGTACAATATAACTGCCTACAACAAGCATATGGATATTAAAATAAATAAATGAATTACAGGCATGTAAATAAGTGCTGTGGAGCTGAGTAAATAATAATAAAAATGGCATTTATTAAGCGCTTACTATTCATTCAGTTGTATTTATTGAGTGCTTACTGTGTGCAGAGCACTGTAGGAAGCGCTTGGGAAGTACAAGTTGGCAACATATAGAGACGGTCCCTACCCAAAAGCGGGCTCACACTGTTCTAAGCGCTGGAGGGATAGCAAGGTGATCAGGTTGTCCCACGTGGGGCTCACAGTCTTAATCCCCATTTTACAGATGACGGAACTGAGGCCCAGAGAAATTAAGTGACTTATCCAAAGTCACACAGCTGACAATTGGCAGATCTGGGATTTGAACCCATGACCTCCGACTCCAAAGCCCGGACTCTTTCCACTGAGCCGTGATGAGTAAAGGGAAGAAATCAGGGTGACACAGAAGGGAGTGGGAGAAAAGGAAATGAGAACTTAGGGCAGACCTCCTGGAGGAAATGAACCTTCAATAACGCTTTGAAGCGGGGGAGCGGAATTGTCAGATATGGAGAGGAAGGGCATTCCAGGCCAGAGGCAGGATGTGGTGAGATAGACAAATCAAGGTACAGTGAGAAGGTTGGCATTAGATGGGCAAAGTGAGGGCTGGTTGGTGGTAAGAGAGTAGCAAGATGGTGGTTCCTGAGGAGTGGGGAAACATGGACTGAACATTTTCGTAGAAAAATGATCCGGGCAGCAGAGTGAAGTATGGACTGGAGTGGAGAGACAGGAAGCTGGGAGGTCAACTAGGAGATTGATACAGTAATCAAGGAGTGATAGGATAAGTGCTTGGATTAATGTGGTAGCAGTTTGGATGGAGAAGAAAGGGTGGGTTTTAGCTATGTTGTGAAGGTTGAACTGACAGGATGTAGTGATGGATTGACTATGTGGGTTGAATGAGAGAGAGGACTCAAGGATAACACCAAGTTTTCGGCTCGTGAGACGGGAAAGATGGTGGGGCTGTCTACAGTGATGGGAAAGCCAGGGGGAGGACAGAATTTTGGGAGATGGTAAGGAGTTCTATTTTGGACATGTTAAGTTTGAGGAGACAGCAGGGCATCCAAATATAGATGTCTTGAAGTCAGGAGGAAATGTGAGATTGCAGGGAGGGAGAGAGATCGGGGCTGGAGATAGAGATTTGGGAATCATCTGCAGAGAGGTGATAGTTGAAGTCATGGGAGCGAATGTGTTCTCCGAGGGAGTGGGTGTAGATGGAGAATAGAAGGAGACCCAGAACTGAACCTTGAGGGACCCCCACAGTAAGGGGGTGGGAGGCAGTGGAGAAGCCCACCTGAGAAACTTAGAATGAGCGGCAGAGAGATGGGAGGAGAACCGGGAGAGGACGGCGTCAGTGAAGCCGAGGTCGGATAATGTTTCCAGGAGAAGGAGGTGATCGATAGTGACAATGGCAGCTGAGAGGTGGAGGAGGATTGGGATAGAATAGAGGCTGTCAGATATGGTGAAAAGAAGGTCATTCGTGACCTTAGAGAGGGGTGTTTCTGTGGAACGAAGGGCACGGAAGCCAGATTAGAAAGGGGTCAAGGAGAGAATTGGAAGACTGGAATGTGAGCAGCGGGTGTAGACAACTCCCTCAAGGAGTGTGGAGGGGAATGGTAGGAGGGAGGTGGGAGCCGTGGTGGACAAGGGAGGGGTTTTTTATGACAAGGGAGACATAAGCATGTTTGAAAGCAGTGGGGAAGAAGTCATCAGAGGGGAGTCCTTCTGAAATCACATCTCTTCCAAGAAATCTTCTCGATTAATCTCTAATTTCTGCAGATAATATCCCCAACAACTGACACTTGAACACTTCTGCCTCACCTCAGCACCAGGGTACTCTTACCTGTCAATAGGACTTGGGAACAATGCTTTCATGCCCGAAGTGCTAATTCATGTGTTATCTCTCCTCTCCCTTCTTTGTCCTATATATAAATTATTTTCGTATCTATCTTCCCTGCTAAATTGTAGCCTTCTCGAGAGCAGGCATCGTGTCTATTTACTCTGTTCTATTCTCCTAGACACTTAGTACAGGGCTTGATCCCACAGCAGATGCTTAGTAAATGCTATTGATTAATTGATAGCAGTAGGAATGATATTGATCTTTATGGTATTTGTTAAGTGCTTACTATGTGCCAAACACTGTACTAAGCATTGGTGTAGATTGCCTCTGTTGCTGAATTGTACTTTCCCCACGCTTAGGACAGTGCTCTGCACACAGTAAGCGCTCAATAAATGCGATTGATTGAATGAATGATTGAATACAAGCTAATCAGATTGAACACAGTCCCCGTCCCAAAATGGGCTCATAGTCTTAATCCTCGTTTTACAGATGAGGTAACTGAGGCATAGAAGAGTTAAGTGGATCTGTGTAGGGCTTTCCTAGTGCAGATTGCTACACTGTTCCAATTTTTTTTTAGATTTTCAGTCAGCCCCAGCAGTTTGCTGATTTAGCAAAGGGCTTTATAATTATTTTCACATCGACTTGGCTATGTGCTCCGAGGATGCAGGATGCAGCATTTAAATCATTCTTGAATGACTGTTTCTAGGACTTGGATGATGCTCAAAGTCTGTTGGGTTGGAAGCATTTCCCAAAGGAGCAGAAGCATAGTCTAAAAACTGCATCCATCAATCGATGGTATTTATTGAGCACTTACTGTGTGCAGAGCACAGTACTGTTGGTAGATATAATCTCTGTCCCCAAGGAATTTACAAGAAAAGGCATTAAAATAAATTCATTCATTCAATCAATTGAACTTATTGAGCGCCTACTCCTCGGAAAGTACAATTCAGCAACAGAGTGAGACAATCCTTGCCCACGGCAGGCTCGCAGACTAGAAGGGGGGAGACAGACATCACAAACAAGTAAACAGGCATCAATAGCATCAATATAAATAAATAGAATTAGAGGTATATATACGCACCAGATCTCAGCGCTTAAAACAGTGCTTTGCACATAGTAAGCGCTTAATAAATGCCATTATTATTATTATTATTATTATTATTAAGTAAAACAGGCATTAATATAAATAAGTAGAATTATAGAAATGTACCGATATGCACAAGTGCTATGGGGTGGAGAGGGGGGTAGAGCCGAGAGTCTGGGGGTGAGGGATTGCAGATATGAGTAGCGACAGAGTATATGGATGTGTGATTGGGATGGGGTACAAATCCAAGTGCGTAGGCGATGCAGAAGGGTGAAAAAGGTGGGGAAATGAGAAGTTAGTCAGGGAAGGCTCCTTGGAGGAGATGTGCTTTTTGCAGCACTTTAAGAATGGGCAGATTGGTGGTTTGTCAAACGCGCCACGCTGTAAGTGCTTCCAGTAGCCCTGGGTTGATGATCTTTTGGAATGGTTGAACCAGGAGGACTCGAGCTAAAGTCTTGCAGGCCCTGGAAAATAATGAAATGCCTCCATAATTAAGACTATCCAATCATTCGTCTTTGTAATTGAAGATAGTGATGAGATGGTGGCGTGTTTGAGACCCTTCTGGACACAGTGTACGGTCATTGTGGTTTTCGAACGTAACAGATCGTCCAGCACTCTGCTCCACTGATATAATAATAATAATGACATTTATTCATTCAGTCGTATTTATTGAGCGCTTACTGTGTTCTAAATGCTTGGGAAGTACAAGTTGGCAATATATAGAAACGGTCCTTACCCAACAGTGGGCTCACAGTCTAGAAGAGTGGGCTCACTGTCTAGAAGCGCTTACTATGTGCAAAGCACTGTTCTAAGCGCTGGGGAGGTTACAAGGTGATCAGGTTGTCCCGGGGGGTGCTCACAGTCTTAATCCCCATTTTACAGATGAGGGAACTGAGGCCCAGAGAAGCGAAGTGACTTGCCCAAACTCACACAGCTGACAAGTGGCGGAGCCGGGATTTGAACCCATGACCTCTGACTCCAGAGCCCGTGCTCTTTCCACTGAGCTACGCTGCTTCTCTGTATATAGCTTGATGACTAGCATCGTATTTTTATATTTCTTTCTATATTTTTATACTTTATATTTTATTTTATAGCATCATATTTTTGTGTCATGCTAGCATACTCTTAGATGGATATTTATTTATTACCGAATTTCATTTTCTCACACCACATTACCTTATCGATCTGAAAACAGAATTCGTGTGTGAGTCTAGATATAGTGTCCTCCATAAAAGTAGATAAGGTAAATAAAGCTATCATTTAGATTTTCTTTTCTAGGCACACAGAGTAGGTTTATTGGTGACATAAAGCTATAAAATTTTAGTGCAGTCACTAGAGGTTTAGTGGACATTGTGCTAGATTGGGATTCCAAAAACCTCAGTCTATAAACTTATTCTAGATTGTAAACTTGTTGTAAGAAGGGTGTATGTCTACCAAATCTGTTGAATTGTACGAAGTGTACTCTCCGAAGCACTTAGTACAGTGCTCCGCACACAGTAAGTGCTCAGTAAACATCATCGATCAATTGATTGATTCAGGGCTACTTCCACATTATTCCCTCACTATCCCAAGCACAAGGACTTAACTGCATAATCTGTAACATGTTCCCAGATTTTCTTTTACGGTACGAGAAGCAGCGTGGCTCAGTGGAAAGAGCCCGGGCTTTGGAGTCAGAAGTCATGGGTTCAAATTCCGGCTCTGCCAATTAGCTGTGTGACTTTGGGCAAGTCACTTCACTGCTCTGTGCCTCAGTTACCTCATCTGAACAGGAAAGGGGCTACGGACAATGAAGCTTTATCGGTTTGTGTGGTCCGAGTGAAAACCAGATTCTGAAGACTGTAAGCTCCTTATGAGTGGTTATGTGGCCAGGTGATTAGTACGGTGCTCAATAAATACGATTGAATGATTGAGGGATCGTATTGCATTGGATCGTACTGCAAGAGAAGCGCTGTGGCTCAGTGGAAAGAGCCCGGGCTTTGGAGTCAGAGGTCATGGGTTCAAATCCCGGCTCCGCCAATTGTCAGATGTGTGACTTTGGGCAAGTCACTTAACTTCTCTGGGCCTCAGTTACCTCATCTGTAAAATGGGGATTAAGACTGTGAGCCCCCCCGCCATGGGACAACCTGATCACCTTGTAACCTCCCCAGTGCTTAGAACAGTGCTCTGCACATAATAGGCGCTTAATAAATGCCATCATCATCATCATCCTGCATCGGGTCCAAGTCAGGCCAGATTCCTGTTGGTCTAAGGAGTTGGCCTCCATCCCGCCCGGCTTCTATTTTTCACTCGGCCTCCTTCCATCCCAGCCTTGATTGCTCTTTCTCTCCTAGACTTGCACCCTAAAGTTCGCAAAATATTCTTGAAATGAGAATTATCTTCCTCATTCATTCACATTCCATCAGTCCGTAAAACTTGTCTTTTAAATGAAATATAAATCCTCCACCAAGATAGCATGTAGCGACTCTGTAGAGAAGCAGCGTGGCCTAATGGAAAGAGCATGGACTGGGAGTCAGAGGGCCTGGGTTCTAATCCTGGGACTGCCGTTTGTCTGCTGGGCGACCTCGGACTTAATTTAAGGCACACTTGACTGCTCTGTGCCTCAGTTACCTCATCTGTAAAATGGGGATTAAGACTGCGAGCCCTCTGTGGGACAGACACTGTGTCCAACCAGATTATTTTTACGGATTATGGAGAGTGGGGCGTTCCGGGAGAGATGCTATGAGTCGGAAACAACTGGACAGCATCAGACAAGACCCCAGAACCTAGCGCATTGTAAGTGCTTAAATACTATTAAATATGCAAAAAACAAAAACCTCCCATTAACTGACGACACAGAATCCATTTCTGAATTCACAAGCCAAATTTCAAGCAGAAGATTTCACGTTTTTTGCCCGTTCCTGCTATTCCAGGGAACAGGCTGGAACATTTAACTTCCCGTGCAGCGAACTTCAGGGGAGATGAATGAAGGAGCATCTGGTTTTGAGATCAAAAGTAATTAATTGCAATGCTAATCACACTACTTCGCTCAGCAGTATTTTGGTTTTCACTTTTTTTTCCTGTGCTGACTCACAGCTTTTGTAGAAGGCAAATTATATCATAACACTATTTTTTTTTCCTGCGCTGAGTCATAGCACAGCATATCATAGCCCAGTGGGAGTTTACACTAGGGAACTCCCTTAATTCCTGAAATAGCACTTTTATCTTACGTTGAGGCTTATTCTCATTCCCCACCTCCCTTCAAACAATCTCCTGCAGAGGGGAAGTGAGCATCCTCTTCCTCCGAGATCTTCATCAACCACTCCACGAATTGGATTTATCGAGCACTTACTGTGTGCAGAGCACTGCGTGAAGTCTTATTTCCGTTCTTCCAACAGCGGTCGCTTGGGTTTCTTTCTGTCGTCCGTTTCTCCTCCGAGGTTCTGTAAATGCCCTTATACTCTACTCTTCCCTGTATCTGTAGTGGATTTCACTGTCTGTCTCCCTGTAGACGGTAAGCTCCTCGTTTGTTTGTTTTATGGCACTCACAGCATTTAAAACAGTGTTTTGCACATAGTAAGCGCTTAATAAATACCATCATTATTTACTGTGCATCAAATACCGTTCTAAGCACTGGGGGAGGTACCACTCAATTAAGTTGG
Organism: Tachyglossus aculeatus; assembly: GCF_015852505.1. Lineage (NCBI taxonomy): Eukaryota > Metazoa > Chordata > Mammalia > Monotremata > Tachyglossidae > Tachyglossus > Tachyglossus aculeatus. Next base: position 19,284,319 of record NC_052085.1, on the reverse strand, counting down.
ACACAGTCCCTTTCCCACATGGGGCTCACACTCTTAAGTAGGAGGAAGAACAGGTACTGAATCCCCATTTTATATATGAGGACACTGAGGCACAGAGAAGAGAAGTGACTTATCCAAGGTCATGCAGCAAGCGATTGGCAGAGCACATGGCGAAGCCCCTTCCTTCCTCTCCCCCTCGTCCCCCTCTCCATCCCCCCCATTTTTACCTCCTTCCCTTCCCCACAGCAACTGTATATATGTATATATGTTTGTATATATTTATTACTCTATTTATTTTACTTGTACATATCTATTCTATTTATTTTATTTTGTTAGTATGTTTGGTTTTGTTCTCTGTCTCCCCCTTTTAGACTGTGAGCCCACTGTTGGGTAGGGACTGTCTCTATACGTTGCAAACTTGTACTTCCCAAGCGCTTAGTACAGTGCTCTGCACACAATAAGCGCTCAATAAATACGATTGATGATGATGATGATGATGATGAAGCCGGGCTACGAACCCACACCTGTGTTCTTTCCACTAGGTCACCCTGCTTCTTTCAATAATTATAATTATTATTATCATGGTATTTTTAAGCACCTACTCTGTGCCAGGCACTGTACTAAGCACTGGGATGGATAATAATGATAATAATAATAATAATAATAATGGCATTTATTAAACGCTTACTATGTGCAAAGCACTGTTCTAAGTGCTGGGGAGGTTACAAGGTGATCAGGTTGTCCCACGGGGGGCTCACAGTCTTAATCCCCATTTTCCAGATGAGGGAACTGAGGCCCAGAGAAGTGAAGTGACTTATCCAAAGTCACACAGCTGACAATTGGCGGAGGCGGGATTTGAACCCGTGAACTCTGACTCCAAAGCCCGGGCTCTTTCCACCGAGCCACGCTGCTCCTCTAAGCAAATACAAGCAAATCGGGTTGGACCCAGTTCCTGTCACATGTGGGGCTCACGGTCTCAATCCCCATTTTACAGATGGGGCACAGAGAAGAGAAGTGACTTGCCCAAGGTCACACAGCAGCCAAGTGGCAGAGCAGGGATTAGAACCCATGACCTTATGACTCCCAAGCCCGTGCTCTATCCACTATGCGGTTCTGCTTCTTTTGTGGACAGGGATCCTGTCCACCAATTCCATTCTATTTTACTTTCCTAAGTGCTTAGTACAGTGCTCTACATACAGTTAAGCACTCAATAAATAGCATCGATTGATAGCTTGATGGATGGATGGATAAGACTGTGTTGCACTGTGGATTGCTTTGATGTGGATGAACCGGTGGGATCCCAGGACATCATTAGTGCGAGCCTCTCTTATCGCTTCATTCGTTCATTCAGTCGTATTTATTGAGCGCCTACTGTGTGCAGAGCACTGTTGAGTTATTATACTGGTATTTGTTAAGCACTTACTGTACGTTGATCTAAGCGCTGGAGTAGATACAAGTCAATCAGGTTAGATGATGATGATGGCATTTATTGAGCGCTTACTCTGTGCAAAGCACTGTTCTAAGCGCTGGGGAGGTTACAAGATGATCGGGTTGTCCCACGGGGGGCTCACAGTCTTAATCCCCATTTTACAGATGAGGTAACTGAGGCCCAGAGAATTTAAGTGACTTGCCCAACAGAAACTGTTAGACACAGTTTCTGCCCCACGTGGGGCTCACAATCTAAGTAAGAGGGAAAAGCGGAATACGTCGATCACAGTGATGAGACGGTTCATTCATTCATTCAATCGTATTTCTTGAGCGCTTACTGTGTGCAGAGCACTGTACTAAGCGCTTGGGAAGTGCAAGTTGGCAACATACGGTTGTGGAGCCTTCTGTGCTGAGTCTAAATTCTCACTGCCAGGAGGAAATCTGATGAGTTCAGTGGCCATAAATCAAAAACATGTGGCTTAAATCTCTCTTGAAATATTTACCGGATTTAAAATTAAAGGGAAAAAAATATTTTGCCAAGTGTGATTTGATGTTTGCCAGACCCCCACACAATTGAAAATGAGTCGAATTTTTGCCTCATACTCAGCGATTCTTCGCTCCCCCGCCCACCCGCTCCACCAATTCTGGTCAGGTCTACTTGAAGAGACATGAAAAAGATCTCAAACCTCATTACTACAGGGAATAACACTACTACTACTACCACTACTACTACTACTACTACTACTAGTACTACTACTACTACTACTACTACTACTACTAATGGCATTTATTAAGCGCTTACTATGTGCAAAGCACTGTTCTAAGTACTGGGGAAGTTACAAGGTGATCAGGTTGTCCCACGGAGGGCTCACGGTCTTCATCCCCATTTTACAGATGAGGGAACTGAGACACAGAGAAGTTAAGTGACTTGCCCAAAATGTTACTATCCAAGAAGCCACCGAACTGGCTTAGAATGGAAAGCTAAAACAAACAGCAGAAATTGCGTGTCATGGGCAGTCACGTGTCTCCCGATCAAGGGTATGTATTTAGATAAATCAATTAAAATACTGCTAAAAGCTACCCTTCTTACCTGTCTTTCGGCTTTAAGCCTGCTGTTGAAATGGCTTCATTTGGACTAGCGCGGAAGGATTCCCCGAGTCCCACGAATGCACTGAGATGATAGCTAGACCGTGAGCCCGTTGTTGGGTAGGGACCGTCTCTATATGTTGCCAACTCGTACTTCCCAAGCGCTTAGTACAGTGCTCTGCACACAGTAAGCGCTCAATGAACACGATTGAATGAGTAAATAAATGAATTTGATCTGCATAAGCTTGTCCTCTAGATGATAAGCCCACTGTTGGGTAGGGGCCGTCTCTATATGTTGCCAACTTGTACTTCCCAAGTGCTTAGGAACGGGTCTGCTACTCCTTTGCATTGGACTCGCCCAAGTGCTTAGCACAGCATTCTGCACATAGCACGCGCTCAATAAGTACCATTGTCTGAGACTGTAAATAAGGCCTGACCCACGCTGTTTCAGATTTTATCTCCAGGGCCCTGCATTAGGGCAGAAAAGTCTTTTATTAAAGTTTGCCAAAGAGGTAAGAAAAATTGGAGCCCATCAGAAGGTTTCAAAGGGGCTCCATGGGAATTCCAACAGAGTTGAGAAGTGGCGTGGCTAATGGAAAGAGGACCTGGGTTCTAATCCTGACTCCACCACTTTCCTGCCGTGTGACGTTGGACAAGTCGATTCACTTTTCTGGGCTTCCGTTCCCTCATATTTAAAATGGTGATTAAGACTGTGAACCCCATGTGGGACTGTCTCTATGTGTTGCCAATTTGTACTTCCCAAGCGCTTAGTACAGTGCTCTGCAGATAGTAAGCGCTCAATAAATACGATTGATGATGATGATGATGATTGTGTTTAACTTGATTCATTCAGTCGTATTTATTGAGCGCTTACTGTGTGCAGAGCACTGTACTAAGCGCTTAGCTGGTAAGCTTAGCTAGCGTGATTAGCTGGTATCTACCCCACCGCTTCGTACAGTGCTTGAAACATAATAAGGGCTTAACGAACAGCATAATAATAAAAAAAACAGTTCTGCTAATGTTGTTTGGGGACAGTTTAAGAAACTTGGAAATGGCTCTTATTTGTAAATGCTGACGTTACAATTCTGCTTCTTTGGAAGGAAATCCTCTGTGTCGGGTTTTCAGCCCCAGACTTGCCCTAATTGGACTTCTTGGAATAGGAGATCTTGAACAGATCTACTTTTTTCTCCTCGAGTTCTACTGGAAAACACAATCCAAATAGCGGTTTGTTCTCAAAGAGAGCCAAAACATGTGCTTTCATTTATTGCCACCTCCCTCCCAGCCCCCAGCCAGTGTAGAATGAGGATGGCCAAATGTTTTACAGAAATCTACATAAAGTTTGAATCCTAAAGACAAAATATATACAAATATCCACCCACCCACCCAGTGGTGAGAAAGTAGCAAATGTTCCAGAAAAAGAGATAATAGAGGTTTGTTAAACTGATAACTTTGTATGTGTTTATTGTGGAACCGAAAGTCTCAGAGGGAAAATATCTTGAGTGATGTAATGGCTTATCCGTATCCATATGTGTGAACACATTTTATTTCTTTGTAGTTATTTTAGAACAAAAATTACAGCTCCAGGGATTACTTCTGTTCTCTTACATGGAAGCACATGCATCTTGTTTGCCACCCTCTGTGAAAATTTTTTTTGCCACCAACCGAGTTGGGAATAGCAAAATAATATTTCCTCCAAATGATGTCGGTTGAACATCCCCTCAAATTCCCATTCCACTTAAGTTTTATTGGTAACTCTGCCATGCAGAAACAGTGGAAGTAATTATATTTACTAAGTGCTCACTCTACGCAAAGCAATCCATCAATCGATGGTATTTATGTAACGCTGTCCGTGAAGCAGCCTGGCCTGGCGGATAGAGCCTGGGCCCGGGAATCAGAAGGTCATGGGTTCTAATCCCGGCTCTGCCACTTGTCTGCTGTGTGACTCTGGGCAAGTCACTTCACTTCTCTGGGCCTCAGTTACCTCATCTGTAAAATGGGAATTAAGAGTGCGAGCCCTAGGTGGGACAGGGACCGTGTCCAATCTGATTACCTTGTGTCTACCCCAGTGCTTAGGACAGTCCTTGACACATAGTAAGTGCTTAACAAATACCATTGTTAGTGTTATTACTATAAAGCCGTTGGTGAGGAATTTCTGTTTGATGCGCAAGTGGGAAGGCGATCCTTGTAGATTTTTGAGGAGTGAGGAAACAAGGATCCAACTTTTTTAGACAATGAGCCTGCAGCAGGGTGAAGTATGGATTGGAGTGGGGAGAGACAGGATGCAGGGAGATCAGGAAGGGGGCTGATACAGTCATCGAGGCGGGAGAGGATAACTGCCTGGATCAATGTGGTAGCAGTTGGGATGAAAAGGAAAGAGTGGATTTTTGAGGTGTTGTGGAAGTAGAACCGACAGGATTCGGTGACAGATTGAATATGCGGGTCGAATATATATATATATATATATATATATATGTATATATATATATATATATGTACATATATATGTATATATGTTTGTACATATTTATTACTTTATTACTTTATTTATTTATTTATTTTACTTGTACATATCTATCCTATTTATTTTATTTTGTTAGTATGTTTGGTTTTGTTCTCTGTCTCCCCCTTTTAGACTGTGAGCCCACTGTTGGGTAGGGACTGTCTCTATATGTTGCCAATTTGTACTTCCCAAGCGCTTAGTACAGCGCTCTGCACATAGTAAGCGCTCAATAAATACGATTGATGATGATGATGATGATGAAGAAAAATGCCAAGGTCACGAGCTTGTGAGACAGGGAGGGTAGTGATGCCGTCAGGGGGAAGACAGAGTTAGGGTGGGAAGATGAGGAGATCTCCTTTTGGTCAAGTTTGAGGTGTCGGCGGGATATCCAAGTAGAGATGTCTTGAAGGCAGGAGGAAGCACGAGACTGCATGGAAAGAGAAAGATCACGGCTGGAGATGTGGATTTGGGAATCTGCATTGAGATGGTGGTTAAAGCTGGGAGAGCTTTCCCATTTCCCATTCATTGGGAAATGAATTCTCCAAGGGAGAACAGATGGGGATGGGAGGCTGGTTCATTGCTACTGAAGTCATTGCTATTGAGAGGCAGCGTGGCTCAGTGGAAAGAGCCCGGGCTTTGGAGTCAGAGGTCATGGGTTCAAATCCCGGCTCCGCCAATTGTCAGCTGTGTGACTTTGGGCAAGTCATTTAACTTCTCTGGGCCTCAGTTACCTGATCTGTAAAATGGGGATGAAGACTGTGAGCCCCACGTGGGACAACCTGATCACCTTGTAACCTCCCCAGTGCTTAGAACAGTGCTTTGCACATAGTAAGCGCTTAATAAATGCCATCATTATTATTATTATTACTGTTCGAGTCATTCCTGGGCTGGAGCAGGGCTTGATGGGAGTCCTGTTACCATGGACATTGGGCAGCAACTCTGCCTGGATCTGGGATTCCTTGTCCCAACAGGGCTTCCGTGGCATAATCACCAAGCACCATGAAGACTTCTTGTTTTCCAGGAGTTTTGTTTCATTTTGATGGACTTTATTAAGCGCTTACTACGTGCACTGTTCTGGTTAATCAGGCCGGATGCAGTCCCTGTCCAAAGTGGGACCGACAGTCTAAAAAGGAGAGAGAACAGGTATCGAACCCCCATTTTGTAGTTGAGGAAACAGAGGCCCAGAGAAATGACTTGCCCAGAGGCACGCAACAGACAAGTGGCGGAGCCAGGATTAGAACGCAGGTCCTCTGGCTACCAAGCCGTGCTCTTCCCGTGGTACTGGTTTTCAATATGCCGGTTATGGTAATAGCTCGCATTTGGAGTGTGTAAGCAGATTGTCAGTCCTATGGATAATAATAATAATAAAAATAATTGCGGTATTTGTTAAGTGCTTACTGTGTGTCAGGCACCGTACTAAGCACTGGGGTTTATACAAGCAAATCGGGTTGGACACAGTCCCAGTCCCACATGGGGCTCACTGTCTCAATCCTCATTTTACGGATGAGGTAACTGAGGCCCAAAGACAAGTGGCAGAGGCAGGATTAGAACCCATGGCCTTCTGACCCTCAGGCCCATCCCCTGGCCACTATGCCAGGATACTGGCTTCCATCAGTCATTCGCTCAATTAGTGGTATTTGTTGAGGGCGTAGTTTGTGCGGAGAACTGTACTAAGCACTTGGGAGAGTACAGTACAGCTTTCGTATGTCTTTTGCGTCCCGCCAACGGACCGATGAGATCATCTATTTTCATAAATCGGTGGGAACAAATGACATGGTGAAGAGAGAGATCTGATCGGTGAAGCTCTGCCTCTGACTGTCCAGGTGACCTCCACCGTGTCACTTGACCTTACTGGGCCTTGATGTTACCTTTCGTAAAAATTTTACGAAATTTTTCCCTCCATCACTCATTTCTTTCATCTAAAGATTCTCGGCAAAGTCCGATTCAAAATCTAAACACAAAATCGTCTTTTTAAAAATATTTTTTTTCTGGCATCTGTTAAGTGCTTACTGTGCCACTGGGATAGAGGCAAGATAATCAGGTTGGATACAGTCCATGTCCCAGTTGGGGCGCACAGTCTCAATCCCCATTTTACAGATGAGGTCACTGAGGCACAGAAA